>NC_086450.1:517352594-517673414 GCF_028390025.1 Pseudophryne corroboree
GAGACCTGCTGGCAACAGGTTCACTGCACCGAGGGACTAAGGGGAGAAGAAGCGAACTCACCTGCGTGCAGAGTGGATTGGGCTTCTTAGGCTACTGGACATTAGCTCCAGAGGGACGATCACAGGCCCAGCCATGGATGGGTCCCAGAGCCGCGCCGCCGGCCCCCTTACAGAGCCAGAAGACTGAAGAGGTCCGGAAAATCGGCGGCAGAAGACGTCCTGTCTTCAATAAGGTAGCGCACAGCACCGCAGCTCTGCGCCATTGCTCTCAGCACACTTCACACTCCGGTCACTGAGGGTGCAGGGCGCTGGGGGGGGGCGCCCTGAGACGCAATAAAAACACCTTATATGGCAAAAAATACATCACATATAGCTCCTGGGCTATATGGATGCATTTAACCCCTGCCAATTTTTCCTTAAAAAAGCGGGAGAAAGGCCGCCGAGAAGGGGGCGGAGCCTATCTCCTCAGCACACTGGCGCCATTTTTCCTCACAGCTCCGTTGGAGGGAAGCTCCCTGACTCTCCCCTGCAGTCCTGCACTACAGAAACAGGGTAAAACAAGAGAGGGGGGCACTAATTTGGCAGATAAATCTATACAGCAGCTATATAAGGGAAAAACACTTATAAGGTTATCCCTGTATATATATAGCGCTCTGGTGTGTGCTGGCAAACTCTCCCTCTGTCTCCCCAAAGGGCTAGTGGGGTCCTGTCCTCTATCAGAGCATTCCCTGTGTGTGTGCTGTGTGTCGGTACGTTGTGTCGACATGTATGAGGGGGAAAATGGTATGGAGGCGGAGCAATTGCCTGTAATAGTGATGTCACCCCCTAGGGAGTCGACACCTGACTGGATGGTCTTATGGAAGGAATTACGTGATAGTGTCAGCACTTTACAAAAGACTGTTGACGACATGAGACAGCCGGCAAATCAGTTATTACCTGTACAGGCGTCTCAAACACCGTCGGGGACCTAAAGCGCCCGTTACCTCAGATGGTCGACACAGACCCAGACACGGACACTGACTCCAGTGTCGACGGTGAGGAAACAAACGTATTTTCCAGTAGGGCCACACGTTACATGATCACGGCAATGAAGGAGGTTTTGAACATTTCTGATACTACAAGTACCACAAAAAAGGGTATTATGTGGGGTGTGAAAAAAATAAGAATTTACTTACCGGTAATTCTATTTCTCATAGTCTGTAGTGGATGCTGGGGACTCCGAAAGGACCATGGGGAATAGCGGCTCCGCAGGAGACTGGGCACAAAGTAAAAGCTTTAGGACTAGCTGGTGTGCACTGGCTCCTCCCCCTATGACCCTCCTCCAAGCCTCAGTTAGGATACTGTGCCCGGACGAGCGTACACAATAAGGAAGGATATTGAATCCCGGGTAAGACTCATACCAGCCACACCAATCACACCGTACAACTTGTGATCTGAACCCAGTTAACAGCATGATAACAGAAGGAGCCTCTGAAAAGATGGCTCACAACAACAATAACCCGATTTTTGTAACAATAACTATGTACAAGTAATGCAGACAATCCGCACTTGGGATGGGCGCCCAGCATCCACTACGGACTATGAGAAATAGAATTATCGGTAAGTAAATTCTTATTTTCTCTAACGTCCTAGTGGATGCTGGGGACTCCGAAAGGACCATGGGGATTATACCAAAGCTCCCAAACGGGCGGGAGAGTGCGGATGACTCTGCAGCACCGAATGAGAGAACTCCAGGTCCTCCTCAGCCAGGGTATCAAATTTGTAGAATTTAGCAAACGTGTTTGCCCCTGACCAAGTAGCTGCTCGGCAAAGTTGTAAAGCCGAGACCCCTCGGGCAGCCGCCCAAGATGAGCCCACTTTCCGTGTGGAATGGGCTTTTACAGATTTTGGCTGTGGCAGGCCTGCCACAGAATGTGCAAGCTGAATTGTACTACAAATCCAACGAGCAATCGTCTGCTTAGAAGCAGGAGCACCCAGCTTGTTGGGTGCATACAGGATAAACAGCGAATCAGATTTCCTGACTCCAGCCGTCCTGGAAACATATATTTTCAGGGCCCTGACTACGTCCAGCAACTTGGAATCCTCCAAGTCCCTAGTAGCCGCAGGCACCACAATAGGCTGGTTTAAGTGAAATGCTGAAACCACCTTAGGGAGAAATTGAGGACGAGTCCTCAATTCTGCCCTGTCCGTATGAAAAATTAGGTAAGGGCTTTTATAGGATAAAGCCGCCAATTCTGAGACACGCCTGGCTGAAGCCAGGGCTAACAGCATTACCACTTTCCATGTGAGATATTTTAAGTCCACAGTGGTGAGTGGTTCAAACCAATGTGATTTTAGGAATCCCAAAACTACATTGAGATCCCAAGGTGCCACTGGAGGCACAAAAGGAGGCTGTATATGCAGTACTCCCTTGACAAACGTCTGAACTTCAGGAACAGAAGCCAATTCTTTTTGGAAGAATATTGACAGGGCCGAAATTTGAACCTTAATGGACCCTAATTTGAGGCCCATAGACAGTCCTGTTTGCAGGAAATGCAGGAAACGACCCAGTTGAAATTCCTCTGTAGGGGCCTTCCTGGCCTCGCACCACGCAACATATTTACGCCAAATACGGTGATAATGTTGTGCGGTTACATCCTTCCTGGCTTTGATCAGGGTAGGGATGACTTCATCCGGAATGCCTTTTTCCTTCAGGATCCGGCGTTCAACCGCCATGCCGTCAAACGCAGCCGCGGTAAGTCTTGGAACAGACATGGTCCCTGCTGGAGCAGGTCCTTTCTTAGAGGTAGAGGCCACGGGTCTTCCGTGAGCATCTCTTGAATTTCCGGGTACCAAGTCCTTCTTGGCCAATCCGGAGCCACGAGTATAGTCTTTACTCCTCTCCTTCTTATGATTCTCAGTACTTTTGGTATGAGAGGAAGAGGAGGGAACACATACACTGACTGGTACACCCACGGTGTTACCAGAGCGTCCACCGCTATTGCCTAAGGGTCCCTTGACCTGGCGCAATATCTGTCCAGTTTTTTGTTGAGGTGGGACGCCATCATGTCCACCTTTTGGTTTTTCCCAACGGTTCACAATCATGTGGAAGACTTCTGGGTGAAGTCCCCACTCCCCCGGGTGAAGATCGTGTCTGCTGAGGAAGTCTGCTTCCCAGTTGTCCACTCCCGGAATGAACACTGCTGACAGTGCTATCACATGATTCTCCGCCCAGCGAAGAATCCTTGCCACTTCCATCATTGCCCTCCTGCTTCTTGTGCCGCCCTGTCTGTTTACGTGGGCGACTGCCGTGATGTTGTCCGACTGGATCAACACCGGCTGACCCTGAAGCAGAGGTCTTGCCTGACTTAGGGCATTGTAAATGGCCCTTAGTTCCAGGATATTTATGTGAAGTGACGTTTCCATGCTTGACCACAAGCCCTGGAAATTTCTTCCCTGTGTGACTGCTCCCCAGCCTCTCAGGCTGGCATCCGTGGTCACCAGGACCCAATCCTGAATGCCGAATCTGCGGCCCTCTAGGAGATGAGCACTCTGTAACCACCACAGGAGAGACACCCTTGTCCTTGGAGACAGGGTTATCCGCTGATGCATTTGAAGATGCGATCCGGACCATTTGTCCAGCAGATCCCACTGAAAAGTTCTTGCGTGGAATCTGCCGAATGGAATCGCTTCGTAAGAAGCCACCATCTTTCCCAGGACCCTTGTGCATTGATGTACTGACACTTGGCCTGGTCTTAGGAGGTTCCTGACTAGGTCGGATAACTCCTTGGCTTTCTACTCCGGGAGAAACACCTTTTTCTGTACTGTGTCCAGAATCATCCCTAGGAACAGCAGACGTGTCGTCGGAATCAGCTGCGATTTTGGAATATTTAGAATCCATCCGTGCTGTCGTAGTACTACTTGAGATAGTGCTACTCCGACCTCTAACTGTTCCCTGGACCTTGCCCTTATCAGGAGATCGTCCAAGTAAGGGATAATTAAGACGCCTTTTCTTCGAAGAAGAATCATCATTTCGGCCATTACCTTGGTAAAGACCCGGGGTGCCGTGGACAATCCAAACGGCAGCGTCTGAAACTGATAATGACAGTTCTGTACCACAAACCTGAGGTACCCTTGGTGAGAAGGGTAAATTGGGACATGGAGGTAAGCATCCTTGATGTCCAGAGACACCATATAGTCCCCTTCTTCCAGGTTCGCTATCACTGCTCTGAGTGACTCCATCTTGAACTTGAACCTTTTTATGTAAGTGTTCAAGGATTTCAGATTTAAAATGGCTCTCACCGAGCCGTCCGGCTTCGGTACCACAAACAGCGTGGAATAATACCCCTTTCCCTGTTGTAGGAGGGGTACCTTGATTATCACCTGCTGGGAATACAGCTTGTGAATGGCTTCCAATACCGCCTCCCTGTCGGGGGGAGACGTTGGTAAAGCAGACTTCAGGAACCGGCGAGGGGGAGACGTCTCGAATTCCAATTTGTACCCCTGAGATACTACCTGCAGGATCCAGGGGTCCACTTGCGAGTGAGCCCACTGCGCGCTGAAATTCTTGAGACGGGCCCCCACCGTGCCTGAGTCCGCTTGTAAGGCCCCAGCGTCATGCTGAGGACTTGGCAGAAGCGGGGGAGGGCTTCTGTTCGTGGGAAAAGGCTGTTTGCTGCAGTCTTTTTCCCCTTCCTCTGCCCCGGGGCAGATATGAGTGGCCTTTTGCCCGCTTGCCCTTATGGGGACGAAAGGACTGAGCCTGAAAAGACGGTATCTTTTTCTGCTGCGAGGTGACTTGGGGTAAAAAGGTGGATTTTCCAGCCGTTGCCGTGGCCACCAGGTCCGATAGACCGACCCCAAATAACTCCTCCCCTTTATACGGCAATACTTCCATATGCCGTTTGGAATCCGCATCCCCTGACCACTGTCGCGTCCATAATCCTCTTCTGGCAGAAATGGACATCGCACTTACTCTTGATGCCAGAGTGCAAATATCCCTCTGTGCATCTCGCCTATATAGAAATGCATCCTTTAAATGCTCTATAGTCAATAATATATTGTCCCTGTCCAGGGTATCAATATTTTCAGTCAGGGAATCCGACCAAGCCACCCCAGCACTGCACATCCAGGCTGAGGCGATTGCTGGTCGCAGTATAATACCAGTATGTGTGTATATACTTTTAAGGATATTTTCCAGCTTCCTATCAGCTGGTTCCTTGAGGGCGGCCGTATCAGGAGACGGTAACGCCACTTGTTTTGATAAGCGTGTGAGCGCCTTATCTACGCTAGGGGGTGTTTCCCAACGCGCCCTAGCCTCTGGCGGGAAAGGGTATAATGCCAATAATTTTTTAGAAATTAGCAGTTTTTTTATCGGGGGAAACCCACGCATCATCACACACTTCATTTAATTCATCTGATTCAGGAAAAACTACGGGTAGTTTTTTCACACCCCACATAATACCCTTTTTTGTGGTACTTGTAGTATCAGAAATGTTCAAAACCTCCTTCATTGCCGTGATCATGTAACGTGTGGCCCTACTGGAAAATACGTTTGTTTCCTCACCGTCGACACTGGAGTCAGTGTCAGTGTCTGTATCGACCTGAGGTAACGGGCGTTTTATAGCCCCTGACGGTGTTTGAGACGCCTGTACAGGTATTAACTGATTTGCCGGCTGTCTCATGTCGTCAACAGTCTTTTGTAAAGTGCCGACACTATCACGTAATTCTTTCCATAAGACCATCCAGTCAGGTGTCGACTCCCTAGGGGGTGACATCACTAACACAGGCAATTGCTCCGCCTCCACACCATTTTCCTCCTCATACATGTCGACACAGCGTACCGACACACAGCACACACACAGGGAATGCTCTGACAGAGGACAGGACCCCACTAGCCCTTTGGGGAGACAGAGGGAGAGTTTGCCAGCACACACCAGAGCGCTATATATATATACAGGGATAACCTTATATAAGTGTTTTTCCCTAATATAGCTGCTGTATATATTAATATGCCAATTTAGTGCCCCCCCTCTCTTGTTTTACCCTGTTTCTGTAGTGCAGGACTGCAGGGGACAGTCAGGGAGCCTTCCTCCAACGGAGCTGTGAGGAAAAAATGGCGCTTGTGTGCTGAGGAGATAGGCTCCGCCCCTTTTTCGGCGGCCTTTCTCCCGCTTTTTTGTGGAAAACTGGCAGGGGTTAAATACATCCATATAGCCCAGGAGCTATATGTGATGTATTTTTAGCCATTTAAGGTATTTTCATTGCGTCCCAGGGCGCCCCCCCCCAGCGCCCTGCACCCTCAGTGACCGGAGTGTGAAGTGTGCTGAGAGCAATGGCGCACAGCTGCGGTGCTGTGCGCTACCTTATTGAAGACAGGACGTCTTCTGCCGCCGATTTTCCGGACCTCTTCACTCTTCTGGCTCTGTAAGGGGGCCGGCTCCGCGGCTCCGGGACCCATCCATGGCTGGGCCTGTGATCGTCCCTCTGGAGCTAATGTCCAGTAGCCTAAGAAGCCCAATCCACTCTGCACGCAGGTGAGTTCGCTTCTTCTCCCCTTAGTCCCTCGATGCAGTGAGCCTGTTGCCAGCAGGTCTCACTGAAAATAAAAAACCTATTTAAACTTTTACTCTAAGCAGCTCAGGAGAGCTACCTAGCATGCACCCTTCTCGTTCGGGCACAAAATATTAACTGAGGCTTGGAGGAGGGTCATAGGGGGAGGAGCCAGTGCACACCAGCTAGTCCTAAAGCTTTTACTTTGTGCCCAGTCTCCTGCGGAGCCGCTATTCCCCATGGTCCTTTCGGAGTCCCCAGCATCCACTAGGACGTTAGAGAAACTACCCGTAGTTTTTCCTGAATCAGATGAATTAAATGAGGTGTGTGATGAAGCGTGGGTTTCCCCCGATAAAAAACTGCTAATTTCTAAAAAATTATTGGCATTATACCCTTTCCCGCCAGAGGTTAGGGCGCGTTGGGAAACACCCCCTAGGGTAGATAAGGCGCTCACACGCTTATCAAAACAAGTGGCGTTACCGTCTCCTGATACGGCCGCCCTCAAGGAACCAGCTGATAGGAAGCTGGAAAATATCCTAAAAAGTATATACACACATACTGGTATTATACTGCGACCAGCAATCGCCTCAGCCTGGATGTGCAGTGCTGGGGTGGCTTGGTCGGATTCCCTGACTGAAAATATTGATACCCTGGACAGGGACAGTATATTATTGACTATAGAGCATTTAAAGGATGCATTTCTATATATGCGAGATGCACAGAGGGATATTTGCACTCTGGCATCAAGAGTAAGTGCGCTGTCCATTTCTGCCAGAAGAGGGTTATGGACGCGACAGTGGTCAGGTGATGCGGATTCCAAACGGCATATGGAAGTATTGCCGTATACAGGGGAGGAGTTATTTGGGGTCGGTCTATCGGACCTGGTGGCCACGGCAACGGCTGGGAAATCCACCTTTTTACCCCAGGTCACCTCTCAGCAGAAAAAGACACCGTCTTTTCAGGCTCAGTCCTTTCGTCCCCATAAGGGCAAGCGGGCAAAAGGCCACTCATATCTGCCCCGGGGCAGAGGAAGGGGAAAAAGACTGCAGCAGGCAGCCTCTTCCCAGGAACAGAAGCCCTCCCCCGCTTCTGCCAAGTCCTCAGCATGACGCTGGGGCCTTACAAGCGGACTCAGGCACGGTGGGGGCCCGTCTCAAGAATTTCAGCGCGCAGTGGGCTCACTCGCAAGTGGTCCCCTGGATCCTGCAGGTAGTATCTCAGGGGTACAAATTGGAATTCGAGATGTCTCCCCCTCGCCGGTTCCTGAAGTCTGCTTTACCGACGTCTCCCTCCGACAGGGAGGCGGTATTGGAAGCCATTCACAAGCTGTATTCCCAGCAGGTGATAATCAAGGTACCCCTCCTACAACAGGGAAAGGGGTATTATTCCACGCTGTTTGTGGTACCGAAGCCGGACGGCTCGGTGAGACCTATTTTAAATCTGAAATCCTTGAACACTTACATACAAAGGTTCAAATTCAAGATGGAGTCACTCAGAGCAGTGATAGCGAACCTGGAAGAAGGGGACTATATGGTGTCTCTGGACATCAAGGATGCTTACCTCCATGTCCCAATTTGCCCTTCTCACCAAGGGTACCTCAGGTTTGTGGTACAGAACTGTCACTATCAGTTTCAGACGCTGCCGTTTGGATTGTCCACGGCACCCCGGGTCTTTACCAAGGTAATGGCCGAAATGATGATTCTTCTTCGAAGAAAAGGCGTCTTAATTATCCCTTACTTGGACGATCTCCTGATAAGGGCAAGGTCCAGAGAACAGTTAGAGGTCGGAGTAGCACTATCTCAAGTAGTACTACGACAGCACGGGTGGATTCTAAATATTCCAAAATCGCAGCTGATTCCGACGACACGTCTGCTGTTCCTAGGGATGATTCTGGACACAGTACAGAAAAAGGTGTTTCTCCCGGAGGAGAAAGCCAGGGAGTTATCCGAGCTAGTCAGGAACCTCCTAAAACCAGGCCAAGTGTCAGTGCATCAATGCACAAGGGTCCTGGGAAAAATGGTGGCTTCTTACGAAGCGATTCCATTCGGCAGATTCCACGCAAGAACTTTTCAGTGGGATCTGCTGGACAAATGGTCCGGATCGCATCTTCAAATGCATCAGCGGATAACCCTGTCTCCAAGGACAAGGGTGTCTCTCCTGTGGTGGTTACAGAGTGCTCATCTTCTAGAGGGCCGCAGATTCGGCATTCAGGACTGGGTCCTGGTGACCACGGATGCCAGCCTGAGAGGCTGGGGAGCAGTCACACAGGGAAGACATTTCCAGGGCTTGTGGTCAAGCATGGAAACGTCACTTCACATAAATATCCTGGAACTAAGGGCCATTTACAATGCCCTAAGTCAGGCAAGGCCTCTGCTTCAGGGTCAGCCGGTGTTGATCCAGTCGGACAACATCACGGCAGTTGCCCACGTAAACAGACAGGGCGGCACAAGAAGCAGGAGGGCAATGACGGAAGTTGCAAGGATTCTTCGCTGGGCGGAAAATCATGTGATAGCACAGTCAGCAGTGTTCATTCCGGGAGTGGACAACTGGGAAGCAGACTTCCTCAGCAGACACGACCTCCACCCGGGGGAGTGGGGACTTCACCCAGAAGTCTTCCACATGATTGTGAACCGTTGGGAAAAACCAAAAGGTGGACATGATGGCGTCCCGCCTCAACAAAAAACTGGACAGATATTGCGCCATGTCAAGGGACCCTCAGGCAATAGCTGTGGACGCTCTGGTAACACCGTGGGTGTACCAGTCAGTGTATGTGTTCCCTCCTCTGCCTCTCATACCCAAGGTACTGAGAATCATAAGAAGGAGAGGAGTAAGGACTATACTCGTGGCTCCGGATTGGCCAAGAAGGACTTGGTACCCGGAACTTCAAGAGATGCTCACGGAAGACCCGTGGCCTCTACCTCTAAGAAAGGACCTGCTCCAGCAGGGACCCTGTCTGTTCCAAGACTTACCGCGGCTGCGTTTGACGGCATGGCGGTTGAACGCCGGATCCTGAAGGAGAAAGGCATTCCGGATGAAGTCATTCCTATCCTGATCAAAGCCAGGAAGGATGTAACTGTGCAACGTTATCACCGTATTTGGCGTAAATATGTTGCGTGGTGCGAGGCCAGGAAGGCCCCTACAGAGGAATTTCAACTGGGTCGTTTCCTGCATTTCCTGCAAACAGGACTGTTTATGGGCCTAAAATTAGGGTCCATTAAGGTTCAAATTTCGGCCCTTTCGATATTCTTCCAAAAAGAACTAGCTTCAGTTCCTGAAGTTCAGACGTTTGTCAAGGGGTTACTGCATATACAGCCTCCTTTTGTGCCTCCAGTGGCACCTTGGGATCTCAATGTAGTTTTGGGGTTCCTAAAATCACATTGGTTTGAACCACTCACCACTGTGGACTTAAAATATCTCACATGGAAAGTGGTAATGCTGTTAGCCCTGGCTTCAGCCAGGCGTGTCTCAGAATTGGCGGCTTTATCCTATAAAAGCCCTTACCTAATTTTTCATACGGACAGGGCAGAATTGAGGACTCGTCCTCAATTTCTCCCTAAGGTGGTTTCAGCGTTTCACTTAAACCAGCCTATTGTGGTACCTGCGGCTACTAGGGACTTGGAGAATTCCAAGTTGCTGGACGTAGTCAGGGCCCTGAAAATATATGTTTCCAGGACGGCTGGAGTCAGAAAATCTGACTCGCTGTTTATCCTGTATGCACCCAACAAGCTGGGTGCTCCTGCTTCTAATCAGACTATTGCTCGTTGGATTTGTAGTACAATTCAGCTTGCACATTCTGTGGCAGGCCTGCCACAGCCAAAATCTGTAAAAGCCCATTCCACACGGAAAGTGGGCTCATCTTGGGCGGCTGCCCGAGGGGTCTCGGCTTTACAACTTTGCCGAGCAGCTACTTGGTCAGGGGCAAACACGTTTGCTAAATTCTACAAATTTGATACCCTGGCTGAGGAGGACCTGGAGTTCTCTCATTCGGTGCTGCAGAGTCATCCGCACTCTCCCGCCAGTTTGGGAGCTTTGGTATAATCCCCATGGTCCTTACGGAGTCCCCAGCATCCACTTAGGACGTTAGAGAAAATAAGAATTTACTTACCGATAATTCTATTTCTCATAGTCCGTAGTGGATGCTGGGCGCCCATCCCAAGTGCGGATTGTCTGCAATACTTGTACATAGTTATTGTTACAAAAATCGGGTTATTATTGTTGTGAGTCATCTTTTCAGAGGCTCCGCTGTTATCATGCTGTTAACTGGGTTCAGATCACAAGTTGTACGGTGTGATTGGTGTGGCTGGTATGAGTCTTACCCGGGATTCAAAATCCTTCCTTATTGTGTACGCTCATCCGGGCACAGTATCCTAACTGAGGCTTGGAGGAGGGTCATAGGGGGAGGAGCCAGTGCACACCAGGTAGTCCTAAAGCTTTACTTTTGTGCCCAGTCTCCTGCGGAGCCGCTATTCCCCATGGTCCTTTCGTAGTCCCCAGCATCCACTACGGACTATGAGAAATAGAATTATCGGTAAGTAAATTCTTATTTTAAGCAGGGACCTGCGGCAGTGTGATGCATTGAAGGGGCATATACAGCAGCACTGTCAACGCAGTACTAGCGGGAGGAGGTGATCCAGTCCCTCCTCTCACCTTTTCTTCTCCTCTCTGATGCTGTTGCCCAACGTCACAATCCAACAGAAACCAGAAGAGGGGAACCGCTGCTGCCGGTGCTGAAAGGGTGAACCGCTGCTGCCTCAGGTACCCAGTGCGTTATGTACTGAAGGGACACACACACAGTGATGCTTGTACTAGGGGTACGTGGACAGAATGAGCTACACAGTGCCACCTGTACCCCCTCTCTCTCTACCCTGGCCCTCTCTCTCTACCCTCTGTCTCGCCTTTCTCTTTTTCTCCCTCCTTTTCTCTGACTGCTAATATATGGTGCTTGGCATGTCCGGTAGGCAGTGCAAGGCACGCCACTCCAGTTGTGCACCCCCTTATAAAATGTGCTGCGCACGCCTATGCTCCCTCCCCCTGTGTCACTCCCCATGTTCTTCCCTCTCTCCTGTGTGTGCACTCCTGGAGAATCTTCTACAATCTGTACCTGGAGATCCTCACCATCTCCCTCTCTGTGTGTCCCTCCTGATGTTCTTCCCTCTCTCCTGTGTGTGCACTCCTGGAGAATCTTCTACAATCTGTACCTGGAGATCCTCACCATCTCCCTCCCCCTGTGTCCCTCCTGATGTTCTTCCCTCTCTCCTGTGTGTGCACTCCTGGAGAATCTTCTACAATCTGTACCTGGTGCTCCCCACTATCTCCCTCTCTGTGTGTCCCTCCTGATGTTCTTCCCTCTCTCCTGTGTGTGCACTCCTGGAGAATCTTCTACAATCTGTACCTGGTGCTCCCCACTATCTCCCTCTCTGTGTGTCCCTCCTGATGTTCTTCCATCTCTCCTGTGTGTGCACTCCTGGAGAGTCTACTACAATCTGTACCTGGAGTTCCCCACCATCTCCCTCCCCCTGTGTCACTACTGATGATCTTCCCTCTCTCCTGTGTGTGCACTCCTGGAGAATCTTCTACAATCTGTACCTGGAGATCCTCACCATCTCCCTCCCCCTGTGTCACTCCTGATGTTCTTCCCTCTCTCCTGTGTGTGCACTCCTGGAGAATCTTCTACAATCTGTACCTGGAGATCCTCCCCATCTCCCTCTCTGTGTGTACCTCCTGCATATATTTCCCCTCCCTCTGCCCTCTCCTGCAGAACCTTCCAGTCTCTGTGCTCCTCCTACAGAACCTTCCTCAATCCATGCACTCCTGCAGTTACTCCCCTTCACCCTGTCTGTGCACTCCTGGAGAACCTTCCTCAATCAGTGCACTCCTGCAGTTACTCCCCTTCACCCTGTCTGTGCACTCCTGGAGAACCTTCCTCAATCAGTGCCATTCTTGGAGATCCTCACCATCTCCCTCTCTGTGTGTCCCTCCTGGATATATTTCCCCTCACTCTCCCCTCTCCTGCAGAACCTTCCACTCTCTGTGATCCTCCTACAGAACCTTCCTCAATCTGTGCACTCCTGGAGAGCCTTCTTCAATCTGTGACATTCTTGGAGATCCTCACCCTCTCCCTCTCAGTGTGTCCCTGCAATAGAATCTTCCTTGAGCCTGGCAACTCTTGCAAGACCCCCCTCCCTCTGTGTTGCTCCTGAAGTTCCTTCCTCTCTCCTGTCTGTGCACTACTGGAGAACCTTCCTCAATCTGTGCTATTTCTAGAGATTCTCACCAAGTCCCTCTCTGTGTCCCTCCTGGAGAACCTTCGTCTGTCTGAGCCATTCTTGCAGAACCTCCTTCCCTTTGTGTCACTCCTGCAGCTACTCCCCCTCACCCTCTCTGTGCACTGCAGGAGAACCTTCATCAATCTGTGACATTCCTGGAGATCCTCGCCATCTCCCTCTCAGTGTCCCCCTCCTGGAGATCCTTCCTCAGTCTGTGCCATTCTCGCAGAACCTCCCTCCCTCTGTGACACTCCTGAAGTTCCTCCCCCTTACCATATCTGTGCATTCTTCTGTAGAACTGTCCTCAATCTGTGCTACTCCTAGAAAGCCTTCCCCATCTGAGCCATTCTTGCAGAACCTTCTTCCATTTGTGTCACTTCTGTAGTTATTCCCCCTCACAGAGAGCTGTGCACTCCAGGAGAACCTTCCTCAATCTGTGCCATTCCTGGAGATCCTCACCATCTCCCTCTCTGTGTGTCCATCCTGGAGATATTTTCCCTTGCTGTGCCCTCTTTTCCAGAACCTTGCTTTATCTGTTCCATTCCTGGAGATCTTCATCCTATCTTTCTCTGTGCCATTCTGGAAAACCTACCCCAATCTGTGCCACTCTACTGGTGTAGAACCTTTCTTCCTCTCTCTCTGCTCCTCCTCCAGAACCTTCCCCAATCTGTGCCACCCCTCCCCCTCTGTTACTGCTGTAGAACCTTCCTTCCTCTCCATGCAACTCCTGCAGAACATTCCACAATCAGTGCCACTCCGGCAGATCCTCCACATTCCTGTCTCTGTAGGTCACTGCTGGAGAAGACATTTCTCTCTCTCTGCTGCTTCTTCCCTCTCTCTCGATCTATGCTCATATGTCTTAGTGAGATACAGTTCTTTGATTTGCTTCTTACCTCAGCTGTCAGATACACAGGAACAAAAACCCAACCCATGAGCAATACCACAAAGAGCGCCTGGAAGACAGAGACACAGGGAGATGAGTAATAGAACAGTGTGATGTACAGTATACATGGTGTTATTACTCAGTAGTATCATACATCATTATATAGAAGCTAGGGTACTGGTGCAGTATTGGTCACAAAATGAGCACAATTCAGAATGCTAAAGATTTTTGTCATTAGTAGTGTGTATTTGCAAATATGCTGATCTTGTTATGTATTCCTGAAGAAAGAGGAGAGCGCTACTGTAGTCTCCAATCTTCCTGTTCTCCAGGGTGGTTTCATGCCCTAGCCCAAGATGGCCACAGAGATCTCTGCTGAGCATGTGCATGGGCTATATTGACACTATGTAGTGTGACATGTTTGGAGACAGAAGTCTCCAGCTTAGCTCCGGAGAGACCTACGATTACCTGCAATCCACAACTTGTCTCTGCATCCCTTCACTACTATCCATCACTAGCTGGTGAAATGTATGAAATGCCCACTCCATCACCAGTGTACATGTAACAGTGAGTACGTCTGTCTCTGCTATATATTAATAAACATCACGGGCTGGTGAGCTGTATGAAATGCCCACTCCATCACCAGTGTACATGTAACAGTGAGTACGTCTATTCCGGCTATATATCAATAAACATCACTGGCTGGTCAGCTGTATGAAATGCCCACTCCATCACCAGTGTACATGTAACAGTGAGTACGTCTGTTCCTGCTATATATCAATAAACATCACTGTGTAAGTAACTGGGCTGTTCACAGTTTGAGTCTTCCACTGGTGTGTACCTACATAACTCTGCAATATCAGCACCTGCACACACGTCACTTCCAGCAGACACCCAGCTACACAAGCTAAGGGAATACCCTGAGCAGCATGATTGTTGGTCTGATGTTCTAAAGCGTTTCATAGTCTGTCAGTTTTTCAGATTCCGCTCCAGTTTGACTTTGATAAATTTGTGGTTTTGCAAAACGGGCAGAAAATAGATAAGTTTACCTCTATGACTTCTAATAGCACAGAGCACTGTCCTGTCCTCCCACATCTCTCTACAGCAATTCACTAGTACTTACATTCCATTCAAATCCAGCCACAGCCAGACCGCTTGCTGCCCCGGTGCCAGCCAGACCCACGAAGTGACCACTGCCAATATTACTGGCAAAGAGAGACGCCCCAACCTGTAGAGAGAGACAGTGGTCAGAGAGGGACATAGGTCTCGCCCCATTATCTTACGGGTATGTCATACATGGTTACATAGTAAGACTAAGACATCGCACTTCTGCCGACATCGACCTTTAATACAATGCTGTTGACCTGAATGAGAGACAGAAACTAAATCCTTAGGGCGAGAGGCGCTTTAGTACAATGATACAAAGTCTCCAACGCATTCTCCTGTAGAGTGTACTGTGGTGTACGATGAATCGCCATAACGATGATCTGACGACCTACCTGATGACTGGTAAGTGACAGGGGATGCAGTCAGCGCACAGAGGATACAGGATGTGTTGATGACAGGGGATGCAGTCAGTGCACAGACAGAGGATACAGGATAAGATGATGACAGGGGATGCAGTCAGTGCACAGACAGAGGATACAGGATAAGATGATGACAGGGGATGCAGTCAGTGCACAGACAGAGGATACAGGATAAGTTGATGACAGGGGATGCAGGACACGCACAGACAGAGGATACACGATAAGTTGATGACAGGGGATGCAGTCAGCGCACAGACAGAGGATACAGGATGAGTTGATGACAGGGGATGCAGTCAGCGCACAGACAGAGGATACAGGATGAGTTGATGACAGGGGATGCAGTCCGTGCACAGACAGGGAATACAGGATAAGTTGATGACAGGGGATGCAGTCAGTGCACAGACAGACAGAGGATACAGGATAAGTTGATGACAGGGGATGCAGTCAGTGCACAGACAGAGGATACAGGATAAGTTGATGACAGGGGATGCAGTCAGTGCACAGACAGAGGATACAGGATGAGTTGATGACAGGGGATGCAGTCAGTGCACAGACAGAGGATACAGGATGTGTTGATGATAGGGGATGCAGTCAGCGCACAGACAGAGGATACAGGATAAGTTGATGATAGGGGATGCAGTCAGTGCACAGACAGAGGATACAGGATAAGTTGATGACAGGGGATGCAGGACACGCACAGACAGAGGATACAGGATAAGTTGATGACGGGATGCAGTCAGCGCACAGACAGAGGATACAGGATGAGTTGATGACAGGGGATGCAGTCAGTGCACAGACAGAGGATACAGGATAAGTTGATGACAAGGGATGCAGTCAGTGCACAGACAGAGGATACAGGATGAGTTGATGACAGGGGATGCAGTCAGTGCACAGACAGAGGATACAGGATGTGTTGATGACAGAGGATGCAGTCAGTGCACAGACAGGGAATACAGGATAAGTTGATGACAGGGGATGCAGTCAGTGCACAGACAGAGGATACAGGTTATGTTGATGACAGAGAATGCAGTCAGTGCACAGACAGAGGATACAGGATAAGTTGATGACAGGGGATGCAGTCAGTGCACAGACAGGGAATACAGGATGAGTTGATGACAGGTGATGCAGTCAGTGCACAGACAGAGGATACAGGATAAGATGATGACAGAGGATGCAGTCAGCGCACAGACAGAGGATACAGGATGAGTTGATGACAGAGGATGCAGTCAGTGCACAGACAGAGGATACAGGATAAGTTGATGATAGGGGATGCAGTCAGTGCACAGACAGAGGATACAGGATGTGTTGATGACAGGGGATGCAGTCAGCGCACAGAGGATACAGGATAAGTTGATGACAGGGGATGCAGTCAGTGCACAGACAGAGGATACAGGATAAGTTGATGACAGGGGATGCAGTCAGTGCACAGACAGAGGATACAGGATAAGATGATGACAGAGGATGCAGTCAGCGCACAGACAGAGGATACAGGATAAGTTGATGACAGAGGATGCAGTCAGTGCACAGACAGAGGATACAGTATAAGTTGATGATAGGGGATGCAGTCAGTGCACAGACAGAGGATACAGGATAAGATGATGACAGGGGATGCAGTCAGCGCACAGACAGAGGATACAGGATATGTTGATGACAGGGGATGCAGTCAGTGCACAGACAGAGGATACAGGATATGTTGATGACAGGGGATGCAGTCAGCGCACAGACAGAGGATACAGGATATGTTGATGACAGGGGATGCAGTCAGCGCACAGACAGAGGATACAGGATAAGATGATGACAGGGGATGCAGTCAGTGCACAGACAGAGGATACAGGATAAGATGATGACAGGGGATGCAGTCAGTGTACAGACAGAGGATACAGGATAAGTTGATGACAGGGGATGCAGTCAGTGCACAGACAGAGGATACAGGATAAGTTGATGACAGGGGATGCAGTCAGTGCACAGACAGGGAATACAGGATGAGTTGATGACAGGTGATGCAGTCAGTGCACAGACAGAGGATACAGGATAAGTTGATGACAGGGGATGCAGTCAGTGCACAGACAGAGGATACAGGATAAGTTGATGACAGGGGATGCAGTCAGTGCACAGACAGGATACAGGATACGTTGATGACAGGGGATGCAGTCAGCGCACAGACAGAGGATACAGGATAAGTTGATGATAAGGGATGCAGTCAGTGCACAGACAGAGGATACAGGATAAGTTGATGACAGGGGATGCAGTCAGTGCACAGACAGGATACAGGATACGTTGATGACAGGGGATGCAGTCAGCGCACAGACAGAGGATACAGGATAAGTTGATGACAGGGGATGCAGTCAGTGCACAGACAGGGAATACAGGATAAGTCTATGACAGGGGATGTAGGACATGCACAGACAGAGGATACAGGATATGTTGATGACAGGAGATGCAGGATGTGTATAGATAGCGTTTACAGGACATCTCATTATTTTATGATTCAGGAGAATTCACTAACTGTGACAAGTATGGGTGAAAACTGGGAGATAGAATAAAAAGATGATACTTAGACTATGTTACTTACAGGAAACCATGACATGCTTCTTCCGGCCAGAAAGTATCCTCCAACTGTTCCCCGATTAGCACGACGCATGGACTGTAAAATGAAATTATAGAAAAGTTACTTAACAGTTCTAAACAATATTCATAAGCATAATATATGCAGATAATGCAACCTGAGAGAAAATAACAAATATACTGTAATAACATAGTATGATCTATTGTAGGAATCATGTACTGTGTGTGGCCCCACAACTCAGTGAGGCTAGTACATGATCCCACACCCTAAATACGGTGTATGTGACTCCCCCCTGAATACATAACCACTCAAATATATTGCGTGTTCACTATTTCAGTCTATGAATAGTAGTGGAACACCCTTGTATACTATGTGTACATATCATCAGTCTTAAATACTATCTGTATGTGACTCTGCTCTCTTAATGCTATGTATACATTACTTACTTTGAGTATCCCCAAACCTGAACTCTGTGTGTTCATATCCCCACCCCTTAGTAATGTGTGTACATGTCTCCACTCCTGAACACTGTGTATATGTGCCCCTACCCCTGAACACTGTGTATATGTGCCCCTACTGCTGAACACTGTACGTACTTGTACCCAACCATGAACACTGTGTGTATGTCTCCCCATCACTAAACAATGTGAATGTGTCCCCCATGATCACTGTATATATGTATTCCCAACCCTGAATACTGTGTATACATATCCCCACCCCTAAGTACCATGTATATGTATCAAAACCCTTGAGTATTACCTGTACATGCCCCACCCATCAATACTGTGAATATATGCTCCCCCCTCCCCCCAATCTCTGTGTGCCATTGCGTCCACCCTTGAAAATGGTGAGCATGTGTTTATTCCCCACCCATGAATACTGTGAGTACGTGCACGCAGCCATAAACACTGTGTATACATCGCTTATACATTTTTAGGTCATAAAAATGGATGTATACCAGGAATTCCTGTTCTGGTCTGATGGACTGAGGATTGTCCATCACTGAGCTCTGTCCCATCCCCCATGCAGAATGTGACTTTACAATGATGTCCACAGCCCCCAATACCGCACCAGACCCTACTCCCCATACTGCAGGCCCTCATGGTTCATTTCCTAACCTCCTTGCCACAGCCTGTTCCACAACCTCCCTGCCAGAAGAAATGCTGCACTGCGGGCATCATGGTGCCAGATAATGATGCGGACTGGGTCTCACCAGCTTCAAAGAAAGCCATTGCTAAGGTGGATCCTGCAAGTCCTCAGGTATGCCATGCCCTGATGCTCCTGTGATCTATTGTGGAGGACATCAAATCTACCATGGCCCTTCTTCTCACTCAAGCAGTCACTGCTATCACTGCCCAATTACAGTCCCCTCACAGAGGGTCACTGGCATGGAGCAGCAGCTGGAAGTGGCTACGCACGATATCTCTGGCAGCAAACATTTGGTTGAAGAGCTCACACTGAAAATTATAAATTATGGAATAAACTGGAGGATTTAGAGAACAGGTCTCGCAGAAACAATGTTAGGCTGGTGGACTTAGAGAACAGGTCCCGCGGAAATAATGTTAGGCTGGTGGACTTAGAGAACTGGTCCCGCAGAAACAATATTAAGCTGGTGGGCTTAGCGGAGGCAGTTAATGGGATGGCCCTAGCACTTTTATGTAACGCTTTACCTACTCTTTTGGGTATCGACGCAGAATGCCATGACCCGGTAATAGAGAGTACATAGAGTGGGTCCTGCACCCTTCCTGACCCCGGGTCATACTTTTAAGGTGCATGAACTATCTTCATAAGGTGGCATTTTGGACACCATCATGCCATATGTGAAATCACTACAGTGGGAGAGCCACAAACACCATATTTCTCAAGGCTACTCTGTGGCATTGACTAGAGCCTACAAATCTTTCTCCCCTCTATGCTCTCAGCCTATTACAGAGGGTTGAAAACTCTATCCTGCTTGACTGTGTATGATGGTATACCTATAAAGACAATAGCAATAGGTATATGATGGTATACCTATAAAGACGTCACATCCCAGCTGATGCCACTGCCTATGTTGTTGAATGCTCAAGGATTGCTGCTTCGGATATTATTGGCCTGCCTCCTGCTGAAGAACAACACTTACTGATCAGGAATGATTGCTTTGCTTCGCCTCTCCTGCTAACCACGGTGTGCAGTCTGCTAGCGTGGCTTATGATACTTTCTTTGGATGCTCTTTCAATGTTTAATGATCCAGTTTTAAATGCTTGTTTGTTGCTCACTGATAATTTCATGTCTTCTACCTGATGACGCATCATCTAAGCTGCTGTCCATAAAATCAGCTGTTTCTAACCTTACTGTTCATATAGTTATCCCTGTTCTAGAGGACATGTTTTATGCTCCCTATGGTATCCGGGAAAATATTATATAATACCACTTGGCATAGAGGGGATGGGATCTCCTATCTTGTTGGCTGATTGTTTGAGTTATTGCTATTGGTTACTTGCTGTAATAGGTTCTGTGGAAGTTTTATTCCAATTAATATTAGTAAAGCTGTTACCTGTGTTGCCCCTTATCAGTCTCTCTCTTCCCTCTCATTCCATCCCTCCCCACCACCTTCACCTCCCCTTTGTTACGTACAGGCAATTCAGATGACACTGGCCTACTCCTTCCTTTTGTGCTCTCTGCTAAGTGATGCCTGATATCAAGATGGGGAACATTGGCGGGATTAACCAATTAAGGGTAGAAAAATCCACCTTTCTCTTAAAATAAATTTGTGTTTGGCTTTTATACAAGAAACCCATTTGATTCCAGCGGAGGTCACAACCCTGAACATGGTGTAGCTATTCTGATTAAACGCTCTATTGCTATTGTCATAATGAATATTATATCTGATCCAAACTGAAGATTCGTTGTAGTCTCCTCATTGATACATGGACAGAACTATGTTCTCTCTGATATTTATGCCACTAATGACTAGCTTAGATCTTTTTTCCCCAAACAGTATTGGCTACTCTCATCCCATTTATTAATGAGCCCCTTATTTTATGTGGGGATTTGAATCTGATTTCCTCAGGTATTTAGACAGATGTAATCCTACACCTCAAACATCTTCTTTACCTAGGGTAGGTGTCCCCTTGCTGGCAAAAAGATTACAAGCTACTGAGGTTTGGAGAGCGTTGTACCCAGAATACACATCTGCTGCTCAGAGCACATTCTTGCATATTGATTATATATTAGTATCTCACACATTGTTCCCAAAGATTATTGATTCTCAAATAGAATCAGTATCAATATTGGATCATACTTTAGTTTCATCAACCTTACACACCTCAGATGAACCAGGCTCTATCAGGTTATGGAAGTTTCCATCTAACATTGCTTGTTCTATTAAATTCAGGAACCATCTAGAGCTGACCCTGTTGTATTCTGCATGGCAGCTAAATGGCAGCCAGTAATAGATATTCATTAGTATTTAGATCTCCAAGCGAATCTGTTGACAGATTGTCAGCAGTATAAATCATCTCTTCCCCCAAAACAATCTCATCTCACAGTGAGAATACACTTTGATGAATTTGTGCAAGAAATGGGGGATAGTTAAATGTTTTCTATTTACTATAAATTCTATAACCTTGGTAATAGGTCTGGACACCTCCTAACAAACCTTTTGCATGGTACTTGCATGCCTTTGGTGACCCACCGCCTCAAAAAGCTGCAGGGCAATCTAACCACCACCAATGCCCAGACGGCTGAAGTCATGAAATCTTTCTATTAAAAACCCCAATGGTGCAAAGGCAATTTATGAGTCTGACAACATGAATGTATAATACAAAACAATTTATTAAAATGACACAATAGAAACTATATTATCTCCAGAGATACTTAATTATAGACTGTATACAAAATTGAATGTTTCTCTTGTAACCTTTTAAATGTTACTTAATAAAAATGTAACATATAATGTGTGTCAATACATATGTGTCAATGACTCAGCTTATGACAAATTTTTGAGAGACTCAAATAAATTAGAAGATCTCCTTAAGTGTGATTGTAGACATTGGTGGGATAAAACATCCCTCAATAAATATATAGAACATAAAAAGATAGCTTGGGGTCTAGGAGTCCTCAAGATCTTGTCATTTACTGAGAATACAGATCTAAATAAACAATGGAACTCTATATTGGATAAATGTTCCTTTGCATTAATGCAACTACTGGTTGATTATAGAGAACAGAAATTGAGAGCAGTAGGAAATTTTACAAAGACAGGAAAACTCTGGTTAACATAAGGATAGAAAAATACAAATGAAAAATCATTTATAGAAAGGAAAGTAAATTCAAGTGGAATTTATTTGACTATAATAATGATCAAGACAGAAATTATACTAAAAAGAAAGAGGTCCAACATTACAGTTATACAAGACCTAGGGACACATGTAGGGAAGGTCGTATATGCAGGAATAATTCTCCACAATAGAATTAGGATTCAACAGACCGATATTGTGTAGAATTATTCCTGCGTATATGACCTTTATACAGACATTAGTTCACTTATCAGATACTTGTACCTTTAACAGAGTTTAGCAGACTCAGTGGAGGGAATTCAATTGTTTGAAAAGTCAGTTGGGTGTCTGTTTTTTCCCCTGTCTATTAGATAGGAAAAAAACAGACACCCAACTGAATTTTTAAACAATTGAATATCCCCCAGTGTGTGTAATAGAATTGGAATTAGCACCAAATATAGCTGACCAGCTTCTAGTTGGTACCTTATCCTAATATGAGCATACTGTAAAACTGTAGAAAGATTTTGCTAGTTTGCATGAGATCAGTGGGAGTGTTAAGAGAATTGGGTGTAACCAAGTATTATAAAAACAGTGCATCCCCATGTTTTACTCTGTTATTGTAATGTAACTCAGACTCACAGGATGTGGCTCTCAGTCAGGGCCGGCTCCGGGGGCTTCTGGCGCCCCGGGGCGGCATTAGGGGGCGTGGCTTTGTACAGGGGGCGTGGTCATTTACACCCCCTGTACAGACTGAATTGGTCCTCTCCACGAAGGGAAACTAGGTGCGTAGTGTCTAGTTCCCTTCGTGGAGAGGACCTTTGCTGTGCGGGGCGCGATGACGTCATCGCGCACCGCACAGTAAAGGACCTCTCCAGGAAGGGAAACTAGACGCGTACGCGTCTAGTTTCCCTTCCCAGCGGCAGCGGTCGGGGGCAGCGGGCAGCCGGGGGCACACACCAGCATGGGATCTTGCCCTGGTGCGGCGCCCTCCGGAGGGCGCCCTGCGCCCTCCGGAAGGCGGCGCCCCGGGCAAAAGTACTGCTTGCCCGTGGCAAGATCCGCTACTGCTCTCAGTCTGTATATGGGCGTGGTCTTTTAAATAAATAATTAATTATTTTATAAATCTGGCTTCAATTCAATCTTTTACTTCGATGCAACAAGGAAACAAATGGTTAAAATTAGGATTCAATTGGGAGCTCGTCCGGGAAACCTACATCGCTGCAATTCATCTCGCAACTCTCTCAAAGTGGGGAATGTTGCCTCAAAACTACACTCGGGTAAGTCAGAAAAAATCCTGTGCTCCAAGATGTTCTGAGGGAGGGTGTGGAAAAAAAAAAAGAGAGAGTTGGCAGTGATTGCTAGGGAGAACCTGGAGACATTGGTGGTCATTCCGAGTTGATTGAACGTAGCTACTTTTTGCTGCTCGTGCAATCAACCTGACGCCGCCTATGGGGGAGTGTATTTTAGCATAGCAGGGCTGTGAACACTTGTGCAGCCCTGCTATGCTAAAAAAGTTTCACGTAAAACAAGACTAGCCCTGTAGTTACTCACCCAGTGCGACGGATCCAGCAATGAAGGTCCCAGTCCTGACGTCAGACATCCGCCCTCCAAAAGCCTGGATCCACCTCTGTTGGACTCACCACGCCTGGAAAATGGTGAGTATTCACCCCGGAATGCTTCCCGCCTGTCTGTCTTTTTTGTTCACATTGCTCGCTGGTGTCGTCGTTGCCCGGCGACGATCGTCGCCAGGCAATGACGCGTGTGCGCAATGCATTCTCTGCGCATGCACATTTCCGACCTGTTCGCACTGCAGCAAAGATCCGCTGCGTGTGAACGGGTCGGAATTACCCCAATGTTACACTGTAATGTTTGTTGTTGCATGTAAGCATATTTTGCAGTAAGATGTTTGGGAATTGGGTATTTCAATGATGCTGTATAGTGCGGCATGATCACACTGACCACAGTATCTATATTGAAATCTGCAAACTGTTTTTTTTTTTAACTTATGTATGTGTAATTACAGATAGAGTTAATATAGATAGTTTAACTAATGAGTAATAGCTAGTATGTAAACTAAGCTATGTTTAGCCTGATTCCGTATACAGATGTGTTCCGAGAGTTACAGTACAGTCGGTAGGAAGGGCTGGCAACCCGTATCAATACCCTGTGGAGAGAAGCCGACAGATAGAACCCAGATTTCGAGATCACAGATCTCCTCCAAATAGAAATACATAAAACAACTTTAGAAAGAGGGAGAGCACATACAAACCACATATGGAGTCATCTCACACTACACCACAGACACAGGACCATTTTTTAGGTCACAGAAAAAGGGAAGATCACAATCCGGCTTAGGTCAACAGACATCAACACAACAACAGATATGCCCCTCTCTCAGGAACCCCCAAAAAAACAGAGATGCCTGAGTTAGAGGTAGAAGAGGAGGGCAGAGGAAGAATTTTCAAAAGTCAGAGATACAACTAGAATCTGTAGGAATTTTTAATCTTTCCTCTAGACCCCTTGACAATATAGAACAGTCTGTATTTTCTAAAGGTATGAATTTTGCCCCTACAACAGGGCCTAATTATTTTGAATTGTTTGTTGAATTAAACAGATTTGTATGGGGACTAGGTAGGAAAAGATTATTTGCATCCACTGAAAAGGGGAAAGGTGATATCAATTAAATCGCTGTTTTGGATTATAATGATCAGTCTAGTCTGGATATATTGAATGATTTATTGCTGGAAAAGGCTTGGGTATAAATATCTGAGAGCGACAATCTGTTTGATATTAATGACACTATGGATATCAGATTTAAGAACAAATCCCAGTTTCATCACATTAACCATAAGACTAGTGCTATTGAAACCTTTTATTAAAGTACACTAGAAGAATTCTCACCACTGCTTGTTTAACTTTAATCCAGAAGAGAGAAAAGCATTGGAAATATTATCTGCACATACAACTATTATTATTAAGCCTGCAGACAAGTGGGGTGAGGATCCAGGACACTGTGGAACATGTCTCAGAGGCTACACGTCAGCTGTCCAATGGCGATTTCTAGAGGATCCTTGACCATAACCCCACTCCTCAATATCAGAAGCAGTTAAAATCATTATTACAGAAAGCTGTAATTGAGGATGTGTTGACCCAAGAGGAATTGTATTTTATTTTTCCTCTACACCCTGTCAGTTCCATTTATTATCACCTCCCGAAAATACACAAATCACTTCACAATCCACCGGGTGTCCTACAATTTCGAGTATAGATGGTCTCACTACTAATTTATCTTTTTATACAGATTGCTATTTGCAATCGTTGGCTTCCTCTCTGAGATCGCATATTAGAGACGCCACCAAATTTATTAGGATGGTGGAGGATCTTGAGTGGAAATCTAGCTTCCTGTTCATCACTTGTGATGTCCAGGCACTGTATACAAATATACCCCATGACAAGGGAGTTGATGTTGTGAAACGAAGCCTAGCTTCAGACACAGCGGTCTGAGAAGAAACAGGAATTTATAGTATCGGCTATACATTTTATTTTATTTCACAATTATTTTTTATTTAATCCCCAGCACTATTAGCAGGTCATCGGCACTGCGATGGGGAGCAGATTCGTGCCAAGTTTTGCTAACATCTATATGGTCGACCTCGAACAAACTATGATTTGGGAGGGCCCATTAGTCGTGAACCTGTCCTCTATGGTCGCTACATTGACCACCTGATTTTCATTTGGGATGGGGATGTTTCTTCAGTCATGGAATTTGTTAATTTTCTTAATAGTAACACTTATGATTTAACCTTCACTTGCACTCACCATCCTGCACATATTCATTTTTTAGATGTCATGTTAAATGTGGTTAATAACATGGTTACTGTTTCCTCTTATAAAAAGTCTGTAGATCAGGCATTCCCAACCACGGTCCTCAAGGCACACCAACAGTGCAGGTTTTAGTGATATCCAGGCTGCAGCACAGATGGTTAAATCAAAATAACTGCGGTACTAATTAAGTCACCTGTGCTGAAGCCTGGATATCACTAAAACCTGCACTGTTGGTGTGCCTTGAGGACCGTGGTTGGGAATGCCTGCTGTAGATGCTTGTAATTATATACCTTACTGCAGTAACCATAAAAAAGAGTTAGTTAAAGAATGTTCTGAAAAGCCAAGCCCATTAAAGCGAAACTGCACTTTTGATGCGGATTCACAGAAACTCATTGAAGAAACGTTACAATCATTTGAAAATCGGGGCTATCCACAAGAAGTACTATACGAGGCTTTAGAGTACTCAAATAATTTAAACAAAATAGACATCATGGCTAAACCGAAAAAACCAAAACAAAGAAGTGTTGGAAAGTAGACTCTTTTTTGGGAGCACTCTAATTCAGAGGGTAGAAATATGATTTATCAATACTGGTAAAATCATTTTTATTAGGTTATTCATTAAAAAAATTTTTTGGAGTATCTGCGTGAAAAATTATAAGCTTTGCGAAAATATAGAACACATTACACATGGTACGTGATATCCATATCACAATGTATCAATTGCCGGAGATAAATGGCTGTGGTTACAAAGCTCATGATTCATTACACATTCGGACTCATGTGATATATGACCATCATTTGTTCAGCAAGTATCCATCATGGATTACAATCAATGCTGAGAATTAAATCATAGGTCATATGAGAGTCAGGTACCCAATAGTATATATATATAGGTAGGTGACACTGTATAGGGGAGTCAATTTCTTGCAGTACCAGGGTGTTCAGAGGTGGTCTCCCATCCTAGTACTAACCCGGCCTTTCACTGCTTAGCTTCCAAGGTCAGAAGAGATTGGGCATCTACAGTGATGTATGACCGCAAATATTGTACTCTCCCTCTAGGATCACCTAAATGTATGCAGCCACTTGGTTGAGTTACCCTCTAGCTAGGCAGTCACAATTAAGATATAGACATATTTGACAGCATATTTTGTAACGGGAAAGTTACCAAGTATCCACAATTTAGGCTTGCCTTTTCACTGATGCAAACCAATTTTTTGAAAATCCAAATGCCCAATATTTTGGGTGTGGATGATACTATCGGGGAGTCAATTTGTTGCAGTACCTGGGTGTTCAAAAGTGGTCACCCATCCTTTTACTAGCCCGGCCTTTCACTGCTTAGCTTCCAAGGTCAGAAGAGATTGGGCATTTCCAGTGAGGTATGACCGCAAATATTGTACTCACCCTCCTGAATCATTCAAATTTTTAAATTGTGTTTGCCAAGGATAGCAAATTATATATACATGTGGTACAATAAAGGATTAAATAAGATAATGTGTAGCCACCTGGCTTAATCACCTCGTAACATATCAACCACGAAAAACAATATACTCATGAGTGAAGGCCTGTTATGTGGGTGAAATTCCTGAACACCACACAATGTCCACAATTAGGACTTGCCTTTCACTCTTGAAAATACCCAAAGAGCACCAGAACGGCCGGACAACAATTAGTAACTATATAAGTGCAGGATAAAATTATGCTGCACAGAAATAAATTTATGGTACACCCTGAAGCACTAACCCAGACCATAGATTAGAGGTGCCTAATGCTTGTAACCTCTAATAAGTACCTGCATATATTATGAGAAAGCAGGCTAGAAAAGGTACTTGTAGATGATTTGCACATATGTTAAATTGCTTGAGCCAAATAAATTCAAAATTCTGAGCATATGCTGAGATTTGCCATTGTTGAATTTCATCAAAAAAGGCACATTCAGTGCTTCCTATAGAGTTGATATCAGCTTGCTGTAAATGTTTGTAGCCATGTGGGTGTTGCTTGAGCCTAGTAAGTTCAAAATTCAGAACATTTGCTGAATTTAGCCATTATTGAATTTCCAAGGAAAAAACAGTCAGTGATACCTATAGAAATGATATCAGCTTGCAAATATTGTTTATAGCAAATGAGGATAGTCTCAATTGTATACCTTGATTGCTGAGGAAAAAATCCTTGTGGTATTATTAATATGGACAGTTTATCCTGTATTGCTCTTTATCATGGTATGAATGTGGCAATACGACTGGAAAGTATAATGTCACTTGTATGGCTGCTGTGGCTCAAAAACAAGAAGGAAGGAAGAGAAGAGAAGAATAGAGAAGGAAAAAACTTTTTGGCTGACAAGCTGATTATTTGTATGTGCAGATCGCAATGAAGGGAGTGCAGGGTATACGATACCAGCTCCGGTTGTTGTGAGACCCGCCCGCTGCCGTGCCCGTGCTCCAGAGACTTCAGGGGCTGCTGCGGCGTGTGGTCAAGGTCTCCCCGTTCAGATGACGGAGCTTGCGGCCGTTGCCTGGTGACCGTCCTCGGGATTCCGGCTAGTGCGGTCACGTGTGCGCATCACGTGATCGCAGTACTTCCTCCTGATGTACGTTTCGCATAGAATGCTTGATCACAGGACGTGCGGTGTCAGCTGGAAGTTGCAGTTTTTAAACAAGAGTGCTGATGATTGATTAGACCTGATAATTGTATAACACTGGGTCAACATTGATTGGATCATTTAATTGCAAGGTTGAGGATAATAAATGATTCTGTAGCACAACAATTGAGGAAGTGTGAATAATATATAAAACCATATGGTATATATTATATATTATATATTATGCAGGAGATGATTTACTAAGGGCTGTATCTTAATGCCATGGATACTTAAATCTTTATATATCAATTGGATTATTGAGCTAAATTGATAATTTGATTGAAATAGCCTGTGTTACATATAAATATTTATTAAACTATGCTACATGTAGTGGATTATGTAAATTTCCAATTAAATGTGTTTATATTATTGTTGTAAAGGCTCTGGATTGTGTAGAAATTATTATATTAATTGTGAACATATTAGGAGAGGAGGATAATTTATGGTGTGTTGGAGTAAATTAAGGTGATTTATGATGAATTAATAAAAATATATATAATTTTATAAAAATATATAAATTATATAAATTATGATGGACATTATCTAAATTATAAGGGCTCTGTAATTAACACTGGATTAAGTAGAAATGATTATCATGCTGATTATGAACATATTATGACAGGTGAATAATTAAAGGTGTGTGAGAGTAAATTATAGTAATTAATGATGAATTATTAAAAAGAGTAAATTATGATGGACATTGTATTTAATATAGTGTATATAAATGATTTGAAAAATTAGAAATGAAGTAGTGATAAGGAATAATATGTGTGGTATAAATTAAGAGGGAGTGTCTGTAATGTGAAATATCGGTGACTATAGTGTTGTGAGATAAATTGTAAAATACGAGGGCAATTAACATTTAATAAAATAATATAATGACATGAAGAGCCCATAATTAACTTTGGTGATAATAAGTGAAAGATGTGCATGTTATTTGAACTTTATAATGCATATGTTGATATGGGCTAGTGATGAAATGGGATGTGCAAATTGTGTGTTTGGATTAATACGATTGCAGTGAATTGTATATATGATAATGAACTATGATAATTATGGTGCTGATTGCCAGGAATCATGGTAAACTTCAGTTCAGGAATAATCCATAATTTATATTCTCATTCATTCCTGCTGGATGTATGGATCCGAGCTTAAAAATCCACTCACTTTCTTTTCTAAGCAGACTTTCGGTAAGATTGCCCCCTCGGATCCCGAGTCTTATCCTCTCCAAGCCAAAGACTTTTAATTCTTCCCACCTGCTTTCATGATACGTATGGAAGTGACGGGCGACAGATGTCAGTTGTTTCATCTTGGCTTTATCTGAAGCGGCATTACGAATAGATCCTATGTGCTCTAGAATGCGCTGTTTGAGAGGACGCGTTGTCACGCCTATATACTTTTGATTGCAACTGCATCTAAGGCACTAGATGACCCCTTCTGTTAGACAGTTCATATAGTCCACAATCTGTATCATTTCCCCGTATTTATCCTCTATTTCCTTTGTGGGATCAATGTGTTTGCAGACTTTGCATCTTCCACAGGGATATGTGCCTGTAACTACAGGTTGTTTTTTGGGACATTTTTGAAAATGACTCCGTACGAATCTGTCCCTCAGATTTTTTGATCTACGCCAACTCATGGCAACTTTGGGGCCCAGATTTTTAGACAGGATCGGGTCTGCGTGTAAAATATGCCAGTGTTTCTGTATTGCTTCTTGGACCTTTCTCCATTCTTGACAAAAGTTCCCAACAAAACGAATAGTGGATTTTTAAGCTCGGATCCATACATCCAGCAGGAATGAATGAGAATATAAATTATGGATTATTCCTGAACTGAAGTTTACCATGATTCCTGGCAATCAGCACCATAATTATCATAGTTCATTATCATATATACAATTCACTGCAATCGTATTAATCCAAACACACAATTTGCACATCCCATTTCATCACTAGCCCATATCAACATATGCATTATAAAGTTCAAATAACATGCACATCTTTCACTTATTATCACCAAAGTTAATTATGGGCTCTTCATGTCATTATATTATTTTATTAAATGTTAATTGCCCTCGTATTTTACAATTTATCTCACAACACTATAGTCACCGATATTTCACATTACAGACACTCCCTCTTAATTTATACCACACATATTATTCCTTATCACTACTTCATTTCTAATTTTTCAAATCATTTATATACACTATATTAAATACAATGTCCATCATAATTTACTCTTTTTAATAATTCATCATTAATTACTATAATTTACTCTCACACACCTTTAATTATTCACCTGTCATAATATGTTCATAATCAGCATGATAATCATTTCTACTTAATCCAGTGTTAATTACAGAGCCCTTATAATTTAGATAATGTCCATCATAATTTATATAATTTATATATTTTTATAAAATTATATATATTTTTATTAATTCATCATAAATCACCTTAATTTACTCCAACACACCATAAATTATCCTCCTCTCCTAATATGTTCACAATTAATATAATAATTTCTACACAATCCAGAGCCTTTACAACAATAATATAAACACATTTAATTGGAAATTTACATAATCCACTACATGTAGCATAGTTTAATAAATATTTATATGTAACACAGGCTATTTCAATCAAATTATCAATTTAGCTCAATAATCCAATTGATATATAAAGATTTAAGTATCCATGGCATTAAGATACAGCCCTTAGTAAATCATCTCCTGCATAATATATAATATATACCATATGGTTTTATATATTATTCACACTTCCTCAATTGTTGTGCTACAGAATCATTTATTATCCTCAACCTTGCAATTAAATGATCCAATCAATGTTGACCCAGTGTTATACAATTATCAGGTCTAATCAATCATCAGCACTCTTGTTTAAAAACTGCAACTTCCAGCTGACACCGCACGTCCTGTGATCAAGCATTCTATGCGAAACGTACATCAGGAGGAAGTACTGCGATCACGTGATGCGCACACGTGACCGCACTAGCCGGAATCCCGAGGACGGTCACCAGGCAACGGCCGCAAGCTCCGTCATCTGAACGGGGAGACCTTGACCACACGCCGCAGCAGCCCCTGAAGTCTCTGGAGCATGGGCACGGCAGCGGGCGGGTCTCACAACAACCGGAGCTGGTATCGTATACCCTGCACTCCCTTCATTGCGATCTGCACATACAAATAATCAGCTTGTCAGCCAAAAAGTTTTTTCCTTCTCTATTCTTCTCTTCTCTTCCTTCCTTCTTGTTTTTGAGCCACAGCAGCCATACAAGTGACATTATACTTTCCAGCCGTATTGCCACATTCATACCATGATAAAGAGCAATACAGGATAAACTGTCCATATTAATAATACCACAAGGATTTTTTCCTCAGCAATCAAGGTATACAATTGAGACTATCCTCATTTGCTATAAACAATATTTGCAAGCTGATATCATTTCTATGGGTATCACTGACTGTTTTTTCCTTGGAAATTCAATAATGGCTAAATTCAGCAAATGTTCTGAATTTTGAACTTATTAGGCTCAAGCAACACCCACATGGCTACAAACATTTACAGCAAGCTGATATCAACTCTATAGGAAGCACTGAATGTGCCTTTTTTGATGAAATTCAACAATGGCAAATCTCAGCATATGCTCAGAATTTTGAATTTATTTGGCTCAAGCAATTTAACATATGTGCAAATCATCTACAAGTACCTTTTCTAGCCTGCTTTCTCATAATATATGCAGGTACTTATTAGAGGTTACAAGCATTAGGCACCTCTAATCTATGGTCTGGGTTAGTGCTTCAGGGTGTACCATAAATTTATTTCTGTGCAGCATAATTTTATCCTGCACTTATATAGTTACTAATTGTTGTCCGGCCGTTCTGGTGCTCTTTGGGTATTTTCAAGAGTGAAAGGCAAGTCCTAATTGTGGACATTGTGTGGTGTTCAGGAATTTCACCCACATAACAGGCCTTCACTCATGAGTATATTGTTTTTCGTGGTTGATATGTTACGAGGTGATTAAGCCAGGTGGCTACACATTATCTTATTTAATCCTTTATTGTACCACATGTATATATAATTTGCTATCCTTGGCAAACACAATTTAAAAAATTGAATGATTCAGGAGGGTGAGTACAATATTTGCGGTCATACCTCACTGGAAATGCCCAATCTCTTCTGACCTTGGAAGCTAAGCAGTGAAAGGCCGGGCTAGTAAAAGGATGGGTGACCACTTTTGAACACCCAGGTACTGCAACAAATTGACTCCCCGATAGTATCATCCACACCCAAAATATTGGGCATTTGGATTTTCAAAAAATTGGTTTGCATCAGTGAAAAGGCAAGCCTAAATTGTGGATACTTGGTAACTTTCCCGTTACAAAATATGCTGTCAAATATGTCTATATCTTAATTGTGACTGCCTAGCTAGAGGGTAACTCAACCAAGTGGCTGCATACATTTAGGTGATCCTAGAGGGAGAGTACAATATTTGCGGTCATACATCACTGTAGATGCCCAATCTCTTCTGACCTTGGAAGCTAAGCAGTGAAAGGCCGGGTTAGTACTAGGATGGGAGACCACCTCTGAACACCCTGGTACTGCAAGAAATTGACTCCCCTATACAGTGTCACCTACCTATATATATATACTATTGGGTACCTGACTCTCATATGACCTATGATTTAATTCTCAGCATTGATTGTAATCCATGATGGATACTTGCTGAACAAATGATGGTCATATATCACATGAGTCCGAATGTGTAATGACTCATGAGCTTTGTAACCACAGCCATTTATCTCCGGTAATTGATACATTGTGATATGGATATCACGTACCATGTGTAATGTGTTCTATATTTTCGCAAAGCTTATAATTTTTCACGCAGATACTCCAAAAAATTTTTTTAATGAATAACCTAATAAAAATGATTTTACCAGTATTGATAAATCATATTTCTACCCTCTGAATTAGAGTGCTCCCAAAAAAAGAGTCTACTTTCCAACACTTCTTTGTTTTGGTTTTTCTGTCTGCTTATAATTGACTCTTGGGAGCACCACTGAAAGCAACAATCAATTGGGACTAGGATTAACTATCCATACCCCTAGTTGCTAAATCAAGAAGCAATTCGGGATAATTCAGTTTATTCAGAGGCTACTGATTATTATAATTAAAGACTTGTGTGGTTCCCAAAACACCTTTTTTTTCTATTAACCATCATGGCTAAACCGACAGGAGATCTAAATAATATAAGTCCCAATACCAGTAGAAATTATAAATCTATTAAACATAAGAAATATAAGATGACTTTTACTTCTCGCCATAATATAGCAGCCAGAAAAATCACTACTATAATAAAAATTATAGACTTCTTTTTACAGACCCAATTTTGGCCAAAACCCTCAATAAATAACCTAGTATTATCTTTAGAAAGGCCCGAAATATTAGAAATATTGTAGCTCCGAGTTTTTTTAAAGGGAATTCTGGCTCTATAAATAACAGGCTACAACAAACTTTATTACGTCCAGCAATAAAGGGTTTCTTCTGCAATAAAAATAGATGTATTACATGTTCATTTGTCGCGAACAAAGTTAATACTATCCAATTGCCAGGCGACAAGACACACCAAACAACTTCATTCGTAAACTGTGACGCACGTTATGTGGTGTATTCACTGCAATGTGCCCGCTCCATGAAATATGTGGGACGCACCATTCATCCCCTGAAAGTACGTTTTCTTGAACATAGATGTAATATGCTGTATATATGTATGAAACATAGAGTGCCATGCGGGAGACCCTACTGGTTTAGTGTGAACAGGTTTGGAACAAATATCTATTACCAGCAGAGGAGGAACCCGCTTTAAGGCGCTCTGTAGATCTTAACATTACAGGCACTATGGGGGTGATTCCGAGTTGATGGCTAGCTGCAGTTGTTCGCAGCGCAGTGATCAGGCTAACAATCTGCATTTCTGCGCATGCGTATGGGCCGCAATGTGCACGCGCGACGTACAGATACAAAGCCCGTTGTGGTTGTGCACAGGTTCTAGCGAAGTTTTCAGTCGCACTGGGGCCGCAAGAAGATTGACAGGAAGGAGGCGTTTCTGGGTGTCAACTGACCATTTTCAGGGAGTGTTTGCAAAAATGCAGGCGTGTATGAAAAACCGCAGGTATGGCTGGGCATTCGCTGAGCGGGTGTATGACGTCAAATCCGGACACGAATAGTCTGAAGTGATCGCAGCGGCTGAGTAGGGTCAGAGCTACTCAGAAACTGCTCGGCTGCACAAGCGTTCGCACTTCTTCTAAGCTACAATACACTCCCCAGAGGGCGGCGGCATAGCGTTTGCACGGCTGCTAAAACTAGCTAGCGAGCGATCAACTGGGAATGAGGGCCTTTATCCTTTGGGCTTAAATGAGACTATTGACCTGGAATTTATGTATATAGATATCTCTAAATTAGTGCTTCTTGCTTGTGTTGTTCCTTTCTTTCCCCTCCATATCCAGCAAGTTTCCGTGTTCCGTCCCTCCCTTTTCCCTCTCCCTTTGAATATTGCATTTGATGGATGTTTATATACTGTATGTTAATAATAATAAAAAAAATGTAAATTTGATCTGCAACAAGTTCTTTGCCTCCTCAGTAAGCGGCATAGGCACATTTGTATGCGTATGTATGTGTATACAGTATATACATATATGTGTATATGCCTGTATATGAACTGGTAGACATTAACAGAAGTATAGTCAGGACAGGTTATCCAATTCACGTTCTTAAAGAGATACTGTAATAGAAAATGTGATTGATAGACATGAATGTAAAAAGTATTTTATATATTTTTAATTATCCATTATTTTTGTTTCTTTTTATTATTTTATTGTTTGTATATCTATTTATATCTATATGCAAATACACTGACTGCCTGTATGTGAAAAATAATTGTAATGCTTTGTGCTTGTTACTCACAACCCTAATTGCACTAAGAACCAACACCTGAGCGACAGGTACTTAGTCAGCTGACAGGAGCGGACAGGGATCCTTGCTTCCTGAGAAGCCGCCCTTCAGTGTGGAGACACCGGTTGTTTGCCACCATTTGGTTACGTGCACTGTGCCAGTTGCTGATTATTTCCAGCTATTTATAACTAGCACCAAGACCGGGATCGCCCACGCTCACCAGCATCTGACGTGGAGAACCACAAGGCGTGCACCAGCGGCTGCGAGCAGATCACTGTACCAACATTCACCATCCGGCAGTCAGTGAGGGGATTCTGAGCCAGCCGGGCCATCACACATCTAGAGAGGACGGGCCCCATCTCTTCCATACTCATTTGCCGATGTCTCCATTATAATCTGTGAGTAAAGGAGCCTGTGGGACCGAGCAAGCCAAGGATCCAACACTGGTCTCTCCGCTTATCCCCCACATGTGTACTGATCCTTTGGGAGCAGTGGTGCAGAGAGAGGAGAGGGTACAAATTACCCAGGCCCAGGTCTGATGGAGGGCCCATTCCTCTTCCTCTCAGCTGGGCTGTCGTGTGGCCATGGAGGCGCTTACAATACAATTTTTTTCAGTTTGTTTTCTAAGGGTGAATGACCGCGCCAGAGGTGGAAATAGACCTCACGGGGTCCTAAGCAAAACACAGATGTAAGGCCCCCCTCCCTCAAACTATAAATAGCACTAAATCAATGTCCGTAGGATCATCTTGCCAATTCATTCCGCCTCTTCATCCGCTAATCCCCAAGCCAACTGGATCATTTCCTTAGATGCCGAAAAAGCCTTTAATTTAGTCGAGTGGCCCCATCTCCTGAACCTCTCCCCCCCCCCCCCCCCCCCCCCCCCCCCCCTCCAGTCTCAGTGCATGTCCTCGTGTCCTATTGCTTCTCTTCATTTGGAGAATGTTTCCCTCCTGGACTTTGTTAAAACCCCTGATATATTTGACAGTCTCTATCATGTCCCCCCTTTCCCTTCTCTGCCCCACACTATACATATTGAGATTTCTTAATGCGGAGAGGAGGAGTGGCCAGACTGGTAGCAGCAGCAGCAGGAGGCGGGGAGGAGTGGCCAGCCTGGTAGCAGCAGCAGTGGTGGGGAGGAGTGGCCAGCCTGGTAGCAACAGCAGGAGGCGGGGAGGAGTGGCCAGCCTGGTAGCAGCAGCAGGAGGTGGGGAGGAGTGGCCAGCCTGGTAGCAGCAGCAGTGGCAGGGAGGAGTGGCCAGCCTGGCAGCAGCAGGAGGTGGGGAGGAGTGGCCAGCCTGGTAGCAGCAGCAGGAGGTGGGGAGGAGTGGCCAGCCTGGTAGCAGCAGCAGGAGGTGGGGAGGAGTGGCCAGCCTGGTAGCAACAGCAGGAGGCGGGGAGGAGTGGCCAGCCTGGTAGCAGCAGCAGGAGGTGGGGAGGAGTGGCCAGCCTGGTAGCAGCAGCAGTGGCAGGGAGGAGTGGCCAGCCTAGCAGCAGGAGGCGGGGAGGAGTGGCCAGCCTGGTAGCAGCAGCAGGAGGTGGGGAGGAGTGGCCAGCCTGGTAGCAGCAGCAGTGGCAGGGAGGAGTGGCCAGCCTGGTAGCAGCAGCAGGAGGTGGGGAGGAGTGGCCAGCCTGGTAGCAGCAGCAGTGGCAGGGAGGAGTGGCCAGCCTAGCAGCAGGAGGCGGGGAGGAGTGGCCTGCCTGGTAGCAGCAGCAGGAGGTGGGGAGGAGTGGTCAGCCTGGTAGCAACAGCAGGAGGCGGGGAGGAGTGGCCAGCCTGGTAGCAGCAGCAGGAGGTGGGGAGGAGTGGCCAGCCTGGTAGCAGCAGCAGTGGCAGGGAGGAGTGGCCAGCCTGGCAGCAGCAGCAGGAGGCGGGGAGGAGTGGCCAGCCTGGTAGCAGCAGCAGTGGCAGGGAGGAGTGGCCAGCCTGGTAGCAGCAGCAGGAGGTGGGGAGGAGTGGCCAGCCTGGTAGCAGCAGCAGTGGCAGGGAGGAGTGGCCAGCCTAGCAGCAGGAGGCGGGGAGGAGTGGCCAGCCTGGTAGCAGCAGCAGGAGGTGGGGAGGAGTGGCCAGCCTGGTAGCAGCAGCAGTGGCAGGGAGGAGTGGCCAGCCTGGTAGCAGCAGCAGGAGGTGGGGAGGAGTGGCCAGCCTGGCAGCAGAAGCAGTGGCAGGGAGGAGTGGCCAGCCTGGTAGCAGCAGCAGGAGGTGGGGAGGAGTGGCCAGCCTGGCAGCAGCAGCAGGGAGCAGTGGCCAGCTTGGTAGGAGCAGAAGGAGGCGGGAAGGAGAGCCCAGCCTGGTAGCAGCAGCAGTGGCGGGGAGGAATGGCCAGCCTGTGGTAGCAGCAGCAGCAGTGGGGAGGAGTGGCCAGCTTGGTAGGAGCAGAAGGAGGTGGGAAGGAGAGCCCAGCCTGGTAGCAGCAGCAGGAGGTGGGGAGGAGTGGCCAGCCTGGTAGCAGCAGCAGTGGCGGGGAGGAGAGCCCAGCCTGGTAGCAGCAGCAGTGGCGGGGAGGAGAGGCCAGCCTGGTAGCAGCAGCAGTGGCGGGGAGGAGTGGCCAGCCTGGTAGCAGCAGCAGGAGGTGGAGATGAGTGGCCAGCTTGGTAGGAGTAGCAGGAGGTGGGGAGGAGTGGTCAGCCTGGTAGCAGCAGCAGGAGGCGGGAAGGAGAGCCCAGCCTGGTAGCAGCAGCGGTGGGGAGGAGTGGCCAGCCTGGTAGCAGCAGCAGCGGTGGGGAGGAGTGGCCAGCTTGGTAGGAGCAGAAGGAGGCGGGAAGGAGAGCCCAGCCTGGTAGCAGCAGCAGCAGCGGTGGGGAGGAGTGGCCAGCCTGGTAGCAGCAGCAGTGGTGGGGAGGAGTGGCCAGCCTGGTAGCAGCAGCAGCGGTGGGGAGGAGTGGCCAGCTTGGTAGGAGCAGCAGTGGTGGGGAGGAGTGGCCAGCCTGGTAGCAGCAGCAGTGGTGGGGAGGAGTGGCCAGCTTGGTAGGAGCAGCAGTGGTGGGGAGGAGTGGCCAGCCTGGTAGCAGCAGCAGTGGCGGGGAGGAGTGGCCAGCCTGGTAGCAGCAGCAGCGGTGGGGAGGCGTGGCCAGCTTGGCAGGAGCTCATGCTGTCTGCTATAATGTGAATTTCGGCTCATACGGTGTGCTATAATGTGAAAGGGGCACCAGTACTAGATAGTATAAGGGGTCCTACTACACTGAAGGACACGCCCTCTTTTCCAGAACGCGTGCGCATAATTGCAACCTTCACTTTTCCATATCCCCACTTCAAAATTTTCACTTCGACCACTATATATTATATATATATATTAGAGATGAGCGGATTCAGTTTTACTCGGATTTACTCGGTTCTCAAAACGGCATCTTATTGGCTCACAGGTGTCACGTGTTTTGGATAGCCAATCAGATGCCGTTTTGAGAACCGAGTAAATCCGAGTAAAACCGAATCCGCTCATCTCTAATATATACATACATAAGTGATGTGCACCTGAAATTTTTCGAGTTTTGTGTTTTGGTTTTGGGTTCGGTTCCGCGGCCGTGTTTTGGGTTCGAACGCGTTTTGGCAAAATCTCACCAAATTTTTTTTGTCGGATTCGGGTGTGTTTTGGATTCGGGTGTTTTTTTCAAAAAACCCTAAAAAAAACAGCTTAAATCATAGAATTTGGGGGTCATTTTGATCCCATAGTATTATTAACCTCAATAACCATAATTTACACTCATTTCCAGTCTATTCTGAACACCTCACACCTCACAATATTATTTTTAGTCCTAAAATTTGCACCAAGGTCGCTGGATGACTAAGCTAAGCGACCCAAGTGGCCGTCACAAACACCTGGCCCATCTAGGAGTGGCACTGCAGTGTCACGCAGGCTGGCCCTTCAAAAAAATACTCCCCAAACAGCACATGATGCAAAGAAAAAAAGAGGCGTAATGAGGTAGCTGTGTGACTAAGATAAGCGACCCAAGTGGCCGACACAAACACCTGGCCCATCTAGGAGTGGCACTGCAGTGTCACGCAGGATGGCCCTTCAAAAAAATACTCCCCAAACAGCACATGATGCAAAGAAAAAAAAGAGGCGTAATGAGGTAGCTGTGTGACTAAGCTCAGCGACCCAAGTGGCCGACACAAACACCTGGCCCATCTGGGAGTGGCACTGCAGTGTCACGCAGGATGGCCCTTCCAAAAAATACTCCCCAAACAGCACATGACGCAATGAAAAAGAGGCGCAATGAGGTAGCTGTGTGACTAAGATAAGCGACCCAAGTGGCCGACACAAACACCTGGCCCATCTAGGTGTGGCACTGCAGTGTCAGGCAGGATGGCCCTTCCAAAAAATACTCCCCAAACAGCACATGATGCAAAGAAAAATGAAAGAAAAAAGAGGTGCAAGATGGAATTGTCCTTGGGCCCTCCCACCCACATGTTGTATAAACAGGACATGCACACTTTAACGAACCCATCATTTCAGCGACAGGGTCTGCCACACGACTGTGACTGAAATGACTGGTTGGTTTGGGCCCCCACCAAAAAAGAAGCAATCAATCTCTCCTTGCACAAACTGGCTCTACAGAAGCAAGATGTCCACCTCATCAACATCGTCCGATTCATCACCCCTTTCACTGTGTACATCCCCCTCCTCACAGATTATTAATTCATCCCCACTGAAATCCACCATCTCAGGTCCCCGTGCACTTTCTGGAGGCAATTGCTTTACCAAAAAGAATATCTCCAGAAAAGGGCAAATATTCCAAAACCTTCTTAGATTCTGAATCAGCTTTCCACGTACGTAGCCAAACTGCTCTATGAGCAGCTATTGTTGAAGCTGATGCCCTGGAGGCAATAGTACCCATATCCAATGCTGCTTCTTCCAAGAACATTGCAGCCTGTTTTATATGTGCTATATGGGATTTTTGCTCTCTAGAAGCTATAGAAACCCCCCGCCTCCAATGCATCAGCCCAGGCGGCCACTGCCTTTGCCATCCAAGCTGAAGCCATGGCTGGCCTTATGGACTGCCCCAGACAGGAAAAAAATTGTTTTTAGAAACCCATCCACTCTCCTATCCGTGACATCATTTAATGATGTTGAAGGCAAAGGTAATGTAGCTTTTAACACTAATCAAATCACATGAGTATCTACTTTAGGAGCCACCTCTCTTTTTAAACAATCCCTAGCTGGAAGAGGATAATTGGAATTCCATTTCTTAGGAATTCTAAACTTATTTGGGCGTAGCCCAAGCCTCTTCCATAATTTCCGTCAGCTGATCTGACCCTGGAAACTCAGTCTTAACTGTTTTGGGACGTTTAAACACAGGTGCCTTGGTTTTTAACACAGGCTCTGCTGAATCCTCTAAGGATAGAATGGCTTACATTGCTTTAATTAACTTAGATATATCCACTGAGCTGAGACCTTCCTGCTCCTCCTCTTTGTATGCCGAAGTAGAATTAACTGAGCTTTCATCTTCTGATGAATCCTCATCTGAATCATGTGTAGCCTGTGAGGGTGAATATTTACTTACCACCAGCTTATCATCCTGTTTCCTTTTGAGAGGCTGCTGCTGGAAGTAATACACCATAGGTGGGGAGCTGCATGTAAGGGTTAATCATGTAACCTATCCCTGGTACAGGAGTTGGAGGGATTATCCGTTCAGTTATATTAGATAAAGTCTGTGCAAACATAGCCCAAGGTTGATCCATCTGCACCTGAATCTGCCTTGTATTTTTCAATAACCACTGGTGAAAGCTAAAACAATTTGCACACAAACCATCCTGAACCAGATCCTGAGAGGATAACATAGTTTTGCAAGACAAACATGATGAGTGTCGGTGTTGCTGTGAGTGTACCTTCCTCACCTTTGTCGCTCTTACACATGATAAATAATCAGCACTTCCACGGTGTACTACACAATATGTGACTGTAATTACTCTAAGCTTCTTAAAGTGACATACAATCCGACCCTACCCATGCACCAGCATTGAGGATCAGACTAAAACAAAATGGACAGAAATATAGTGAAGTCATCAATCACACTAGCAGTCAGTCACATGTTATACATTAGTATAATAAGCAATATGAGAACATCATCAACTACAACTACATTTTAAGTATGTAGGAGAACATATTACTGAATCATGTTTAAACAGATCTAATGTATTCAGACACATTGTGAAAGAAACAACAGTAAATGTATACAGACTCATATGCAATAGGCACTTATCTAACTATTTGTACTCAAAGGGTAGATAGAGACTTAGTGCTGTATAACCCGTACTCAGTAGAGTGGGATACAGGGAGACTCACCTCGCTTCCAGGACCGATCAATATGTTAGCGAACGCTGAGTGGATCCAGACACTACTAGTGTACACTGCCGCTCCATGAACCTATAGTGAACACAGGCCTCAGTGAACACAGACGCACCGGTCACACAGCCACCTATGCTGCGACTGGGTTACCTTTGTGTACAGCGTCTGAGACAGAAGCAGGAAACGGTTCATGGCGGGAGACTCGGAGGAAACTGGTCATGAACCGGGGGGAGGAGCAACCAGGAGAGCGTCTGACTCCCCACTGCTGACATCAACCCTAGGGATCGCGGCCTCATACTACCCCTGGAGCCTCTGATCCCTAAGGCCTAGCGCTGGTGCACCCATGGCGGCAGCCGCGTCAGTGACTGTTTAGTAGTCTCCACCCAATACAGTGCGGCTGTGTCCGTATTCCCCTTCTAAGCGGAACCGATGCCTTACCTTCTCCCCGTGCTCCGGCCTCAGCCTGGTAACGTCTAATGGACCTACTAGTATATCTGACACAGACGCCTGCCGAAACAGCACTGTCCTCGTGGGAAAGCGCTGTTGCGACTCGGCGTAGAGTTGTTGGAGCGACTCTTTCTAAGGTACGTATAAGACGCTGTTTAGAGAGATCACTCAAGAAAAAATAGTAAGACTAAAAATAAAATAAGAAAGCTTAGGGCTAAAAAGCAGCAGCCCTGTGACCATGGTCCGGCTCCTGCTGCACCAAACAAAAAACTGATTTGCCTGAGCCGGGAGGCGGGGATATATGGACGGGCCTGTTGCATGCTGGGAGGCTGGAAAAGCTTTGACTGATTGGTGCAAATCTGCTGTCGCTTCATCATATCCCACTGTTATCCTGTGGATAACTTGTGGACCCTGCCGGAGAAAATCGGTGTTAATAGTTTAACAGTTAAGAAAATGCAAAGTGAATGAGCAGAGGAGAAATCTAAATACAATCAATATTTGGTGTGACCGCCCTTTGCCTTACAAACAGCATCAACTCTTCTAGGTACACATGCACAGAGTCTGGGATTTTTAGGTGGTTATTCAGGTTTGTTACCAAACCAAAAAAGTAAGCAATTGGGCAAAATTGTGCTGCACTGCAGGGGAGGCAGATATAACATGTGCAGTGAGAGTTAGATTTGGGTGGGGTGTGTTCAAACTGAAATCTAAATTGCAGTGTAGAAATAAAGCAGCCAGTATTTACACTGTACAGAAACAACATAACCCACCCAACTCTAACTCTCTCTGCACATGTTACATCTGCCGCCCCTGCACCGCACATGGGCCCTCATTCCGAGTTGTTCGCTCGGAGATTTTCATCGCATCGCAGTGAGAATTCTCTTAGTGCGCATGCGCAATGTTCGCACTGCGACTGCGCCAAGTAACTTTACTATGATGAAAGTAAGTTTACTCACGGCATTTTCATCGCTCCGACGTTCGCATTGTGATTGACAGGAAATGGGTGTTACTGGGCGGATGCACGGCGTTTTAGGGGCGTGTGGCTGGAAACGCTACCGTTTCCGGAAAAAACGCAGGAGTGGCCGGAGAAACGGTGGGAGTGCCTGGGCGAACGCTGGGTGTGTTTATGACGTCAGCCAGGAACGAAAAGCACTGAACTGATCGCACAGGCAGAGTAAGTCTGAAGCTACTCAGAAACTACTAACTCGTTTGTAATCGCAATATTGCGCGTACGTCGGTCGCAATTTTAAGAAGCTAAGATTCACTCCCAGTAGGCGGCGGCTTAGCGTGTGTAACTCTGCTACATTCGCCTTGCGAGCTAACAACTCGGAATGAGGGCCATGGTTTTGCCTAGTTGAGAACAAATTTGCTGCTGAAATCAGATCTGAATTACCCCCATAGTCAGGTGTATGATTAATCAGTCATACTAAACAGGTGATAATGATAATCATTTCCATAGTAGGTTGTAATACAGTCATTATCTGACACAGAAACAGCAGTGTAGGAGGCTTAAAACTGGGTGAGGAACAGCCAAACTCTGCTACAAATGTGAGGCTGTGGAAGACCTTTTCACGTCACAGGTCGTACACCATGGCAAGCCTGAGCACAGCAACAAGACACAAGGTAAGTATATGGCATCAGGAAGGTCTCTCCCAGGCAAAGAGTTCACAGCAGACTGGAGTTACAAGATGTACTGTTCAAGCTCTACTGAAGCTTCCACAGAAACGGGCAGTGTTGAGGACCGTAGACGCAGTGGTCGGCCAAGTGCATCAGATTAAAGACACATCATGATCACTTCCAAATCAGAAGATGTCCACCAGCGCCATCAGCTCAGACCTGGCAGAAACCAGCGGGACCCAGGTACACCCATCTACTGCTCGGAGGAGTCTGGCCAGAAGTGGTCTTCATGGAAGAATTGCAGCTATAGAGCCATACTGTCAACATGGAAACAAGGCCAAGAGACTCAACTATGCAGGAAAACACAGGAACTGGGTGGCAGGAAAATGGCGGCAGGTGCTCTGGACTGATGGGTAACAATGTGAAGTATCTGGTGCAACAGGAGGCAGATGCTCTGGGCTGATGGGTCACAATGTGAAGTATCTGGTGTAACAGGAGGCAGGTGCTCTGGGCTGATGGGTCACAATGTGAAGTATCTGGTGTAACAGGAGGCAGGTGCTCTGGGCTGATGGGTAACAATGTGAAGTATCTGGTGTAACAGGAGGCAGGTGCTCTGGACTGATGGGTCACAATGTGAAGTATCTGGTGTAACAGGAGGCAGGTGCTCTGGGCTGATGGGTCACAATGTGAAGTATCTGGTGTAACAGGAGGCAGGTGCTCTGGGCTGATGGGTCACAATGTGAAGTATCTGGTGTAACAGGAGGCAGGTGCTCTGGGCTGATGGGTAACAATGTGAAGTTTCTGGTGTAACAGGAGGCAGGTGCTCTGGACTGATGGGTCACAATGTGAAGTATCTGGTGTAACAGGAGGCAGGTGCTCTGGGCTGATGGGTCACAATGTGAAGTATCTGGTGGAACAGGAGGCAGTGTGCTCTGGACTGATGGGTCACAATGTGAAGTATCTGGTGTAACAGGAGGCAGGTGCTCTGGGCTGATGGGTCACAATGTGAAGTATCTGGTGTAACAGGAAGCAGGTGCTCTGGGCTGATGGGTCACAAAGTGAAGTATCTGGTGGAACAGGAGGCAGGTGCTCTGGACTGATGGGTCCCAATGTGAAGTATCTGGTGGAACAGGAGGCAGTGTGCTCTGGGCTGATGGGTCACAAAGTGAAGTATCTGGTGGAACAGGAGGCAGGTGCTCTGGGCTGATGGGTCACAATGTGAAGTATCTGGTGGAATAGGAAGCAGGTGCTCTGGGCTGATGGGTCACAATGTGAAGTATCTGGTGGAACAGGAGACAGGTGCTCTGGGCTGATGGGTCACAATGTGAAGTATCTGATGGAACAGGAGGCAGGTGCTCTGGACTGATGGGTAACAATGTGAAGTAACTGGTTGGAACAGGAGGCAGGTGCTCTGGGCTGATGGGTCACAAAGTGAAGTATCTGGCTGGAACAGGAGGCAGTGCGCTCGCTGAGGGGCCTCAGAGCGGTACATAATGTCTGCAGGCAGCAGTGACGCATGGCGGAGGTTCCTTACAAGTCTGGGGCTGAAGTTCAGGAGTTGGGGATTTGGTCAGGATTAATGGTGTCCTCAATGCTGAGACATACAGGCAGGTACTTATCCATCATACAGTACCATCAGGGAGGCGTCTGATTGGCTCCAAATTTGTTCTGCAGCAGTACAATGACCCCAAACATGTAGCCAATGTCATTAGGAACTATCTTCAGCATAAAGAAGAACAAGGAGTCAAGGAGAAGAACAAGTGATGATATGGCCCCCACAGAGCCCTGATCTCAACATCATGGAGTCTATCTGGAATTACATGAAGAGACAGAAGTATCTGAGCAAGCTACATCCACAGAAGATCTGTGGTTAATTCTCCAAGATCTCTGAAACAACCTCCCTGCCGAGTTCCTTCAAAAACTGTGCGCAAGTGTACCTAGCAGAATTGATGCTGTATGAAGGCAAAGGGTGGTCACACCAAATACTGATGTGATTTACATTTCTCTTCTGCATTTTGTTAACTGATAAAAATAAACTATCACTTCTATACATGAAAGCATTCTTACGGTGCAGCATATTTTCCACACCTGCCTAAAACTTCTGCACAGTGTATATATGTATGTATATATATATATATATATATATATGAATATGGATAGGTAGGGGTTCTGGCGACCAAATGGTGTTTATATATAAAAAATTATTTAGAGGACTAAAATGCAATTTATAAAGGACATGGTAAAAAAGCCTTTTTTTTTGTAAAAAAGTTAAAACAATTTATTTGTCAAAATACATGAGAACACTAATTTTAAGCAAAAACTATTTCTCAACATATATCTACATATATGATAAAAAGTGGTAAAATGGTATATATATATATATATATATATACGTAAAAGATTGAGTATGTATTGAAAAGTATATATACTTTTCAATACATGTTGAGAAATAGTTTTTGCTTAAAATTAGTGTTCTCATGTATTTTGACAAATAAATTGTTTTAACTTTTTTACAAAAAAAAAAGGCTTTTTTACCATGTCCTTTATAAATTGCATTTTAGTCCTCTAAATAATTTTTTATATATAAACACCATTTGGTCGCCAGAACCCCTACCTATCCATATTCATCCTAATACTATACAGCATCTTACCAATGCTGAAATTCTAGGGGATGGCTGACACCCTATTACCCATAAGGGAGTGTTTTTACATATATGTGTTTAAAAAAAAATATGTTTTTTTTTTCCTCACAAGTGGCGCTATACTCCTATTATATATATATATATATATATATATATACACACATACACACCAATACCTCACAACATTTGGTGGGCAGTACTCCTTCGCGCACCTACAAAAAAAAGGGGGCATAGCTTTGCAGGAATACCTCTCAATTTTGTCACTTTGGGGAGCTGCTTTGTATTCCTCCTGTCCTACTTTCCCATAAACTCTTATTCCACTATGGGACACTGCGGCCCGCGGGTAGGACAGGTGGACAGAGTTCGAAAAATGGGAGTGTCCCGCGACATCGAGACAGTTGGGGAGGTATGAGAGAAATTTAAATATATATATATATATATATATATATATATATGTGCACATACATACATACACACACACACACACACACACACACACACACACACACACACACACACACACACACACACACTCGCGCGCACACAGTGGAGCTTGCATAAAATAAAGTGCAGAGCCGGCATTTGCGATGCTTAGTAAGGGAACATGGTCACACTATCCGGGATCTCTCATGTGTATCGGGATAAGTCACAAAGCCTTCATCAGCACAATTCACACAAATCCTGCACATTCCATCTACATGTAAACGAGCTCATTAGTTAATGTGAAACAGATAACTAATCATAGGAACCTGCAGACCATCGCACCACATTACAGCAGCAATCTACACTCACTCCCGCCGCCCACACCAGCAAAATAATCATCACTTACAATAGACAGCGTCATAATGTACAGAAAATACAGCATTTAATAAAATCAATCCATATACACTGCACCCTGCAGAGCATCTCCCCATATAACAGATCTACACTGCACCCTGCAGAGCATCTCCCCATATAACAGATCTACACTGCACCCAGCAAAGCATCTCCCCATATAACAGATCTACACTGCACCCAGCAAAGCATCTCCCCATATAACAGATCTACACTGCACCCTGCAGAGCATCATGCCATATAACAGATCTACACTGCACCCTGCAGAGCATCATGCCATATAACAGATCTACACTGCACCCTGCAGAGCATCTCCCCATATAACAGATCTACACTGCACCCTGCAGAGCATCTCCCCATATAACAGATCTACACTGCACCCTGCAGAGCATCATGCCATATAACAGATCTACACTGCACCCTGCAGAGCATCATGCCATATAACAGATCTACACTGCACCCTGCAGAGCATCATGCCATATAACAGATCTACACTGCACCCTGCAGAGCATCTCCCCATATAACAGATCTACACTGCACCCTGCAGAGCATCTCCCCATATAACAGATCTACACTGCACCCAGCAGAGCATCATGCCATATAACAGATCTACACTGCACCCTGCAGAGCATCATGCCATATAACAGATCTACACTGCACCCAGCAAAGCATCTCCCCATATAACAGATCTACACTGCACCCTGCAGAGCATCTCCCCATATAACAGATCTACACTGCACCCTGCAGAGCATCTCCCCATATAACAGATCTACACTGCACCCAGCAAAGCATCTCCCCATATAACAGATCTACACTGCACCCTGCAGAGCATATCCCCATATAACAGATCTACACTGCACCCAGCAAAGCATCTCCCCATATAACAGATCTACACTGCACCCTGCAGAGCATCTCCCCATATAACATATCTACACTACACTCTGCAGAGCATCATGCCATATAACAGATTTACACTGCACCTTGCAGAGCATCTCCCCATATAACAGATATACACTGCACCCTGCAGAGCATCTCCCCATATAACAGATCTACACTGCACCCTGCAGAGCATCTCCCCATATAACATATCTACACTGCACCCTGCAGAGCATCATGCCATATAACAGATCTACACTGCACCCTGCAGGGCATCTCCCCATATAACAGATATACACTGCACCCTGCAGAGCATCTCCCCATATAACAGATCTACACTGCACCCTGCAGAGCATCTCCCCATATAACATATCTACACTGCACCCTGCAGAGCATCTCCCCATATAACATATCTACACTGCACCCTGCAGAGCATCATGCCATATAACATATCTACACTGCACCCTGCAGAGCATCATGCCATATAACATATCTACACTACACACTGCAGAGCATCATGCCATATAACAGATCTACACTGCACCCTGCAGAGCATCTCCCCATATAACATATCTACACTGCACCTTGCAGAGCCTCATGCCATATAACAGATCTACACTGCACCCTGCAGAGCATCTCCCCATATAACAGATCTACACTGCACCCTGCAGAGCATCATACCATATCACAAATCTACACTGCACCCTGCAAAACATCTCCCCATATAACAAATCTACACTGCACCCTGCAGAGCATCATGCCATATAACAGATCTACACTGCACCCTGCAGAGCATCATGCCATATAACAGATCTACACTGCACCCTGCAGAGCATCATGCCATATAACAGATCTACACTGCACCCTGCAGATCATCTCCCCATATAACAGATCTACACTGCACCCTGCAGAGCATCTCCCCATATAACATATCTACACTGCACCCTGCAGAGCATCATGCCATATAACATATCTACACTGCACCCTGCAGAGCATCATGCCATATAACATATCTACACTACACACTGCAGAGCATCATGCCATATAACAGATCTAGACTGCACCCTGCTGAACATCTACCCATATAACAGATCTACACTGCACCCTGCAGAGCATCTCCCCATATAACAGATCTACACTGCACCTTGCAGAGCCTCATGCCATATAACAGATCTACACTGCACCCTGCAGAGCATCTCCCCATATAACAGATCTACACTGCACCCTGCAGAGCATCATACCATATCACAAATCTACACTGCACCCTGCAAAACATCTCCCCATATAACAAATCTACACTGCACCCTGCAGAGTATCATGCCATATCACAGATCTACACTGCACCCTGCAGAGCATCTCCCCATATAACAGATCTACACTGCACCCTGCAGAGCATCATACCATATCACAAATCTACACTGCACCCTGCAAAACATCTCCCCATATAACAAATCTACACTGCACCCTGCAGAGTATCATGCCATATCACAGATCTACACTGCACCCTGCAGAGCATCTCCCCATATAACAGATCTACACTGCACCCTGCAGAGCATCATGCCATATAACAGATCTACACTGCACCCTGCAGAGCATCTCCCCATATAACAGATCTACACTGCACCCTGCAGAGCATCATACCACATCACAAATCTACAATGCACCCTGCAAAACATCTCCCCATATAACAAATCTACACTGCACCCTGCAGAGTATCATGCCATATCACAGATCTACACTGCACCCTGCAGAGCATCTCCCCATATAACAGATCTACACTGCACCCTGCAGAGCATCATGCCATATAACAGATCTACACTGCACTCTGCAGAGCATCTCCCAATATAACAGATCTACACTGCACCCTGCAGAGCATCATGCCATATAACAGATCTACACTGCACCCTGCAGAGTATCTCCCCATATAACAAATCTACACTGCACCCTGCAGAGCATTATGCCATATCACAGTTCTGCTATTCAATATGCAGTACATCACCCTATATTACAGACCCATGTACAGTACTGTGTAGTACACTCTGCAGAGCATCCCCCATATTATAGTTCTGCAGAGCTACGTCATATTTTAAAAAAATCTTTCAATAAATCTTAGAAGAAGACAGATGACTGCGTTACAGAGTAATGGACAAGAGAGGACATTAAAGAATAGGCAACGCTTTGTACAGAGGGTGACACAACGTAACATATATTAGCAGAACACAGATCATCTGCAGAACGTAGTGTAACATGAAATCCATCACTTACCCACAGGCCCACTCCAATAACCACCACAAAATATAATACTATCACCGAAATGTCTGCTGGGTTAGTAATGGCAGCGGAGGTCCCTGGGGCAGGTGTAGTCATGGTCTCTTCCACCCTGACTGTCTGGTGGTCTTGTCCTACCATGTCCATCTGCCTGGTGGTCTTTTCCTTCCCTGCCCACCTGTCTCTTCCCACCTTGTCTGCCTGGTGGTCTCTTCCTTCACTGCCCACCTGTCTCTTCCCACCGTGTCTGTCTGGTGGTCTTTTCCTTCCCTGCCTGTCTGATGGTCACTTCCTTCACTGTCCACCTGTCTCTTCCCACCTTGTCTGCCTGGTGGTCTCTTCCTTCACTGCCCACCTGTCTCTTCCCACCGTGTCTGTCTGGTGGTCTTTTCCTTCCCTGCCTATCTGATGGTCTCTTCCTTCACTGACTGCCTGTCTCTTCCCGCTGTGTCTGCCTGGTGGTCTCTTCCTTCACTGCCCACCTGTCTCTTCCCACCGTGTCTGCCTGGTGGTCTTTTCCTTCCCTGCCTGTCTCTTCCCGTCCTCTCTAACTGGTGGCCTCTTCCTTCCCAGGCTGTCTGTCTGTCTGTTGCACCCAAGCAATTTGTATTTCTGTCTCTTGCTTCCCAGGCTGTCTGTGGGTCCGTCTCTTCCCACCCTGACCATCCAGCTGTCTCTCATCATCTTCCTCTTGTTCTTTTATCTGAACTTTCTGGTTAATAACCCTTAAACATTAACTTCTTCTGCTTGTTAGACTGAACCAGGACCAGGTTTGTTATTAGGCCCTAATGCTATTATTAGCAGCTGGTCTCACTTGCACTACAGCACCAGCAGGAGGCCACCACTTGTGGTGACTAGGATCCCTATAATGATATGAATATTAGCTAATCACTTATTATAAATTGTTCCTCTGCAGGCTGCTGCCCTGTATGGGAGATGACATAGTGACCCAGAGAACGTGAGCTTCACCATAGGTCCTGAGATCTCCACTAGCAGGGTCAGAGGGTTCCACTGTGACTTCTATATGCTGGATGCAATTCTCAGTATTGGCTCCTCCTCTAGGACTCACCTAAAGAGCCGCTTCTAAAGTTCTCTGCACAAAGTGCCGCATTTCCACTAGAAGCGACAGAATAAAGGGAGTCTGGTGCACATATTCTCGCTAAGATGAGGTGCACACAGAGAGGGGGTGCGCTGTGCGAGGGTCTAAGGTCATGATTCAGACGCAATGCGGAGAGGGAATCTAATAGGAATACAGTATGCAGTCTCATGTATGGTGCCAAGTGCACAGTGGTGGTTCTAGGGGTGGACGAATGGGGCTACTGCCTGGGGCGATGCAGCCTGAGGGCCCCAGTTATCCTGCCAGCGCCCATCCACTCTCGCCTGCCGCGACCGCTATATTTACAAGGTGCTCCTACTCTCCGACCAGGGCCAGCTTTTGACACGTTCGACCGGAATGGTCAAACAGGACGTGAGGTTTTTAAAGGTGCGCTGCAATTTTAAATGTGGAGCTGGCTGTCAGCAAATCAGAGCTCATAGACCGGCATTGGCAGCTCCTGATTGGCTGCCAGACGTGAACTTTGATTGTCTCACAAACTGTTGCCATATTTGAGATGTCTATCTGGCACTACAGTGGGGGCAGTATGTCCATCTGGCCCTATACTGGGGGCAGTATGTCTATCTGGCACTACAGTGGGGGGCAGTATGTCTATCTGGCCCTATAGTGGGGGCAGTGATTCTATCTGGCACTATAGTGGGGACAGTATGTCTATCTGGCACTATAGTGGGGGCAGTATGTTTATCTGGCACTACAGTGGGGGCAGTATGTCCATCTGGCACTATAGTGGGGGCAGTATGTCTATCTGGTCCTATAGTGGGGGCAGTATGTCCATCTGGCACTATAGTGGGGGCAGTGTGTCTATCTGGCACTATAGTGGGGGCAGTATGTCTATCTGGCACTATAGTGGGGGAAGTATGTCTATCTGGCACTATAGTGGGGCAGTATGTCTATCTGGCACTATAGTGGGGGCAGTATGTCTATCTGGCACTATAGTGGGGGGCAGTATGTCTATCTGGCACTATAGTGGGGGGCAGTATGTCTATCTGGCACTATAGTAGGGGCAGTATGTCTATCTGGCACTATAGTGGGGGCAGTATGTCCATCTGGCACTATAGTGGGGGCAGTATGTCCATCTGTCACTATAGTGGGGGCAGTGTGTCTATCTGGCACTATAGTGGAGGCAGTATGTCCATCTGGCCCTATAGTGGGGGGCACTATGTCTATCTTGCACTATAGTGGGGGTAGTATGTCTATCTGGCACTATAGTGGAGGCAGTATGTCTATCTGGCACTATAGTGGAGGCAGTATGTCCATCTGGCCCTATAGTGGGGGCAGTATGTCCATCTGGCCCTATAGTGGGGGCAGTATGTCTATCTGGCACTGTGGTGGGGGCACTATGTCTATCTGGCACTATAGTGGGGGCAGTATGTCTATCTGGCACTATAGTGGAGGCAGTATGTCTATCTGGCACTATAGTGGGGGCAGTATGTCTATCTGGCACTATAGTGGAGGCAGTATGTCTATCTGGCACTATAGTGGAGGCAGTATGTCTATCTGGCACTATAGTGGAGGCAGTATGTCTATCTGGCACTATAGTGCAGGCAGTATGTCTATCTGGCACTACAGTGGGGGGCAGTATGTCTATCTGGCACTACAGTGGAGGCAGTATGTCCATCTGGCCCTATAGTGGGGGCAGTATGTCCATCTGGCCCTATAGTGGGGGCAGTATGTCTATCTGGCCCTATAGTGGGGGCAGTATGTCTATCTGGCACTGTGGTGGGGGCACTATGTCTATCTGGCACTATAGTGGGGGCAGTATGTCTATCTGGCACTATAGTGGAGGCAGTATGTCTATCTGGCACTATAGTGGAGGCAGTATGTCTATCTGGCACTATAGTGGAGGCAGTATGTCTATCTGGCACTACAGTGGGGGGCAGTATGTCTATCTGGCACTACAGTGGGGGCAGTATGTCCATCTGGCCCTATAGTGGGGGCAGTATGTCTATCTGGCCCTATAGTGGGGGCAGTGATTCTATCTGGCACTATAGTGGGGACAGTATGTCTATCTGGCACTATAGTGGGGGTAGTAGGTCTATCTGGCACTATAGTGGAGGCAGTATGTCTATCTGGCACTATAGTGGAGGCAGTATGTCCATCTGGCCCTATAGTGGGGGCAGTATGTCCATCTGGCCCTATAGTGGGGGCAGTATGTCTATCTGGCACTGTGGTGGGGGCACTATGTCTATCTGGCACTATAGTGGGGGCAGTATGTCTATCTGGCACTATAGTGGAGGCAGTATGTCTATCTGGCACTATAGTGGAGGCAGTATGTCTATCTGGCACTATAGTGGAGGCAGTATGTCTATCTGGCACTATAGTGGAGGCAGTATGTCTATCTGGCACTATAGTGGAGGCAGTATGTCTATCTGGCACTATAGTGGAGGCAGTATGTCCATCTGGCACTATAGTGGGGGCAGTATGTCCTTCTGGCCCTATAGTGGGGGCAGTATGTCCTTCTGGCCCTATAGTGGGGGCAGTATGTCTATCTGGCACTGTGGTGGGGGCACTATGTCTATCTGGCACTATAGTGGGGGCAGTATGTCTATCTGGCACTATAGTGGAGGCAGTATGTCTATCTGGCACTATAGTGGAGGCAGTATGTCTATCTGGCACTATAGTTGAGGCAGTATGTCTATCTGGCATTATAGTGGAGGCAGTATGTCTATCTGGCACTATAGTGGAGGCAGTATGTCTATCTGGCACTATAGTGGGGGCAGTATGTCTATCTGGCACTATAGTGGAGGCAGTATGTCTATCTGGCACTATAGTGGGGGCAGTATGTCTATCTGGCCCTATAGTGGCAGCAGTATGTCCATCTGGCACTATAGTGGGGGGCAGTATGTCCATCTGGCACTATAGTGGGGGCAGTATGTCTATCAGGCACTTTAGTGGGGGGCAGTATGTCTATCTGACACTATAGTGGAGGCAGAATGTCTATCTGGCACTGTGGTGGGTGCACTATGTCTATCTGGCCCTATACAGGGGGCAGTATGTCCATCTGGCCCTATAGTGGGGGCAGTATGTCTATCTGGCCCTATAGTGGCAGCAGTATGTCCATCTGGCACTATAGTGGGGGCAGTATGTCTATCAGGCACTTTAGTGGGGGGCAGTATGTCTATCTGACACTATAGTGGAGGCAGAATGTCTATCTGGCACTGTGGTGGGTGCACTATGTCTATCTGGCCCTATACAGGGGGCAGTATGTCCATCTGGCCCTATAGTGGGGGGCACTCTGTCTATCTGGCACTGTAGTGGGGGCAGTATGTCTATCTGGCACTATAGTGGGGGCAGTATGTCTATCTGGCACTATAGTGGGAGCATTATGTCTATCTGGCACTATAGTGGGGGCAGTATGTCTATCTGGCACTATAGTGGGGGTAGTATGTCTATCTGGCACTATAGTGGAGGCAGTATGTCTATCTGGCACTATAGTGGGGGCAGTATGTCTATCTGGCACTATAATGGGGGCAGTATGTCTATCTGGCACTATAATGGGGGCAGTATGTCTATCTGGCACTGTTGTGGGGGCAGTATGTCTATCTTGCACTATAGTGGGGGTAGTATGTCTATCTGGCACTATAGTGGAGGCAGTATGTCTATCTGGCACTATAGTGGGGGCATTATGTGTACCTGGCTCTATAGTGGGAGGCAGTATGTCCATCTGGCACTATAGTGGGGACAGTATGTCCATCTGGCACTATAGTGGGGGCAGTATGTCTATCTGGCACTATAGTGGGGGCAGTATGTCTATCTGGCACTGTAGTGGAGGCAGTATGTCTATCTGGCACTATAGTGGGGGCATTATGTGTACCTGGCTCTATAGTGGGAGGCAGTATGTCTATCTGGCACTATAGTGGGGACAGTATGTCCATCTGGCACTATAGTGGGAGCAGTATGTCTATCTGGCACTATAGTGGGGGCAGTATGTCTATCTGGCACTGTAGTGGAGGCAGTATGTCTATCTGGCACTATAGTCGGGGGCAGTATGTCTATCTGGCACTATAGTGGGGGCAGTATGTCTATCTGGCACTTTAGTGGAGGCAGTATGTCTATCTGGCACTATAGTGGGGGCAGTATGTCTATCTGGCACTGTAGTGGAGGCAGTATGTCTATCTGGCACTATAGTCGGGGGCAGTATGTCTATCTGGCACTATAGTGGGGGCAGTATGTCTATCTGGCACTTTAGTGGAGGCAGTATGTCTATCTGGCACTATACTGGAACATTATGTGTATCTGGAACCACTGGGGGTATTATGTGTATCTAGCAGTAGTGGGGGTAGTGATGTGGAGTAGGGTATACAGGGGTCAGTGATGTAGTGTAGGTTATATCGGGGTCAGGGATGTAGTGGACGCACAGCGAATAATACAGCAATATACTGTACGTACACTTACTCATTTGCATTGGGTGCTTATTCAACTACGCAATACCATAGAGGTAGGTAGGAAGTCAGCGCTGTATCATGTGCCTCCGGAGAGCGGGATACAGGGAGACCAGAACTCAGCTTCCTCAAGTCGAAAAAAATGCTAAAAAACGGGCGTCAGAGAAGCTCCAGTGAACCCAGTCGTACAGCGACCCAGACGTACCAGTGTACCATGTCTCATTGTGTCTCAGACGGAAGCGGGTAAATGCAGTCCATGGTGGATAACTCGGAGGAAACGGGCCATGAACTGGGGGGAGGGGCGACTGGGGGAGCGCCTTACTCCCCACTACTGACATCCACACCAGGGTTCTCAGCATCATTAGCCCGCAGAGCCTATGATCCCTGAGGTCTAGCGCTGGTGCACTCTAGGTGGACGACCGCATCAGCGACTGTCTAATAGTCCCCAACCTAAGACAGTAAGATCGCATTATATGCGTCTTAAGCCGCTAACCGGATAAGAACGCTTTACCATCTCCCTGTGTTCCGGCTGCAGCCTGGGATCGTCAGCGTGGACCTGCTAGTACATCCAGCTGGCGTCCGTCGTATCACCAGTGTTTACATGATGGTAACTGTTGTTGCAACACCGGTGGGAAGTTGTTGGAGCGACTTTGTCAATGCATTGAAGATGCATATTAAAATTACTAAAAGTGAAAAAAAAAAACCCCTATAAAATAATAAAGCTTGTGGCTGAAAATGGCCCCACCGTTTCTACAGTGGTCCGTCTCCCGCAGCACCAAACAAAAAACTGAGTCCCCTGAGCCAGGAGGTGGGGTTATAGGGAGGCTGGACCAAAGCATGCTGGGAGCCCAATCCTCTAACGCCACCTACTACCCAATGTATATCCTGTGGATCTACTGTGGACCCCGATAGAGTAAAGTCTTAGTCATCTGAGAGACAGCTACTCTGACTGGAACAACATTTAGACAGTGTCCTCTAGGCTGAATCTACAGCATATAAGACTGGATTGCTTCACAGGACTGGCAGGGACCTCTGCCACCATAAGTGAAATACAGACATCCTTACAAGCTGCCCCAAATAAGCGTGTGACAACCTGACCAAAGGATGCAAACTAGATTTCATCCTCCAGACTTAGCCTTCCATTGCCTGGGACCCAGACACCTGCAGTACCCTCACTATTATGGCAATATAGTCACAACCTGGGTTTGTTACCCCTGCTGCTGGGTCACTCCTGTCACTGGCTGACTCGCTGTCTGGGCATAGTACACTGCAGGCTTAATTGTTTTTGGCCATCTAGGAGCCCGATCCAGAGCACTGCTGTCCCGATCACCTGACTGCGATCCAGCCAACCGCTAGCCAGTCTGAGACATCCTGTACCACCTGACACTTGCCCAGCCAATCCTGGCTGGTCCTGAGGTACATATTATAGCCTCTGGCTCTCAGTCTTTGCCAGTACAGTGTCTAGCTCAGTCACAATTGAGTAAGCTGTGCTTCTGGTGTATTTATTCTGTTATTCTAATGGTGCAGTTTTGTTCCTGAATGCTGCACAGACACCTGATCCAGCTCCACACCCGTACAAACCACATCTCAGGCTGCACCGATATTTCCAGCATGTTCCTGTTACCTGGTCCAGCTCCACACCCGTACAAACCACATCTCAGACTGCTCCGGTATTTCCAGCATGTTCCTGTTACCTGATCCAGCTCCACACCCGTACAAACCACATCTCAGGCTGCTCCGGTATTTCCAGCATGTTCCTGTAACCTGATCCAGCTCCACACCCGTACAAACCACATCTCAGGCTGCTCCGGTATTTCCAGCATGTTCCTGTTACCTGATCCAGCTCCACACCCGTACAAACCACATCTCAGGCTGCTCCGGTATTTCCAGCATGTTCCTGTAACCTGATCCAGCTCCACACCCGTACAAACCACATCTCAGACTGCTCCGGTATTTCCAGCATGTTCCTGTTACCTGATCCAGCTCCACACCCGTACAAACCACATCCCAGGCTGCTCCGGTATTTCCAGCATGTTCCTGTTACCTGATCCAGCTCCACACCCGTACAAACCACATCTCAGGCTGCTCCGATATTTCCAGCATGTTCCTGTAACCTGATCCAGCTCCACACCCGTACAAACCACATCTCAGGCTGCTCCGGTATTTCCAGCATGTTCCTGTTACCTGATCCAGCTCCACACCCGTACAAACCACATCTCAGGCTGCTCCGGTATTTCCAGCATGTTCCTGTAACCTGATCCAGCTCCACACCCGTACAAACCACATCTCAGGCTGCTCCGGTATTTCCAGCATGTTCCTGTTACCTGATCCAGCTCCACACCCGTACAAACCACATCCCAGGCTGCTCCGGTATTTCCAGCATGTTCCTGTTACCTGATCCAGCTCCACACCCGTACAAACCACATCTCAGGCTGCTCCGGTATTTCCAGCATGTTCCTGTTACCTGATCCAGCTCCACACCCGTGCAAACCACATCTCAGGCTGCTCCAGTATTTCCAGCATGTTCCTGTTACCTGATCCAGCTCCACACCCGTACAAACCACATCTCAGGCTGCTCCGGTATTTCCAGCATGTTCCTGTAACCTGATCCAGCTCCACACCCGTACAAACCACATCTCAGGCTGCTCCGGTATTTCCAGCATGTTCCTGTTACCTGATCCAGCTCCACACCCGTACAAACCACATCCCAGGCTGCTCCGGTATTTCCAGCATGTTCCTGTTACCTGATCCAGCTCCACACCCGTACAAACCACATCTCAGGCTGCTCCGGTATTTCCAGCATGTTCCTGTTACCTGATCCAGCTCCACACCCGTGCAAACCACATCTCAGGCTGCTCCAGTATTTCCAGCATGTTCCTGTTACCTGATCCAGCTCCACACCCGTACAAACCACATCTCAGGCTGCTCCGGTATTTCCAGCATGTTCCTGTTACCTGATCCAGCTCCACACCCGTACAAACCACATCTCAGGCTACTCCAGTATTTCCAGCATGTTCCTGTTACCTGATCCAGCTCCACACCCGTACAAACCACATCTCAGGCTGCTCCGGTATTTCCAGCATGTTCCTGTTACCTGATCCAGCTCCGTCCACACCCGTACAAACCACATCTCAGGCTGCTCCGGTATTTCCAGCATGTTCCTGTTACCTGGTCCAGCTTCACACCCGTACAAACCACATCTCAGGCTGCACCGGTATTTCCAGCATGTTCCTGTTACCTGATCCAGCTCCACACCCGTACAAACCACATCTCAGGCTGCTCCGGTATTTCCAGCATGTTCCTGTAACCTGATCCAGCTCCACACCCGTACAAACCACATCTCAGGCTGCTCCGGTATTTCCAGCATGTTCCTGTTACCTGGTCCAGCTCCACACCCGTACAAACCACATCTCAGGCTGCTCCGGTATTTCCAGCATGTTCCTGTTACCTGATCCAGCTTCACACCCGTACAAACCACATCTCAGACTGCTCCGGTATTTCCAGCATGTTCCTGTTACCTGATCCAGCTCCACACCCGTACAAACCACATCTCAGGCTACTCCGGTATTTCCAGCATGTTCCTGTTACCTGATCCAGCTCCACACCCGTACAAACCACATCTCAGGCTACTCCGGTATTTCCAGCATGTTCCTGTTACCTGATCCAGCTCCACACCCGTACAAACCACATCTCAGGCTACTCCGGTATTTCCAGCATGTTCCTGTTACCTGATCCAGCTCCACACCCGTACAAACCACATCTCAGGCTGCACCGGTATTTCCAGCATGTTCCTGTTACCTGATCCAGCTCCACACCCGTACAAACCACATCTCAGGCTACTCCGGTATTTCCAGCATGTTCCTGTTACCTGATCCAGCTCCACACCCGTACAAACCACATCTCAGGCTACTCCGGTATTTCCAGCATGTTCCTGTTACCTGATCCAGCTCCACACCCGTACAAACCACATCTCAGGCTGCTCCGATATTTCCAGCATGTTCCTGTTACCTGATCCGCGAGATAAATTATAGATTTTATTTTTCAATGTCTATTTTAAGGTTGTTTAAGTTGTCTTTGTTCCACACAAGAAAATGTTATAAAATAGTTGTCTCTCAATTAGGTGGAGCTATAAACAGTGCCCAGGCATTATTACACTATCATTATAAATCTAATATACACCATTGGTTTTAATATACACAATCCATACATCATAACATGACCCATTCCTGGAGGGATAAAATGCTCCATACCTGAGTCTTTCCTTAGTTTGATTATCATCACCTGTGCTGTACCCTAATACTGACCCAGTGCTCATACCTATGTCATACCTCCCAACATGACCTCTCCAGGAGGACACAATGCTCTGCTCCTGCTCTTCCCTCTTACTGTATGATTACCATCACCTGTGCTGTACCCTAATACTGACCCAGTGCTCATACCTATGTCATACCTCCCAACATGACCTCTCCAGGAGGACACAATGCTCTGCTCCTGCTCTTCCCTCTTACTGTATGATTACCATCACCTGTGCTGTACCCTAATACTGACCCAGTGCTCATACCTATGTCATACCTCCCAACATGACCTCACCAGGAGGACACAATGCTCTGCTCCTACACTACCCTCTTACTGTATGATTACCATCACCTGTGCTATACCCTAATACTGACCCAGTGCTCATACCTATGTCATACCTCCCAACATGACCTCACCAGGAGGACACAATGCTCTGCTCCTGCTCTTCCCTCTTACTGTATGATTACCATCACCTGTGCTGTACCCTAATACTGACCCAGTGCTCATACCTATGTCATACCTCCCAACATGACCTCTCCAGGAGGACACAATGCTCTGCTCCTGCTCTTCCCTCTTACTGTATGATTACCATCACCTGTGCTGTACCCTAATACTCAGTGCTCATACCTATGTCATACCTCCCAACATGACCTCTCCAGGAGGACACAATGCTCTGCTCCTGCTCTTCCCTCTTACTGTATGATTACCATCACCTGTGCTGTACCCTAATACTGACCCAGTGCTCATACCTATGTCATACCTCCCAACATGACCTCACCAGGAGGACACAATGCTCTGCTCCTGCTCTTCCCTCTTACTGTATGATTACCATCACCTGTGCTGTACCCTAATACTGACCCAGTGCTCATACCTATGTCATACCTCCCAACATGACCTCACCAGGAGGACACAATGCTCTGCTCCTACACTACCCTCTTACTGTATGATTACCATCACCTGTGCTATACCCTAATACTGACCCAGTGCTCATACCTATGTCATACCTCCCAACATGACCTCACCAGGAGGACACAATGCTCTGCTCCTGCTCTTCCCTCTTACTGTATGATTACCATCACCTGTGCTGTACCCTAATACTGACCCAGTGCTCATACCTATGTCATACCTCCCAACATGACCTCTCCAGGAGGACACAATGCTCTGCTCCTGCTCTTCCCTCTTACTGTATGATTACCATCACCTGTGCTGTACCCTAATACTCAGTGCTCATACCTATGTCATACCTCCCAACATGACCCTCTCCAGGAGGACACAATGCTCTGCTCCTACACTACCCTCTTACTGTATGATTACCATCACCTGTGCTGTACCCTAATACTGACCCAGTGCTCATACCTATGTCATACCTCCCAACATGACCTCTCCAGGAGGACACAATGCTCTGCTCCTGCACATCCCTCTTACTGTATGATTACCATCACCTGTGCTGTACCCTAATACTGACCCAGTGCTCATACCTATGTCATACCTCCCAACATGACCCTCTCCAGGAGGACACAATGTTCTGCTCCTGCACTTCCCTCTTACTGTATGATTACCATCACCTGTGCTGTACCCTAATACTGACCCAGTGCTCATACCTATGTCATACCTCCCAACATGACCTCTCCAGGAGGACACAATGCTCTGCTCCTGCTCTTCCCTCTTACTGTATGATTGCCATCACCTGTGCTGTACCCCAATACAGACCCAGTGCTCATACCTATGTCATACCTCCCAACATGACCTCACCAGGAGGGACACAATGCTCTGCTCCTGCACTTCCCTCTTACTGTATGATTACCATCACCTGTGCTGTACCCCAATACTGACCCAGTGCTCATACCTATGTCATACCTTCCACCATGACCTCTCCAGGAGGACACAATGCTCTGCTCCTGCTCTTCCCTCTTACTGTATGATTACCATCACCTGTGCTGTACCCTAATACTGACCCAGTGCTCATACCTATGTCATACCTCCCAACATGACCTCTCCAGGAGGGACACAATGCTCTGCTCCTGCACTTCCCTCTTACTGTATGATTACCATCACCTGTGCTGTACCCTAATACTGACCCAGTGCTCATACCTATGTCATAGCTCCCAACATGACCTCTCCAGGAGGACACAATGCTCTGCTCCTGCTCTTCCCTCTTACTGTATGATTACCATCACCTGTGCTGTACCCTAATACTGACCCAGTGCTCATACCTATGTCATACCTCCCAACATGACCTCTCCAGGAGGGACACAATGCTCTGCTCCTGCACTTCCCTCTTACTGTATGATTACCATCACCTGTGCTGTACCCTAATACTGACCCAGTGCTCATACCTATGTCATAGCTCCCAACATGACCTCTCCAGGAGGACACAATGCTCTGCTCCTGCTCTTCCCTCTTACTGTATGATTACCATCACCTGTGCTGTACCCTAATACTGACCCAGTGCTCATACCTATGTCATACCTCCCAACATGACCCTCTCCAGGAGGACACAATGCTCTGCTCCTGCTCTTCCCTCTTACTGTATGATTACCATCACCTGTGCTGTACCCTAACACTGACCCAGTGATCATACCTATGTCATACCTCCCAACATGACCTGTCCAGGAGGACACAATGCTCTGCTCCTGCTCTTCCCTCTTACTGTATGATTACCATCACCTGTGCTGTACCCTAATACTGACCCAGTGCTCATACCTATGTCATACCTCCCAACATGACCCTCTCCAGGAGGACACAATGTTCTGCTCCTGCACTTCCCTCTTACTGTATGATTACCATCACCTGTGCTGTACCCTAATACTGACCCAGTGCTCATACCTATGTCATACTTCCCAACATGACCTCTCCAGGAGGACACAATGCTCTGCTCCTGCTCTTCCCTCTTACTGTATGATTACCATCACCTGTGCTGTACCCCAATACTGACCCAGTACTCATACCTATGTCATACCTCCCAACATGACCTCTCCAGGAGGACACAATGCTCTGCTCCTGCTCTTCCCTCTTACTGTATGATTACCATCACCTGTGCTGTACCCCAATACTGACCCAGTACTCATACCTATGTCATACCTCCCAACATGACCTCTCCAGGAGGACACAATGCTCTGCTCCTGCTCTTCCCTCTTACTGTATGATTACTATCACCTGTGCTGTACCCTAATACTGACCCAGTGCTCATACCTATGTCATACCTCCCAACATGACCTCTCAAGGAAAAACACAATGCTCTGCTCCTGCTCTTCCCTCTTACTGTATGATTACCATCACCTGTGCTGTACCCTAATACTGACCCAGTGCTCATACCTATGTCATACCTCCCAACATGACCTCTCCAGGAGGGACACAATGCTCTGCTCCTGCACTTCCCTCTTACTGTATAATTACCATCACCTGTGCTGTACCCTAATACTGACCCAGTACTCATACCTATGTCATACCTCCCAACATGACCTCTCCAGGAGGACACAATGCTGTGCTCCTGCTCTTCCCTCTTACTGTATAATTACCATCACCTGTGCTATACCCTAATACTGACCCAGTACTCATACCCATGTCATACCTCCCAACATGACCTCTCCAGGAGGACACAATGCTCTGCTCCTGCTCTTCCCTCTTACTGTATGATTACCATCACCTGTGCTGTACCCTAATACTGACCCAGTGCTCATACCTATGTCATACCTCCCAACATGACCTCTCCAGGAGGACACAACGCTCTGCTCCTGCTCTTCCCTCTTACTGTATGATTACCATCACCTGTGCTGTACCCTAATACTGACCCAGTGCTCATACCTGTCATACCTCCCAACATGACCCTCTCCAGGAGGACACAATGCTCTGCTCCTGCACTTCCCTCTTACTGTATGATTACTATCACCTGTGCTGTACCCTAATACTGACCCAGTGCTCATACCTATGTCATACCTCCCAACATGACCTCTCCAGGAGGACACAATGCTCTGCTCCTGCACTTCCCTCTTACTGTATGATTACCATCACCTGTGCTGTACCCTAATACTGACCCAGTGCTCATACCTATGTCCTACCTCCCAACATGACCTCTCCAGGAGGACACAATGCTCTGCTCCTGCTCTTCCTTCTTACTGTATGATTACTATCACCTGTGCTGTACCCTAATACTGACCCAGTGCTCATACCTATGTCATACCTCCCAACATGACCTCTCCAGGAGGACACAATGCTCTGCTCCTGCTCTTCCCTCTTACTGTATGATCACCATCACCTGTGCTGTACCCTAATACTGACCCAGTGCTCATACCTATGTCATACCTTTCAACATGACCTATCCAGGCGGACACAATGCTCTGCTCCTGCACTTCCCTTTTACTGTATGATTACCACGTCATGTGCTGTACCCTAATACTGACCCAGTGCTCATACCTATGTCATACCTCCCAACATGACCTCTCCAGGAGGGACACAATGCTCTGCTCCTGCACTTCCCTCTTACTGTATGATTACCATCACCTGTGCTGTACACTAATACTGACCCAGTGCTCATACCTATGTCATACCTCCCAACATGACCTCTCCAGGAGGACACAATGCTCTGCTCCTGCTCTTCCCTCTTACTGTATGATCACCATCACCTGTGCTGTACCCTAATACTGACCCAGTGCTCATACCTATGTCATACCTTTCAACATGACCTATCCAGGCGGACACAATGCTCTGCTCCTGCACTTCCCTTTTACTGTATGATTACCACGTCATGTGCTGTACCCTAATACTGACCCAGTGCTCATACCTATGTCATACCTCCCAACATGACCTCTCCAGGAGGGACACAATGCTCTGCTCCTGCACTTCCCTCTTACTGTATGATTACCATCACCTGTGCTGTACACTAATACTGACCCAGTGCTCATACCTATGTCATACCTCCCAACATGACCTCTCCAGGAGGACACAATGCTCTGCTCCTGCTCTTCCCTCTTACTGTATGATTACCATCACCTGTGCTATACCCTAATACTGACCCAGTGCTCATACCTATGTCATACCTCCCAACATGACCCTCTCCAGGAGGACACAATGCTCTGCTCCTGCACCTCCCTCTTACTGTATGATTACCATCACCTGTGCTGTACCCTAATACTGACCCAGTGCTCATACCTATGTCATACCTCCCAACATGACCTCTCCAGGAGGACACAATGCTCTGCTCCTGCTCTTCCCTCTTACTGTATGATTACCATCACCTGTGCTGTACCCTAATACTGACCCAGTGCTCATACCTATGTCATACCTCCCAACATGACCTCTCCAGGAGGATACAATGCTCTGCTCCTGCTCTTCCCTCTTACTGTATAATTACCATCACCTGTGCTGTACCCTAATACTGACCCAGTGCTCATACCTATGTCATACCTCCCAACATGACCCTCTCCAGGAGGACACAATGCTCTGCTCCTGCTCTTCCCTCTTACTGTATGATTACCATCACCTGTGCTGTACCCTAATACTGACCCAGTGCTCATACCTATGTCATAACTCCCAACATGACCTCTCCAGGAGGACACAATGCTCTGCTCCTGCTATTCCCTCTTACTGTATGATTACCATCACCTGTGCTGTACCCTAATACTGACCCAGTGCTCATACCTGTCATACCTCCCAACATGACCCTCTCCAGGAGGACACAATGCTCTGCTCCTGCTCTTCCCTCTTACTGTATGATTACCATCACCTGTGCTGTACCCTAATACTGACCCAGTGCTCATACCTATGTCATACCTCCTAACATGACCCTCTCCAGGAGGACACAATGCTCTGCTCCTGCTCTTCCCTCTTACTGTATGATTACCATCACCTGTGCTGTACCCTAATACTGACCCAGTGCTCATACCTATGTCATACCTCCCAACATGACCTCTCCAGGAGGACACAATGCTCTGCTCCTACACTTCTCTCTTACTGTATGATTACCATCACCTGTGCTGTACCCTAATACTGACCCAGTGCTCATACCTATGTCATACCTCCCAACATGACCTCTCCAGGAGGACACAATGCTCTGCTCCTGCTCTTCCCTCTTTCTGTATGATTACCATCACTTGTGCTGTACCCTAATACTGACCCAGTGCTCATACCTATGTCATACCTCCCAACATGACCTCTCCAGGAGGACACAATGCTCTGCTCCTGCTCTTCCCTCTTACTGTATGATTACCATCACCTGTGCTGTACCCTAATACTGACCCAGTGCTCATACCTATGTCATACCTCCCAACATGACCTCTCCAGGAGGACACAATGCTCTTCTCCTGCACTTCCCTCTTACTGTATGATTACCATCACCTGTGCTGTACCCTAATACTGACCCAGTGCTCATACCTATGTCATACCTCCCAACATGACCCTCTCCAGGAGGACACAATGCTCTGCTCCTGCTCTTCCCTCTTACTGTATGATTACCATCACCTGTGCTGTACCCTAATACTGACCCAGTGCTCATACCTATGTCATACCTCCCAACATGACCTCTCCAGGAGGACACAATGCTCTTCTCCTGCACTTCCCTCTTACTGTATGATTACCATCACCTGTGCTGTACCGTAATACTGACCCAGTGCTCATACCTATGTCATACCTTCCAACATGACCTCTCCAGGAGGACACAATGCTCTGCTCCTGCTCTTCCCTCTTACTGTATGATTACCATCACCTGTGCTGTACCCTAATACTGACCCAGTGCTCATACCTATGTCATACCTCCCAACATGACCTCTCCAGGAGGACACAATGCTCTGCTCCTGCTCTTCCCTCTTACTGTATGATTACCATCACCTGTGCTGTATCCCAATACTGACCCAGTGCTCATACCTATGTCATGCCTCCCAACATGACCTCTCCAGGAGGACGCCATGCTCTGCTCCTGCTCTTCCCTCTTACTGTATGATTACCATCACCTGTGCTGTACCCTAATACTGACCCAGTGCTCATACCTATGTCATACCTCCCAACATGACCTCTCCAGGAGGACACAATGCTCTGCTCCTGCACTTCCCTCTTACTGTATGATTACCATCACCTGTGCTGTACCCTAATACTGACCCAGTGCTCATACCTATGTCATATCTCCCAACATGACCCTCTCCAGGAGGACACAATGCTCTGCTCCTGCACTTCCCTCTTACTGTATGATTACCATCACCTGTGCTGTACCCTAATACTGACCCAGTGCTCATACCTATGTCATACCTCCCAACATGACCTCTCCAGGAGGACACAATGCTCTGCTCCTGCTATTCCCTCTTACTGTATGATTACCATCACCTGTGCTGTACCTAATACTGACCCAGTGCTCATACCTATGTCATACCTCCCAACATGACCCTCTCCAGGAGGACACAATGCTCTGCTCCTGCTCTTCCCTCTTACTGTATGATTACCATCACCTGTGCTGTACCCCAATACTGACCCAGTGCTCATACCTATGTCATACATCCCAACATGACCTCTCCAGGAGGACACAATGCTCTGCTCCTGCTCTTCCCTCTTACTGTATGATTACCATCACCTGTGCTGTACCCTAATACTGACCCAGTGCTCATACCTATGTCATACCTCCCAACATGACCTATCCAGGAGGACACAATGCTCTGCTCCTGCACTTCCCTCTTACTGTATGATTACCATCACCTGTGCTGTACCCTAATACTGACCCAGTGCTCATACCTATGTCATATCTCCCAACATGACCCTCTCCAGGAGGACACAATGCTCTGCTCCTGCTCTTCCCTCTTACTGTATGATTACCATCACCTGTGCTGTACCCTAATACTGACCCAGTGCTCATACCTGTGTCATACCTCCCAACATGACCCTCTCCAGGAGGACACAATGCTCTGCTCCTGCACTTCCCTCTTACTGTATGATTACCATCACCTGTGCTGTACCCTAATACTGACCCAGTGCTCATACCTATGTCATACCTCCCAACATGACCTCTCCAGGAGGACACAATGCTCTGCTCCTGCTATTCCCTCTTACTGTATGATTACCATCACCTGTGCTGTACCCTAATACTGACCCAGTGCTCATACCTGTGTCATACCTCCCAACATGACCCTCTCCAGGAGGACACAATGCTCTGCTCCTGCACTTCCCTCTTACTGTATAATTACCATCACCTGTGCTGTACCCTAATACTGACCCAGTGCTCATACCTGTCATACCTCCCAACATGACCCTCTCCAGGAGGACACAATGCTCTGCTCCTGCACTTCTCTCTTACTGTATGATTACCATCACCTGTGCTGTACCGTAATACTGACCCAGTGCTCATACCTATGTCATATCTCCCAACATGACCCTCTCCAGGAGGACACAATGCTCTGCTCCTGCTCTTCCCTCTTACTGTATGATTACCACCACCTGTGCTGTACCGTAATACTGACCCAGTGCTCATACCTATGTCATACCTCCCAACATGACCTCTCCAGGAGGACACAATGCTCTGCTCCTGCTCTTCCCTCTTACTGTATGATTACCATCACCTGTGCTGTACCGTAATACTGACCCAGTGCTCATACCTATGTCATACCTCCCAACATGACCTCTCCAGGAGGACACAATGCTCTGCTCCTGCTCTTCCCTCTTACTGTATGATTACCATCACCTGTGCTGTACCCTAATACTGACCCAGTGCTCATACCTATGTCATACCTCCCAACATGACCCTCTCCAGGAGGACACAATGCTCTGCTCCTGTTCTTCCCTCTTACTGTATAATTACCATCACCTGTGCTGTACCCTAATACTGTCCCAGTGCTCATACCTATGTCATACCTCCCAACATGACCCTCTCCAGGAGGACACAATACTCTGCTCCTGCTCTTCCCTCTTACTGTATAATTACCATCACCTGTGCTGTACCCTAATACTGACCCAGTGCTCATACCTATGTCATACCTCCCAACATGACCTCTCCAGGAGGACACAATGCTCTGCTCCTGCTCTTCCCTCTTACTGTATGATTACCATCACCTGTGCTGTACCCTAATACTGACCCAGTGCTCATACCTATGTCATACCTCCCAACATGACCTCTCCAGGAGGACACAATGCTCTGCTCCTGCTCTTCCCTCTTACTGTATGATTACCATCACCTGTGCTGTACCCTAATACTGACCCAGTGCTCATACCTATGTCATACCTCCCAACATGACCCTCTCCAGGAGGACACAATGCTCTGCTCCTGCTCTTCCCTCTTACTGTATGATTACCATCACCTGTGCTGTACCCCAATACTGACCCAGTGCTCATACCTATGTCATACCTCCCAACATGACCTCTCCAGGAGGACACAATGCTCTGCTCCTGCACTTCCCTTTTACTGTATGATTACCATCACCTGTGCTGTACCCTAATACTGACCCAGTGCTCATACCTATGTCATACCTCCCAACATGACCCTCTCCAGGAGGACACAATGCTCTGCTCCTGCTCTTCCCTCTTACTGTATGATTACCATCACCTGTGCTGTACCCCAATACTGACCCAGTGCTCATACCTATGTCATACATCCCAACATGACCTCTCCAGGAGGACACAATGCTCTGCTCCTGCTCTTCCCTCTTACTGTATGATTACCATCACCTGTGCTGTACCCTAATACTGACCCAGTGCTCATACCTATGTCATACCTCCCAACATGACCTCTCCAGGAGGACACAATGCTCTGCTCCTGCACTTCCCTCTTACTGTATGATTACCATCACCTGTGCTGTACCCTAATACTGACCCAGTGCTCATACCTATGTCATACTTCCCAACATGACCTCTCCAGGAGGACACAATGCTCTGCTCCTGCTCTTCCCTCTTACTGTATGATTACCATCACCTGTGCTGTACCCTTATACTGACCCAGTGCTCATACCTATGTCATACCTCCCAACATGACCTCTCCAGGAGGACACAATGCTCTGCTCCTGCTCTTCCCTCTTACTGTATGATTACCATCACCTGTGCTGTACCCTAATACTGACCCAGTGCTCATACCTATGTCATACCTCCCAACATGACCTCTCCAGGAGGACACAATGCTCTGCTCCTGCTCTTCCCTCTTACTGTATGATTACCATCACCTGTGCTGTACCCTAATACTGACCCAGTGCTCATACCTATGTCATACCTCCCAACATCACCTCTCCAGGAGGACACAATGCTCTGCTCCTGCACTTCCCTCTTACTGTATGATTACCATCACCTGTGCTGTACCCTAATACTGACCCAGTGCTCATACCTATGTCATACCTCCCAACATGACCTCTCCAGGAGGAAACAATGCTCTGCTCCTGCTCTTCCCTCTTACTGTATGATTACCATTACCTGTGCTGTACCCTAATACTGACCCAGTGCTCATACCTATGTCATACCTCCCAACATGACCTCTCCAGGAGGACACAATGCTCTGCTCCTGCTCTTCCCTCTTACTGTATAATTACCATCACCTGTGCTGTACCTAATACTGACCCAGTGCTCATACCTATGTCATACCTCCCAACATGACCTCTCCAGGAGGACACAATGCTCTGCTCCTGCTCTTCCCTCTTACTGTATGATTACCATCACCTGTGCTGTACCCTAATACTGACCCAGTGCTCATACCTATGTCATACCTCCCAACATGACCCTCTCCAGGAGGACACAATGCTCTGCTCCTGCTCTTCCCTCTTACTGTATGATTACCATCACCTGTGCTGTACCCTAATACTGACCCAGTGCTCATACCTATGTCATACCTCCCAACATGACCTCTCCAGGAGGACACAATGCTCTGCTCCTGCTCTTCCCTCTTACTGTATGATTACCATCACCTGTGCTGTACCCTAATACTGACCCAGTGCTCATACCTATGTCATACCTCCCAACATGACCTCTCCAGGAGGACACAATGCTCTGCTCCTGCTCTTCCCTTTTACTGTATGATTACCATCACCTGTGCTGTACCCTAATACTGACCCAGTGCTCATACCTGTCATACCTCCCAACATGACCTCTCCAGGAGGACACAATGCTCTGCTCCTGCTCTTCCCTCTTACTGTATGATTACCATCACCTGTGCTGTACCCTAATACTGACCCAGTGCTCATACCTATGTCATACCTCCCAACATGACCTCTCCAGGAGGACACAATGCTCTGCTCCTGCACTTCCCTCTTACTGTATGATTACCATCACCTGTGCTGTACCCTAATACTGACCCAGTGCTCATACCTATGTCATACCTCCCAACATGACCTCTCCAGGAGGACACAATGCTCTGCTCCTGCTCTTCCCTCTTACTGTATAATTACCATCACCTGTGCTGTACCCTAATACTGACCCAGTGCTCATACCTATGTCATACCTCCCAACATGACCCTCTCCAGGAGGACACAATGCTCTGCTCCTGCTCTTCCCTCTTACTGTATGATTACCATCACCTGTGCTGTACCTAATACTGACCCAGTGCTCATACCTATGTCATACCTCCCAACATGACCTCTCCAGGAGGACACAATGCTCTGCTCCTGCTCTTCCCTCTTACTGTATGATTACCATTACCTGTGCTGTACCCTAATACTGACCCAGTGCTCATACCTATGTCATACCTCCCAACATGACCCTCTCCAGGAGGACACAATGCTCTGCTCCTGCTCTTCCCTCTTACTGTATGATTACCATCACCTGTGCTGTACCCCAATACTGACCCAGTGCTCATACCTATGTCATACATCCCAACATGACCTCTCCAGGAGGACACAATGCTCTGCTCCTGCTATTCCCTCTTACTGTATGATTACCATCACCTGTGCTGTACCCTAATACTGACCCAGTGCTCATACCTATGTCATACCTCCCAACATGACCTCTCCAGGAGGACACAATGCTCTGCTCCTGCACTTCCCTCTTACTGTATGATTACCATCACCTGTGCTGTACCCTAATACTGACCCAGTGCTCATACCTATGTCATACCTCCCAACATGACCTCTCCAGGAGGACACAATGCTCTGCTCCTGCTCTTCCCTCTTACTGTATAATTACCATCACCTGTGCTGTACCCTAATACTGACCCAGTGCTCATACCTATGTCATACCTCCCAACATGACCCTCTCCAGGAGGACACAATGCTCTGCTCCTGCTCTTCCCTCTTACTGTATGATTACCATCACCTGTGCTGTACACAAATACTGACCCAGTGCTCATACCTATGTCATACCTCCCAACATGACCTCTCCAGGAGGACACAATGTTCTGCTCCTGCTCTTCCTTCTTACTGTATGATTACCATCACCTGTGCTGTACCCTAATACTGACCCAGTGCTCATACCTATGTCATACCTCCCAACATGACCCTCTCCAGGAGGACACAATGCTCTGCTCCTGCTCTTCTCTCTTACTGTATGATTACCATCACCTGTGCTGTACCCTAATACTGTCCCAGTGTTCATACATATGTCATACCTCCCAACATGACCTCTCCAGGAGGACACAATGCTCTGCTCCTGCTCTTCCCTCTTACTGTATGATTACCATCACCTGTGCTGTACCCTAATACTGACCCAGTGCTCATACCTATGTCATACCTCCCAACATGACTTCTCCAGGAGGACACAATGCTCTGCTCCTGCTCTTCCCTCTTACTGTATGATTACCATCACCTGTGCTGTACCCTAATACTGACCCAGTGCTCATACCTATGTCATACCTCCCAACATGACTTCTCCAGGAGGACACAATGCTCTGCTCCTGCTCTTCCCTCTTACTGTATGATTACCATCACCTGTGCTGTACCCTAATACTGACCCAGTGCTCATACCTATGTCATACCTCCCAACATGACCTCTCCAGGAGGACACAATGCTCTGCTCCTGCTCTTCCCTCTTACTGTATGATTACCATCACCTGTGCTGTACCCTAATACTGACCCAGTGCTCATACCTATGTCATACCTCCCAACATGACCTCTCCAGGAGGACACAATGCTCTGCTCCTGCTATTCCCTCTTACTGTATGATTACCATCACCTGTGCTGTACCCTAATACTGACCCAGTGCTCATACCTATGTCATACCTCCCAACATGACTTCTCCAGGAGGACACAATGCTCTGCTCCTGCTCTTCCCTCTTACTGTATGATTACCATCACCTGTGCTGTACCCTAATACTGACCCAGTGCTCATACCTATGTCATACCTCCCAACATGACCTCTCCAGGAGGACACAATGCTCTGCTCCTGCTCTTCCCTCTTACTGTATGATTACCATCACCTGTGCTGTACCCTAATACTGACCCAGTGCTCATACCTATGTCATACCTCCCAACATGACCTCTCCAGGAGGACACAATGCTCTGCTCCTGCTATTCCCTCTTACTGTATGATTACCATCACCTGTGCTGTACCCTAATACTGACCCAGTGCTCATACCTATGTCATACCTCCCAACATGACCCTCTCCAGGAGGACACAATGCTCTGCTCCTGCTCTTCCCTCTTACTGTATGATTACCATCACCTGTGCTGTACCCTAATACTGACCCAGTGCTCATACCTATGTCATACCTCCCAACATGACCTCTCCAGGAGGACACAATGCTCTGCTCCTGCACTTCCCTCTTACTGTATGATTACCATCACCTGTGCTGTATCCTAATACTGACCCAGTGCTCATACCTATGTCATACCTCCCAACATGACCTCTCCAGGAGGACACAATGCTCTGCTCCTGCTCTTCCCTCTTACTGTATGATTACCATCACCTGTGCTGTATCCTAATACTGACCCAGTGCTCATACCTATGTCATACCTCCCAACATGACCCTCTCCAGGAGGACACAATGCTCTGCTCCTGCACTTCCCTCTTACTGTATGATTACCATCACCTGTGCTGTACCCTAATACTGACCCAGTGCTCATACCTATGTCATACCTCCCAACATGACCTCTCCAGGACACAATGCTCTGCTCCTGCTCTTCCCTCTTACTGTATGATTACCATCACCTGTGCTGTACCCTAATACTGACCCAGTGCTCATACCTATGTCATACCTCCCAACATGACCCTCTCCAGGAGGACACAATGCTCTGCTCCTGCTCTTCCCTCTTACTGTATGATTACCAACACCTGTGCTGTACCCCAATACTGACCCAGTGCTCATACCTATGTCATACCTCCCAACATGACCTCTCCAGGAGGACACAATGCTCTGCTCCTGCACTTCCCTTTTACTGTATGATTACCATCACCTGTGCTGTACCCTAATACTGACCCAGTGCTCATACCTATGTCATACATCCCAACATGACCTCTCCAGGAGGACACAATGCTCTGCTCCTGCTATTCCCTCTTACTGTATGATTACCATCACCTGTGCTGTACCCTAATACTGACCCAGTGCTCATACCTATGTCATACCTCCCAACATGACCTCTCCAGGAGGACACAATGCTCTGCTCCTGCACTTCCCTTTTACTGTATGATTACCATCACCTGTGCTGTACCCTAATACTGACCCAGTGCTCATACCTATGTCATACCTCCCAACATGACCTCTCCAGGAGGACACAATGCTCTGCTCCTGCACTTCCCTTTTACTGTATGATTACCATCACCTGTGCTGTACCCTAATACTGACCCAGTGCTCATACCTGTCATACCTCCCAACATGACCCTCTCCAGGAGGACACCATGCTCTGCTCCTGCACTTCCCTCTTACTGTATGATTACCATCACCTGTGCTGTACCCTAATACTGACCCAGTGCTCATACCTATGTCATACCTCCAAACATGACCTCTCCAGGAGGACACAATGCTCTGCTCCTGCTCTTCCCTCTTACTGTATGATTACCATCACCTGTGCTGTACCCTAATACTGACCCAGTGCTCATACCTATGTCATACCTCCCAACATGACCTCTCCAGGAGGACACAATGCTCTGCTCCTGCTCTTCCCTCTTACTGTATAATTACCATCACCTGTGCTGTACCCTAATACTGACCCAGTGCTCATACCTATGTCATACCTCCCAACATGACCCTCTCCAGGAGGACACAATGCTCTGCTCCTGCTCTTCCCTCTTACTGTATGATTACCATCACCTGTGCTGTACCTAATACTGACCCAGTGCTCATACCTATGTCATACCTCCCAACATGACCTCTCCAGGAGGACACAATGCTCTGCTCCTGCTCTTCCCTCTTACTGTATGATTACCATTACCTGTGCTGTACCCTAATACTGACCCAGTGCTCATACCTATGTCATACCTCCCAACATGACCTCTCCAGGAGGACACAATGCTCTGCTCCTGCTCTTCCCTCTTACTGTATGATTACCATCACCTGTGCTGTACCCTAATACTGACCCAGTGCTCATACCTATGTCATACCTCCCAACATGACCTCTCCAGGAGGACACAATGCTCTGCTCCTGCACTTCCCTTTTACTGTATGATTACCATCACCTGTGCTGTACCCTAATACTGACCCAGTGCTCATACCTATGTCATACCTCCCAACATGACCCTCTCCAGGAGGACACAATGCTCTGCTCCTGCTCTTCCCTCTTACTGTATGATTACCATCACCTGTGCTGTACCCTAATACTGACCCAGTGCTCATACCTATGTCATACCTCCCAACATGACCCTCTCCAGGAGGGCACAATGCTCTGCTTCTGTTCTTCCCTCTTACTGTATGATTACCATCACCTGTGCTGTACCCTAATACTGACCCAGTGCTCATACCTATGTCATACCTCCCAACATGACCTCTCCAGGAGGAAACAATGCTCTGCTCCTGCTCTTCCCTCTTACTGTATGATTACCATCACCTGTGCTGTACCCTAATACTGACCCAGTGCTCATACCTGTCATACCTTCCAACATGATCTCTCCAGGACACAATGCTCTGCTCCTGCTCTTCCCTCTTACTGTATGATTACCATCACCTGTGCTGTACCCTAATACTGACCCAGTGCTCATACCTATGTCATACCTCCCAACATGACCCTCTCCAGGAGGACACAATGCTCTGCTCCTGCTCTTCCCTCTTACTGTATGATTACCATCACCTGTGCTGTACCCTAATACTGACCCAGTGCTCATACCTATGTCATAGCTCCCAACATGACCTCTCCAGGACACAATGCTCTGCTCCTGCTCTTCCCTCTTACTGTATGATTACCATCACCTGTGCTGTACCCTAATACTGACCCAGTGCTCATACCTGTCATACCTCCCAACATGACCTCTCCAGGAGGACACAATGCTCTGCTCCTGCTCTTCCCTCTTACTGTATGATTACCATCACCTGTGCTGTACCCTAATACTGACCCAGTGCTCATACCTCTGTCATACCTCCCAACATGACCTCTCCAGGAGGACACAATGCTCTGCTCCTGCTCTTCCCTCTTACTGTATGATTACCATCACCTGTGCTGTACCCTAATACTGACCCAGTGCTCATACCTATGTCATACCTCCCAACATTACCCTCTCCAGGAGGACACAATGCTCTGCTCCTGCTCTTCCCTCTTACTGTATGATTACCATCACCTGTGCTGTACCCTAATACTGACCCAGTGCTCATACCTATGTCATACCTCCCAACATGACCCTCTCCAGGAGGACACAATGCTCTGCTCCTGCACTTCCCTCTTACTGTATGATTACCATCACCTGTGCTGTACCCTAATACTGACCCAGTGCTCATACCTATGTCATACCTCCCAACATGACCTCTCCAGGAGAACACAATGCTCTGCTCCTGCTCTTCCCTCTTACTGTATGATTACCATCACCTGTGCTGTACCCTAATACTGACCCAGTGCTCATACCTATGTCATACCTCCTAACATGACCCTCTCCAGGAGGACACAATGCTCTGCTCCTGCTCTTCCCTCTTACTGTATGATTACCATCACCTGTGCTGTACCTAATACTGACCCAGTGCTCATACCTATGTCATACCTCCCAACATGACCTCTCCAGGAGGACACAATGCTCTGCTCCTGCTCTTCCCTCTTACTGTATGATTACCATTACCTGTGCTGTACCCTAATACTGACCCAGTGCTCATACCTATGTCATACCTCCCAACATGACCTCTCCAGGAGGACACAATGCTCTGCTCCTGCTCTTCCCTCTTACTGTATAATTACCATCACCTGTGCTGTACCTAATACTGACCCAGTGCTCATACCTATGTCATACCTCCCAACATGACCTCTCCAGGAGGACACAATGCTCTGCTCCTGCTCTTCCCTCTTACTGTATGATTACCATCACCTGTGCTGTACCCTAATACTGACCCAGTGCTCATACCTATGTCATACCTCCCAACATGACTTCTCCAGGAGGACACAATGCTCTGCTCCTGCTCTTCCCTCTTACTGTATGATTACCATCACCTGTGCTGTACCCTAATACTGACCCAGTGCTCATACCTATGTCATACCTCCCAACATGACCTCTCCAGGAGGACACAATGCTCTGCTCCTGCTCTTCCCTCTTACTGTATAATTACCATCACCTGTGCTGTACCTAATACTGACCCAGTGCTCATACCTATGTCATACCTCCCAACATGACCTCTCCAGGAGGACACAATGCTCTGCTCCTGCTCTTCCCTCTTACTGTATGATTACCATCACCTGTGCTGTACCCTAATACTGACCCAGTGCTCATACCTATGTCATACCTCCCAACATGACCCTCTCCAGGAGGACACAATGCTCTGCTCCTGCTCTTCCCTCTTACTGTATGATTACCATCACCTGTGCTGTACCCTAATACTGACCCAGTGCTCATACCTATGTCATACCTCCCAACATGACCCTCTCCAGGAGGACACAATGCTCTGCTCCTGCACCTCCCTCTTACTGTATGATTACCATCACCTGTGCTGTACCCTAATACTGACCCAGTGCTCATACCTGTGTCATATCTCCCAACATGACCTCTCCAGGAGGACACAATGCTCTGCTCCTGCTCTTCCCTATTACTGTATGATTACCATCACCTGTGCTGTACCCTAATACTGACCCAGTGCTCATACCTATGTCATACCTCCCAACATGACCTCCCCAGGAGGACACAATGCTCTGCTCCTGCTCTTCCCTCTTACTGTATGATTACCATCACCTGTGCTGTAACCTAATACTGACCCAGTGCTCATACCTTTGTCATACCTCCCAACATGACCTCTCCAGGAGGACACAATGCTCTGCTCCTGCACTTCCCTTTTACTGTATGATTACCATCACCTGTGCTGTACCCTAATACTGACCCAGTGCTCATACCTATGTCATACCTCCCAACATGACCCTCTCCAGGAGGACACAATGCTCTGCTCCTGCTCTTCCCTCTTACTGTATGATTACCATCACCTGTGCTGTACCCTAATACTCAGTGCTCATACCTATGTCATACCTCCCAACATGACCCTCTCCAGGAGGACACAATGCTCTGCTCCTGTACTTCCCTCTTACTGTATGATTACCATCACCTGTACTGTACCCTAATACTGACCCAGTGCTCATACCTATGTCATACCTCCCAACATGACCTCCCCAGGAGGACACAATGCTCTGCTCCTGCTCTTCCCTCTTACTGTATGATTACCATCACCTGTGCTGTACCCTATTACTGACCCAGTGCTCATACCTATGTCATACCTCCCAACATGACCTCTCCAGGAGGACACAATGCCCTGCTCCTGCTCTTCCCTCTTACTGTATGATTACCATCACCTGTGCTGTACCCTAATTCTGACCCAGTGCTCATACCTATGTCATACCTCTCAACATGACCTCTCCAGGAGGACACAATGCTCTGCTCCTGCTCTTCCCTCTTACTGTATGATTACCATCACCTGTGCTGTACCCTATTACTGACCCAGTGCTCATACCTATGTCATACCTCCCAACATGACCTCTGCAGGAGGGGCAGAATGCTCTTCTCCTGCTCTTCCCTCTTACTGTATGATTACCATCACCTGTGCTGTAACCTAATACTGACCCAGTGCTCATACCTATATCATACCTCCCAACATGACCTCTCCAGGAGTACACAATGCTCTGCTCCTGCACTTCCCTTTTACTGTATGATTACCATCACCTGTGCTGTACCCTAATACTGACCCAGTGCTCATACCTATGTCATACCTCCCAACATGACCTCCCCAGGAGGACACAATGCTCTGCTCCTGCTCTTCCCTCTTACTGTATGATTACTATCACCTGTGCTGTACCCTAATACTGACCCAGTGCTCATACCTATGTCATACCTCCTAACATGACCTCTCCAGGAGGACACAATGCTCTGCTCCTGCTCTTCCCTCTTACTGTATGATTACCATCACCTGTGCTGTACCCTATTACTGACCCAGTGCTCATACCTATGTCATACCTCCTAACATGACCTCTCCAGGAGGACACAATGCTCTGCTCCTGCTCTTCCCTCTTACTGTATGATTACCATCACCTGTGCTGTACCCTATTACTGACCCAGTGCTCATACCTATGTCATACCTCCCAACATGACCTCTGCAGGAGGGGCAGAATGCTCTGCTCCTGCTCTTCCCTCTTACTGTATGATTACCATCACCTGTGCTGTAACCTAATACTGACCCAGTGCTCATACCTATATCATACCTCCCAACATGACCTCTCCAGGAGTACACAATGCTCTGCTCCTGCACTTCCCTTTTACTGTATGATTACCATCACCTGTGCTGTACCCTAATACTGACTCAGTGCTCATACCTATGTCATACCTCCCAACATGACCTCTCCAGGAGGACACAATGCTCTGCTCCTGCTCTTCCCTCTTACTGTATGATTACCATCACCTGTGCTGTACCCTAATACTGACCCAGTGCTCATACCTATGTCATACCTCCTAACATGACCTCTCCAGGAGGACACAATGCTCTGCTCCTGCACTTCCCTCTTACTGTATGATTACCATCACCTGTACTGTACCCTAATACTGACCCAGTGCTCATACCTGTCATACCTCCCAACATGATCTCTCCAGGACACAATGCTCTGCTCCTGCTCTTCCCTCTTACTGTATGATTACCATCACCTGTGCTGTACCCTAATACTGACCCAGTGCTCATACCTGTCATACCTCCCAACATGACCTCTCCAGGAGGACACAATGCTCTGCTCCTGCTCTTCCCTCTTACTGTATAATTACCATCACCTGTGCTGTACCTAATACTGACCCAGTGCTCATACCTATGTCATACCTCCCAACATGACCTCTCCAGGAGGACACAATGCTCTGCTCCTGCTCTTCCCTCTTACTGTATGATTACCATCACCTGTGCTGTACCCTAATACTGACCCAGTGCTCATACCTATGTCATACCTTCCAACATGACCTCTCCAGGAGGACACAATGCTCTGCTCCTGCTCTTCCCTCTTACTGTATAATTACCATCACCTGTGCTGTACCCTAATACTGACCTAGTGCTCATACCTATGTCATACCTCCCAACATGACCCTCTCCAGGAGGACACAATGCTCTGCTCCTGCACCTCCCTCTTACTGTATGATTACCATCACCTGTGCTGTACCCTAATACTGACCCAGTGCTCATACCTGTGTCATATCTCCCAACATGACCTCTCCAGGAGGACACAATGCTCTGCTCCTGCTCTTCCCTATTACTGTATGATTACCATCACCTGTGCTGTACCCTAATACTGACCCAGTGCTCATACCTATGTCATACCTCCCAACATGACCTCCCCAGGAGGACACAATGCTCTGCTCCTGCTCTTCCCTCTTACTGTATGATTACCATCACCTGTGCTGTAACCTAATACTGACCCAGTGCTCATACCTATGTCATACCTCCCAACATGACCTCTCCAGGAGGACACAATGCTCTGCTCCTGCACTTCCCTTTTACTGTATGATTACCATCACCTGTGCTGTACCCTAATACTGACCCAGTGCTCATACCTATGTCATACCTCCCAACATGACCCTCTCCAGGTGGACACAATGCTCTGCTCCTGCTCTTCCCTCTTACTGTATGATTACCATCACCTGTGCTGTACCCTAATACTCAGTGCTCATACCTATGTCATACCTCCCAACATGACCCTCTCCAGGAGGACACAATGCTCTGCTCCTGTACTTCCCTCTTACTGTATGATTACCATCACCTGTACTGTACCCTAATACTGACCCAGTGCTCATACCTATGTCATACCTCCCAACATGACCTCCCCAGGAGGACACAATGCTCTGCTCCTGCTCTTCCCTCTTACTGTATGATTACCATCACCTGTGCTGTACCCTATTACTGACCCAGTGCTCATACCTATGTCATACCTCCCAACATGACCTCCCCAGGAGGACACAATGCTCTGCTCCTGCTCTTCCCTCTTACTGTATGATTACCATCACCTGTGCTGTACCCTATTACTGACCCAGTGCTCATACCTATGTCATACCTCCCAACATGACCTCTGCAGGAGGGGCAGAATGCTCTGCTCCTGCTCTTCCCTCTTACTGTATGATTACCATCACCTGTGCTGTAACCTAATACTGACCCAGTGCTCATACCTATATCATACCTCCCAACATGACCTCTCCAGGAGTACACAATGCTCTGCTCCTGCACTTCCCTTTTACTGTATGATTACCATCACCTGTGCTGTACCCTAATACTGACCCAGTGCTCATACCTATGTCATACCTCCCAACATGACCTCCCCAGGAGGACACAATGCTCTGCTCCTGCTCTTCCCTCTTACTGTATGATTACCATCACCTGTGCTGTACCCTAATACTGACCCAGTGCTCATACCTATGTCATACCTCCCAACATGACCTCTGCAGGAGGGGCAGAATGCTCTGCTCCTGCTCTTCCCTCTTACTGTATGATTACCATCACCTGTGCTGTAACCTAATACTGACCCAGTGCTCATACCTATATCATATGTCGAATACTGGGACTGAGGCAACCTGCTGAAGGCCTAACAGTTATGTGTGTGCACTACGGGATAGTACGTATATTATGTATACATCCAATAAGCAAAGGGTTCTCATATTCACTAGTATAATATGAAAGCATAACAGAATCCATTTTGATTCTAGCTAGATGATATAGCAAATTCATCTTGAACTTTATACACACCCTGAGAGAAAAACAACTTTGTTGGCTGAGTATTGTTTCCAACTACGCACTTTCTAGAAGCTCACGAGTATCTTGTTAGTATTCTTGACAATTGTCCAAATATTGCATAATACTATTTTGTATTCCAGAAGTATGAAATCATATGGGAGGGATATACAAAAAGGGGCGTTACTTTGTATTATATAAAACTCATTGTTGATACGTGTATGTCGTTGTTAAATGATTTGACACAGGACGAGAGGATGTCCCTCTTCCCTGTATACGGGCGTGGCCCTTTAAATAAATAATAATTGATTTTTTATAAATCCATTTTCAATTCATTAATTTTACCTAACAACCCAAACAGCAACAAGATGGTTAATTTAGTTAATCCAGAGAATTCAACAAGATGGGGGCTCGTCCGGGGAACTATAGATCTCGATCTCTTCATCAAATTCTCAAAGGGGTGTGCCAGCCAGCAGCTGATGATGGAAGGAACATCCAAAGTCATTACAGCACTGGTAAGTATAGAATACCATGGTATGTGCTATATTCCAGTACATGCTGTTTCTATACCTGCCAGCTGTCTGTGTGATTGTATTTTTTATAATATGAGAATAGGAGTGGAGAGATTGGACACTAGTAAAATAACTCAGGGACCTGTTTGTTGTTGTTTGTTTGTAAAATTAATACCAAAATTATGTCCAAATCGGTTGAAGGACCAAGTAACTCGGAAATTATGATTGACAGATGCTGTTGCATGTAAATAAGAATACCAAAATTAATTCAAAGATTTGAGCAAAGAACCTGTGTTTTTCACTCTATGAATGATTGCGTGAATAAGTGCTTTGGATCAAGAGCCAAATAAAGTAAAAAGCACATAGATCACCTCCCCTTGTTAGTCAGCTATACGTGTAAGAAGGATACATGAAATAAATAGAGTGAACAACCCGAGGTTATAGGGATTATATGTAATTGAGTGTAATAATATATTGCAATACTGAGCTACTAAGAGCTGCTGGTTGTTTTAAGCATAACATGGCATGTTGCTTTGTGATAGTAGTTGTGATAAGAGAATCTACTGCAGTTTCCCAGTTGACAGACGTGTCGCGTGTGTGAAAAATTGCAGGGATTGCGAATTTTTCCAGCGTATGGGAAGGGCAGGGAGGATTAACCCTAAGTGTGCATATCATGTATGGAAGAAATATTCCATAGATGCACAACTTTTGTATAGTACTGTGACAAAGGGTACAGTATATGTTTTGCATTTCAATCATGCTGTATAATATTGGCCTGATCAACCAATACTAAGCGTATTTTGAAATCGGCAAAACTGTTGAAATCTACAGGAAATTGAAGTTTGCAAACTATTTAAATTTTTTGTGTTATGGTTTTTTGTGGGTGGAACATAATGTTCAGTTAAGTATATTCTCAGATCTGTGTCTAATAGAAACCTTATGTCTGTGATTGGCATGGTTACAAGTTTTGAAATATATATATATATATATATATATATATATATATATTTGTGAACGGAGGAAACAAAAGTTGATGTCAAAGTTCAAATGGCGTTTGACAGATCTGTAGTTAAAAATATGTGTTTATCTAATGTTACTATCTAACTATGAAGTGAAGTTGCCATATGGTATTGTTTAATACGTAAATATTCTTTAATGCAATATATTGTGAGAAGGTCTGCCAGCAAAAAGAGAAAAAAAAGAAAAAAAGAAAACCCCTTCAGTTTCCAATGCTGTGTAAAAGCACAGAGAGCTAGGGAGAGTTTTAACAGCGCAGAAACGTGCCCCCTCCTTTCCAGCAGCAGTGTAAGCCATGACGCAGTAAAGAAAAAAAAGTGTTCAGTGAGCTTTAATTTTTTTCATCTAACAAGATAGATCATAATAAGCATAAGTCAGTGGTTCCCAATTTTTTTTTTAATCATGTGGCCCTAGAATATCAGAATTTTTTTCACAACACCCCTAGGAAGAAAAAAAAAAAAAAAAAAGGAGTAGATGGCGTTTATATGCCATCCTTAGAGTCAGTTGTGTGGTGAGGGATATTTGCTTCTGTTTGGCCACATATTTTATGACTGGCAGCCACCAGCACTGAATAATTTGAATTGGTACTAGACCATCAACCCAGGGCACCCCTACAAGTGTCCTAGGCACCCCAGGTAGCTACGGCACACAGTTTGGGAACCTCTGCATAAGCAATACTCTAGAAATGTTTGTTATACAAACTATCTACTCCAGTTTAATATAAGAACTAATATCTTTACCAGATAATCTGTAGAAAATGCTGCCAATTTCTTTCTACAGCATAACTGTAATCAGAAAATATAAGAACAAAAAAAATCCCAGCAACAGATATGGGCTAGAGATGTCAGCGCTAACAGCGTTAACGCTAACAGATTTGCATCTGGCAGACAGTCAAGAAGACAACGCCCTAACTCTGGTGAACTAGACGGGGAAAAGCAGTAAAAACAGCAGCTAAAATCATAGGAAAAGATAAAGGAATACGCATTCTTTAATGTATATGTAAATCAAAGATTGCAACAAGCAATTAATCACTACGATTCCAGTATTAACATACTTTTAGACAATTCTTCAAAGTTATTTGGAAGAATCCTAATGTAAAAGTTACCCTGGGTATTTCTCAAGATTCCAGGAAGAATAAAGTAGGAACAGATTAAGTTGGATGCATAGCATATCTATATATCACTTACCCTGGGTTCGTGAGGTAAAAAAATATGCTTGCTAAAATCCATCTCATTGTATAGGCATCGATATAATACATTGCAAAAGTTCTTAGTGGACTGCACAATATGCAGTGATGAACCAGGTTCCGTAGCCAGGAAGTGTGGGGATATATCGTATACAAAAATACAGATAGAAATGCGAGCAGGAGCGTTGTTAAGTTTGTAAGTGATTTTTCAGTGAATATGTATATGTGCCAAAACATCCATGGGATGGACACAGTCCAAGAAAAGTTTGCTTGGAAGCACAGGAAGTGATGGGTGTGCACGAGAAACGTACAGTTTGTGTGGACTGGCCAGTCTGAATGATAAGTAAAGAAATGTAACCAGTATGTGGATGATATACCTTTGTGCTATAAATTATTTGAAGTATTGGTGTCAGATACTAAACAGTTGTGTTTTCTTACAGAAAAAGACCACAAGGTGGCGCAAGACAAAAGTCAACGGTGTGCTGACATAGTTAACTACCTAGATGATTTTTGGCACTAGGCCAAAGATAGTTAAAACCCTTAGAGGGTGGAGTCTTGGTATACATTTATTGATAGATAGATAGATAGATAGATAGATAGATAGATAGATATGTATGACCAGATGATAATTCTCTAGATACAGTAATTTTTTTTTAAATGCTATATGCATACATTCAAGTTCATAACCAAAGAAATTATAGAAGGTAATACAATATTACACTTTATCATGAATAAAACATTATGGATACACAGTCAGAGCCAAACCATCCACTTATGCATAAGCAAGAACATATATGTTTAATACTGAGTATATAGGTTTAATACTGAGGTTAAGCAGTAGATAGTATATGATGTGTACATTTTACCTCTGACAGTATACAACTTAAATATAAAATGCAATAGTGTAGCTTACGGAGAGATTTCAGATTTAAAGATATATCCCTTCACTCAATAGGGGATATATGAACCAACAGGGAAATTGTAACAAATGATTTGTTCCGTGAAAAATGTGTTTATTAGGACACATAAACTCACTGACATACTACATACATAAAGTGCATGGGTGAATCTGGACCAGTTAAAGTGACCGTGTGATAGATGTAAATCTCTCACCATATAATGGGATTGCGGTGGGCTAGCTTAAAGAAGCAACATGGGTCCGAGGCTGAAAATAGCCTAGGCACCACCGCAGATGGTTTATTCAGCGTATCAGTCCTTTTACTTGCTTCACTGATCCTCGTCACCCGATTCCCCTGTCCAAGAACCTATCCTGGTAGGGTTTCCTCTGGTGGCACAGTGATGCCCAGCTCAGAGTGTTTCCCGATTCACAGGATCCACCACAACTTAGATACAGCTAAGAGCTGCATACTTGTCTTCCTCACCCCCAAAAGTGGGGAGTATAAGGAATATAATGTGGATGAGTAAGACAATTATGATTACATCGCATTTTACATTGCATTTAAAGGAATTGAAAAAAAAACAAAAAACTGATTAACAGGAGAATAATTTCTCGAGCATCCATAGGGGATAATGGGATGGTGAATTGGTGAATTAGTATTATTAATAATAAAGTGTTGTTGCCAATTTTCATTAAGGGGAAATTTTCATGAGTTATGCAAGTCTAAGGGTAATTAACATGAAATAGATTCACAAGCTTTCTATAGTGGGATGAAGTTTAATGAAGAAGTGTACATTGTGTTTTGGCATGGGACCAAAATAATTTATGTGATAATAAGAGGGATCGAGATGGTGATAAAGAAAGGTATAGCATGTTTACTGCAGATGGTTGGGTTGATTAAAAACAACATTGTTTTAATACAACATAGTTTAATGCTAAAAAGGAACTATAGTATGTGTAACAGGTGTTAAGGGGTTATTTGAGAGATGAATAATAGGGCCTGAGGTGTGAGATAGTGTTTCAAAAGACAGTAAAGTTTCTTTACTGATAGAAAGAGTTTATAGGAGTTTGAAAAATATTTTGTGTTTAATATGTGTAATGTTGAGAATAAAAAGTCATAATGTGACAAGGAAAGTTTAAAGAATTGAGCATTATTAATCTACAAAAGAGACAGGAAAGGCAGAATTTGAATCATGGCATGGTCCAATCGTTGGTTCAATAGTGGTAAAATTACACCTAAGCCTCTGCTTTGTCTCTCTTCTATATCATTTTTTGTTATTCTTTTTGGAATCCAGCAAAGATATGTTATCCCGCAAAGATATATTATCCAGAGACTGATTCAAAACTACAAAATGATTTGACGATTCAAATGTGTCACACAAATTATTTAAACAGTTACAAGAATATCAAAAGCTGCAAGAACCTTGGAAAGATATTTAACCAACATGAAAACACACAGTCCGGCACAGGACAATCACTAAGAGAGTGAAGACGGTGTTATGGTGAGAAGTTGCTTATGTTTTGGTTCCATTACAGATCGCATAGGATGGTCCTGGGCAAGTACCGCTGACTCTGATACAGCCGTTGCAAAGGCTGCAGAAGAAGGACACCTAGATCCATGAGCTTGCAATGAAATGAAAAGGTCAGAGACCAGAGCTTAAAGGAACCTAACACTAAAAACAATTGTATGGAGATACAATACAGAGACTGTTACTACTGTTACTACCACAGAGTTGTATTTGAATGAACCCTTCAATCAAGATAGAGATGATTGTGATCATTGATAATAGACTTGTGCTTATAAGCTAATATCCTACAGAACTTTTAACATTTCTGAAAGTATACGGGAGCGACGTTATTTATAACAGCATTAGGACTTAATTTATTTATTTTTCTTTGAAGAGAGAGCGAGCAAACGTGTGGTGTAGGTATGAGTACTCATCCATTATTGTGGATGGGAATTATTTCAATAAGACCCTTCCTTCCTCTTTTCTTTTCTAAGCAGGAAATCCAGAGGGATTTATGACTGGTGTAACGAACACATACTTTGAAAAACGTGGTTGTGAGTATTATACTCTACTTGAAGACAGATATATAGATTAATGCATGGATAATTTAAATAATTTAGGATATTATTCTGAGGAGTATCCAGTCCAGCAATACCATTAATTGTTGGAAAGATTTTAAGTACTGCAGCTATATAAATTGTATTGCTAATAATTATTTAAGACTATTATAATTGTTAGATATGTATACATAGACACTAGCAGGCCAAAGTTCTCTATGCAAGTTACATTTGATGTGATTACCAAAACTTTATAGAGTCGTGATAATAGTGAAACACGGTACATGTGTATAGATACAACAGTATCTCAAGAAATAACCACTGGTGATAATATTAGCTACACATATCGGGTGTATTTCAGTTAGTGGAAATAAAATAGGTCAATAATAAAAAAATAAAATAAAAAATAAAAAAATGATCTTATGTAGATAGAAAAGGTTGATTTAAGGGAATGTGAAAGGATTGTTACAATATACTAACCTAAGGTTTCTAGATGTGCTAGATATAATGAGTTAGGTATATAAATAGTAATGGTTACATATGATGTTCATTAAGGTTTATGATGTAATATGTATTTTACTAGGAGTAGATTCAAAGGTTAAAAGAAGATATCATACATAACGGGGAATGGTAGTTGTCACCATGTCTTTAGGATATGATATATATAATTGGTTACCTATTAATTCTAAAAAAATGTTTGGTATTTAAGAAGATTGATTTAGCAATTTTATACAAAAACATATATTAACTTGAGAAAAGTTTTCTTGCAGGATGAACTATTCCAAAAAAGAGTAATTGACTCAGTAATCAGGAAACATGTTCCTGCCACCAGAGTATCAATAAAACCTCGAAGTGGTAAAGGTGGCTAATAAGTTCTCCTATGGCTAATGAAGTCGTATGATTAATCAACTGGAAGTTGACGTTTTATTTCAATTAAATTATTGATAACATGATTGAACTTTATGATAGGATATTCCAGAACTGTGGACATTTGTGATGATTCCAGGACATTGGACATGAACTATTACGATACCATATTGTTCTACATTTTTTAATACCACAAATTGGAGGATATTGTTGATTTCCGGAAACAGCACTTTGAGCTCACTGCTGTGCTTATTTGACCAAAGACATTACGGATCCTGATACGTGTAATGCCAAGTATATAAAGGAGGCCCATGATAAAAAAAAAAAGAACTTTAACCAAGGCATTATTATATGGACTGGAAAAGATAAATGTTTAAATCCTAGTATTCAATTTCAGGATTAGGAAAACGTTTTTTAAGTATATTGTATGTGATTGTATGTGATGATGTATTCTGTGATGAGGTTTATTCTTTGGTGACCCCGATGTGATTATAGACATTCATTTGATGTTCACCGCATACAGGTGCGGCATATGTTGTAGTTAGAAGGCTACTGTCAAACGCAGAATAGCAATACTACATGAAATGATTATTAGCGAACTATACGTTCCCAGAAATTCTCCTGAGATGACAGGGCACATGGATAATGTCCCTGATCAAAGGGTGGAGCTGTCGAATACTGGGACTGAGGCAACCTGCTGAAGGCCTAACAGTTATGTGTGTGCACTACGGGATAGTACGTATATTATGTATACATCCAATAAGCAAAGGGTTCTCATATTCACTAGTATAATATGAAAGCATAACAGAATCCATCTTGTTTCTAGCTAGATGATATAGCAAATTCATCTTGAACTTTATACACACCCTGAGAGAAAAACAACTTTGTTGGCTGAGTATTGTTTCCAACTACGCACTTTCTAGAAGCTCACGAGTATCTTGTTAGTATTCTTGACAATTGTCCAAATATTGCATAATACTATTTTGTATTCCAGAAGTATGAAATCATATGGGAGGGATATACAAAAAGGGGCGTTACTTTGTATTATATAAAACTCATTGTTGATACGTGTATGTCGTTGTTAAATGATTTGACACAGGACGAGAGGATGTCCCTCTTCCCTGTATACGGGCGTGGCCCTTTAAATAAATAATAATTGATTTTTTATAAATCCATTTTCAATTCATTAATTTTACCTAACAACCCAAACAGCAACAAGATGGTTAATTTAGTTAATCCAGAGAATTCAACACATACCTCCCAACATGACCTCTCCAGGAGTACACAATGCTCTGCTCCTGCACTTCCCTTTTACTGTATGATTACCATCACCTGTGCTGTACCCTAATACTGACCCAGTGCTCATACCTATGTCATACCTCCCAACATGACCCTCTCCAGGAGGACACAATGCTCTGCTCCTGCTCTTCCCTCTTACTGTATGATTACCATCACCTGTGCTGTACCCTAATACTGACCCAGTGCTCATACCTATGTCATACCTCCCAACATGACCTCTCCAGGAGGACACAATGCTCTGCTCCTGCTCTTCCCTCATACTGTATAATTACCATCACCTGTGCTGTACCCTAATACTGACCCAGTGCTCATACCTATGTCATACCTTCCAACATGACCTCTCCAGGAGGACACAATGCTCTGCTCCTGCTCTTCCCTCTTACTGTATGATTACCATCACCTGTGCTGTACCCTAATACTGACCCAGTGCTCATACCTATGTCATACCTCCTAACATGACCTCTCCAGGAGGACACAATGCTCTGCTCCTGCTCTTCCCTCTTACTGTATGATTACCATCACCTGTGCTGTACCCTAATACTGACCCAGTGCTCATACCTATGTCATACCTCCCAACATGATCTCTCCAGGAGGGACACAATGCTCTGCTCCTGCTCTTACCTCTTACTGTATGATTACCATCACCTGTGCTGTACCCTAATACTGACCCAGTGCTCATACCTGTCATACCTCCCAACATGATCTCTCCAGGACACAATGCTCTGCTCCTGCTCTTCCCTCTTACTGTATGATTACCATCACCTGTGCTGTACCCTAATACTGACCCAGTGCTCATACCTCTGTCATACCTCCCAACATGACCTCTCCAGGAGGACACAATGCTCTGCTCCTGCTCTTCCCTCTTACTGTATGATTACCATCACCTGTGCTGTACCCTAATACTGACCCAGTGCTCATACCTATGTCATAGCTCCCAACATGACCTCTCCAGGACACAATGCTCTGCTCCTGCTCTTCCCTCTTACTGTATGATTACCATCACCTGTGCTGTACCCTAATACTGACCCAGTGCTCATACCTATGTCATACCTTCCAACATGACTTCTCCAGGAGGACACAATGCTCTGCTCCTGCTCTTCCCTCTTACTGTATGATTACCATCACCTGTGCTGTACCCTAATACTGACCCAGTGCTCATACCTATGTCATACCTCCCAACATGACTTCTCCAGGAGGACACAATGCTCTGCTCCTGCTCTTCCCTCTTACTGTATGATTACCATCACCTGTGCTGTACCGTAATACTGACCCAGTGCTCATACCTATGTCATACCTCCCAACATGACCTCTCCAGGAGGACACAATGCTCTGCTCCTGCTCTTCCCTCTTACTGTATAATTACCATCACCTGTGCTGTACCTAATACTGACCCAGTGCTCATACCTATGTCATACCTCCCAACATGACCTCTCCAGGAGGACACAATGCTCTGCTCCTGCTCTTCCCTCTTACTGTATGATTACCATCACCTGTGCTGTACCCTAATACTGACCCAGTGCTCATACCTATGTCATACCTTCCAACATGACCTCTCCAGGAGGACACAATGCTCTGCTCCTGCACCTCCCTCTTACTGTATGATTACCATCACCTGTGCTGTACCCTAATACTGACCCAGTGCTCATACCTATGTCATACCTCCCAACATGACCTCTCCAGGAGGACACAATGCTCTGCTCCTGCACCTCCCTCTTACTGTATGATTACCATCACCTGTGCTGTACCCTAATACTGACCCAGTGCTCATACCTATGTCATACCTCCCAACATGACTTCTCCAGGAGGACACAATGCTCTGCTCCTGCTCTTCCCTTTTACTGTATGATTACCATCACCTGTGCTGTACCCTAATACTGACCCAGTGCTCATACCTATGTCATACCTCCCAACATGACCCTCTCCAGGAGGACACAATGCTCTGCTCCTGCTCTTCCCTCTTACTGTATGATTACCATCACCTGTGCTGTACCCTAATACTGACCCAGTGCTCATACCTATGTCATACCTCCTAACATGACCTCTCCAGGAGGACACAATGCTCTGCTCCTGCACTTCCCTCTTACTGTATGATTACCATCACCTGTACTGTACCCTAATACTGACCCAGTGCTCATACCTATGTCATACCTCCTAACATGACCTCTCCAGGAGGACACAATGCTCTGCTCCTGCACTTCCCTCTTACTGTATGATTACCATCACCTGTGCTGTACCCTAATACTGACCCAGTGCTCATACCTATGTCATACCTCCTAACATGACCTCTCCAGGAGGACACAATGCTCTGCTCCTGCTCTTCCCTCTTACTGTATGATTACCATCACCTGTGCTGTACCCTAATACTGACCCAGTGCTCATACCTATGTCATACCTCCCAACATGATCTCTCCAGGAGGGACACAATGCTCTGCTCCTGCTCTTACCTCTTACTGTATGATTACCATCACCTGTGCTGTACCCTAATACTGACCCAGTGCTCATACCTGTCATACCTCCCAACATGATCTCTCCAGGACACAATGCTCTGCTCCTGCTCTTCCCTCTTACTGTATGATTACCATCACCTGTGCTGTACCCTAATACTGACCCAGTGCTCATACCTGTCATACCTCCCAACATGACCTCTCCAGGAGGACACAATGCTCTGCTCCTGCTCTTCCCTCTTACTGTATGATTACCATCACCTGTGCTGTACCCTAATACTGACCCAGTGCTCATACCTCTGTCATACCTCCCAACATGACCTCTCCAGGAGGACACAATGCTCTGCTCCTGCTCTTCCCTCTTACTGTATGATTACCATCACCTGTGCTGTACCCTAATACTGACCCAGTGCTCATACCTATGTCATAGCTCCCAACATGACCTCTCCAGGACACAATGCTCTGCTCCTGCTCTTCCCTCTTACTGTATGATTACCATCACCTGTGCTGTACCCTAATACTGACCCAGTGCTCATACCTGTCATACCTCCCAACATGACCTCTCCAGGAGGACACAATGCTCTGCTCCTGCTCTTCCCTCTTACTGTATGATTACCATCACCTGTGCTGTACCCTAATACTGACCCAGTGCTCATACCTATGTCATACCTCCCAACATGACTTCTCCAGGAGGACACAATGCTCTGCTCCTGCTCTTCCCTCTTACTGTATGATTACCATCACCTGTGCTGTACCGTAATACTGACCCAGTGCTCATACCTATGTCATACCTCCCAACATGACCTCTCCAGGAGGACACAATGCTCTGCTCCTGCTCTTCCCTCTTACTGTATAATTACCATCACCTGTGCTGTACCTAATACTGACCCAGTGCTCATACCTATGTCATACCTCCCAACATGACCTCTCCAAGAGGACACAATGCTCTGCTCCTGCTCTTCCCTCTTACTGTATGATTACCATCACCTGTGCTGTACCCTAATACTGACCCAGTGCTCATACCTATGTCATACCTTCCAACATGACCTCTCCAGGAGGACACAATGCTCTGCTCCTGCTCTTCCCTCTTACTGTATAATTACCATCACCTGTGCTGTACCCTAATACTGACCCAGTGCTCATACCTATGTCATACCTCCCAACATGACCCTCTCCAGGAGGACACAATGCTCTGCTCCTGCACCTCCCTCTTACTGTATGATTACCATCACCTGTGCTGTACCCTAATACTGACCCAGTGCTCATACCTATGTCATACCTCCCAACATGACCTCTCCAGGAGGACACAATGCTCTGCTCCTGCTCTTCCCTCTTACTGTATGATTACCATCACCTGTGCTATACCCTAATACTGACCCAGTGCTCATACCTATGTCATACCTCCCAACATGACCCTCTCCAGGAGGACACAATGCTCTGCTCCTGCACCTCCCTCTTACTGTATGATTACCATCACCTGTGCTGTACCCTAATACTGACCCAGTGCTCATACCTATGTCATACCTCCCAACATGACCTCTCCAGGAGGACACAATGCTCTGCTCCTGCTCTTCCCTCTTACTGTATGATTACCATCACCTGTGCTGTACCCTAATACTGACCCAGTGCTCATACCTATGTCATAGCTCCCAACATGACCTCTCCAGGACACAATGCTCTGCTCCTGCTCTTCCCTCTTACTGTATGATTACCATCACCTGTGCTGTACCCTAATACTGACCCAGTGCTCATACCTGTCATACCTCCCAACATGACCTCTCCAGGAGGACACAATGCTCTGCTCCTGCTCTTCCCTCTTACTGTATGATTACCATCACCTGTGCTGTACCCTAATACTGACCCAGTGCTCATACCTATGTCATACCTCCCAACATGACTTCTCCAGGAGGACACAATGCTCTGCTCCTGCTCTTCCCTCTTACTGTATGATTACCATCACCTGTGCTGTACCGTAATACTGACCCAGTGCTCATACCTATGTCATACCTCCCAACATGACCTCTCCAGGAGGACACAATGCTCTGCTCCTGCTCTTCCCTCTTACTGTATAATTACCATCACCTGTGCTGTACCTAATACTGACCCAGTGCTCATACCTATGTCATACCTCCCAACATGACCTCTCCAGGAGGACACAATGCTCTGCTCCTGCTCTTCCCTCTTACTGTATGATTACCATCACCTGTGCTGTACCCTAATACTGACCCAGTGCTCATACCTATGTCATACCTTCCAACATGACCTCTCCAGGAGGACACAATGCTCTGCTCCTGCTCTTCCCTCTTACTGTATAATTACCATCACCTGTGCTGTACCCTAATACTGACCCAGTGCTCATACCTATGTCATACCTCCCAACATGACCCTCTCCAGGAGGACACAATGCTCTGCTCCTGCACCTCCCTCTTACTGTATGATTACCATCACCTGTGCTGTACCCTAATACTGACCCAGTGCTCATACCTATGTCATACCTCCCAACATGACCTCTCCAGGAGGACACAATGCTCTGCTCCTGCTCTTCCCTATTACTGTATGATTACCATCACCTGTGCTGTACCCTAATACTGACCCAGTGCTCATACCCATGTCATACCTCCCAACATGACCTCTCCAGGAGGACACAATGCTCTGCTCCTGCTCTTCCCTCTTACTGTATGATTACCATCACCTGTGCTGTACCCTAATACTGACCCAGTGCTCATACCTATATCATACCTCCCAACATGACCTCTCCAGGAGTACACAATGCTCTGCTCCTGCACTTCCCTTTTACTGTATGATTACCATCACCTGTGCTGTACCCTAATACTGACCCAGTGCTCATACCTATGTCATACCTCCCAACATGACCCTCTCCAGGAGGACACAATGCTCTGCTCCTGCTCTTCCCTCTTACTGTATGATTACCATCACCTGTGCTGTACCTAATACTGACCCAGTGCTCATACCTATGTCATACCTCCTAACATGACCTCTCCAGGAGGACACAATGCTCTGCTCCTGCACTTCCCTCTTACTGTATGATTACCATCACCTGTACTGTACCCTAATACTGACCCAGTGCTCATACCTATGTCATACCTTCCAACATGACCTCTCCAGGAGGACACAATGCTCTGCTCCTGCTCTTCCCTCTTACTGTATGATTACCATCACCTGTGCTGTACCCTAATACTGACCCAGTGCTCATACCTATGTCATACCTCCTAACATGACCTCTCCAGGAGGACACAATGCTCTGCTCCTGCTCTTCCCTCTTACTGTATGATTACCATCACCTGTGCTGTACCCTAATACTGACCCAGTGCTCATACCTATGTCATACCTCCCAACATGACCCTCTCCAGGAGGACACAATGCTCTTTCCTGCTCTTCCCTCTTGCTGTATGATTACCATCACCTGTGCTGTACCCTAATACTGACCCAGTGCTCTTACCTGTGTCATACCTCCCAACATGACCCTCTCCAGGAGGACACAATGCTCTGCTCCTGCTCTTACCTCTTACTGTATGATTACCATCACCTGTGCTGTACCCTAATACTGACCCAGTGCTCATACCTATCATACCTCCCAACATGATCTCTCCAGGACACAATGCTCTGCTCCTGCTCTTCCCTCTTACTGTATGATTACCATCACCTGTGCTGTACCCTAATACTGACCCAGTGCTCATACCTGTCATACCTCCCAACATGACCTCTCCAGGAGGACACAATGCTCTGCTCCTGCTCTTCCCTCTTACTGTATGATTACCATCACCTGTGCTGTACCCTAATACTGACCCAGTGCTCATACCTCTGTCATACCTCCCAACATGACCTCTCCAGGAGGACACAATGCTCTGCTCCTGCTCTTCCCTCTTACTGTATGATTACCATCACCTGTGTTGTACCCTAATACTGACCCAGTGCTCATACCTATGTCATAGCTCCCAACATGACCTCTCCAGGACACAATGCTCTGCTCCTGCTCTTCCCTCTTACTGTATGATTACCATCACCTGTGCTGTACCCTAATACTGACCCAGTGCTCATACCTGTCATACCTCCCAACATGACCTCTCCAGGAGGACACAATGCTCTGCTCCTGCTCTTCCCTCTTACTGTATGATTACCATCACCTGTGCTGTACCCTAATACTGACCCAGTGCTCATACCTCTGTCATACCTCCCAACATGACCTCTCCAGGAGGACACAATGCTCTGCTCCTGCTCTTCCCTCTTACTGTATGATTACCATCTCCTGTGCTGTACCCTAATACTGACCCAGTGCTCATACCTATGTCATAGCTCCCAACATGACCTCTCCAGGACACAATGCTCTGCTCCTGCTCTTCCCTCTTACTGTATGATTACCATCACCTGTGCTGTACCCTAATACTGACCCAGTGCTCATACCTATGTCATACCACCCAACATGACCTCTCCAGGAGAACACAATGCTCTGCTCCTGCTCTTCCCTCTTACTGTATGATTACCATCACCTGTGCTGTACCCTAATACTGACCCAGTGCACATACCTATGTCATACCTCCCAACATGACCTCTCCAGGAGGACACAATGCTCTGCTCCTGCTCTTCCCTCTTACTGTATGATTATCATCACCTGTGCTGTACCCTAATACTGACCAGTGCTCATACCTGTCATACCTCCCAACATGACCTCTCCAGGAGGACACAATGCTCTGCTCCTGCTCTTCCCTCTTACTGTATGATTACCATCACCTGTGCTGTACCCTAATACTGACCCAGTGCTCATACCTATGTCATACCTCCCAACATGACCTCTCCAGGAGGACACAATGCTCTGCTCCTGCACTTCCCTCTTACTGTATGATTACCATCACCTGTGCTGTACCCTAATACTGACCCAGTGCTCATACCTGTGTCATACCTCCCAACATGACCTCTCCAGGAGGACACAATACTCTGCTCCTGCTCTTCCCTCTTACTGTATGATTACCATCACCTGTGCTGTACCCCAATACTGACCCAGTGCTCATACCTATGTCATACCTCCCAACATGACCTCTCCAGGAGGACACAATACTCTGCTCCTGCTCTTCCCTCTTACTGTATGATTACCATCACCTGTGCTGTACCCCAATACTGACCCAGTGCTCATACCTATGTCATACCTCCCAACATGACCTCTCCAGGAGGACACAATACTCTGCTCCTGCTCTTCCCTCTTACTGTATGATTACCATCACCTGTGCTGTACCCTAATACTGACCCATGCTCATACCTATGTCATACCTCCCAACATGACCTCTCCAGGAGGACACAATGCTCTGCTCCTGCTCTTCCCTCTTACTGTATGATTACCATCACCTGTGCTGTACCCTAATACTGACCCAGTGCTCATACCTATGTCATACCTCCCAACATGACCTCTCCAGGAGGACACAATGCTCTGCTCCTGCTCTTCCCTATTACTGTATGATTACCATCACATGTGCTATACCCTAATACTGACCCAGTGCTCATACCTATGTCATACCTCCCAACATGACCTCTCCAGGAGGACACAATGCTCTGCTCCTGCACTTCCCTCTTACTGTATGATTACCATCACCTGTGCTGTACCCTAATACTGACCCAGTGCTCATACCTATGTCATACCTCCCAACATGACCTCTCCAGGAGGACACAATGCTCTGCTCCTGCACTTCCCTCTTACTGTATGATTACCATCACCTGTACTGTACCCTAATACTGACCCAGTGCTCATACCTATGTCATACCTCCCAACATGACCTCTCCAGGAGGACACAATGCTCTGCTCCTGCTCTTCCCTATTACTGTATGATTACCATCACATGTGCTATACCCTAATACTGACCCAGTGCTCATACCTATGTCATACCTCCCAACATGACCTCTCCAGGAGGACACAATGCTCTGCTCCTGCACTTCCCTCTTACTGTATGATTACTATCACCTGTGCTGTACCCTAATACTGACCCAGTGCTCATACCTATGTCATACCTCCCAACATGACCTCTCCAGGAGGACACAATGCTCTGCTCCTGCTCTTCCCTCTTACTGTATGATTACCCTCACCTGTGCTGTACCCTAATACTGACCCAGTGCTCATACCTATGTCATACCTCCCAACATGACCTCTCCAGGACACAAAGCTCTGCTCCTGCACTTCCCTCTTACTGTATGATTACCATCACCTGTACTGTACCCTAATACTGACCCAGTGCTCATACCTATGTCATACCTCCCAACATGACCTCTCCAGGATACAATGCTCTGCTCCTGCTCTTCTCTCTTACTGTATGATTACCATCACCTGTGCTGTACCCTAATACTGACCCAGTGCTCATACCTATGTCATACCTCCCAACATGACCTCTCCAGGAGGACACAATGCTCTGCTCCTGCTCTTCCCTCTTACTGTATGATTACCATCACCTGTGCTGTACCCTAATACTGACCCAGTGCTCATACCTATGTCATACCTCCCAACATGACCCTCTCCAGGAGGACACAATGCTCTGCTCCTGCACTTCCTTCTTACTGTATGATTACCATCACCTGTGCTGTACACTAATACTGACCCAGTGCTCATACCTATGTCATACCTCCCAACATGACCTCTCCAGGAGGACACAATGCTCTGCTCCTGCACTTCCCTCTTACTGTATGATTACCATCACCTGTGCTGTACCGTAATACTGACCCAGTGTTCATACCTATGTCATACCTCCCAACATGACCTCTCCAGGAGGACACAATGCTCTGCTCCTGCACTTCCCTCTTACTGTATGATTACCATCACCTGTGCTCTACCCTAATACTGACCCAGTGCTCATACCTATGTCATACCTCCCAACATAACCCTCTCCAGGAGGACACAATGCTCTGCTCCTGCTCTTCCCTCTTACTGTATGATTATCATCACCTGTGCTGTACCCTAATACTGACCCAGTGCTCATACCTATGTCATACCTCCCAACATGACCTCTCCAGGAGGACACAATGCTCTGCTCCTGCTCTTCCCTCTTACTGTATGATTACCATCACCTGTGCTGTACCCTAATACTGACCCAGTGCTCATACCTATGTCATACCTCCCAACATGACCTCTCCAGGAGGACACAATGCTCTGCTCCTGCTCTTCCCTCTTACTGTATGATTACCATCACCTGTGCTGTACCCTAATACTGACCCAGTGCTCACACCTATGTCATACCTCCCAACATGACCCTCTCCAGGAGGACACAATGCTCTGCTCCTGCTCTTCCCTCTTACTGTATAATTACCATCACCTGTGCTGTACCCTAATACTGACCCAGTGCTCATACCTATGTCATACCTCCCAACATGACCTCTCCAGGAGACACAATGCTCTGCTCCTGCTCTTCCCTCTTACTGTATGACTACCATCACCTGTGCTGTACCCTAATACTGACCCAGTGCTCATACCTATGTCATACCTCCCAACATGACCCTCTCCAGGAGGACACAATGCTCTGCTTCTGCTGTTCCCTCTTACTGTATGATTACCATCACCTGTGCTGTACCCTAATACTGACCCAGTGCTCATACCTATGTCATACCTCCCAACATCACCTCTCCAGGAGGACACAATGCTCTGCTCCTGCTCTTCCCTCTTACTGTATGATTACCATCACCTGTGCTGTACCCTAATACTGACCCAGTGCTCATACCTATGTCATACCTCCCAACATGACCTCTCCAGGAGGACACAATGCTCTGCTCCTGCTCTTCCCTCTTACTGTATGATTACCATCACCTGTGCTGTACCCTAATACTGACCCAGTGCTCATACCTATGTCATACCTCCCAACATCACCTCTCCAGGAGGACACAATGCTCTGCTCCTGCTCTTCCCTCTTACTGTATGATTACCATCACCTGTGCTGTACCCTAATACTGACCCAGTGCTCATACCTGTGTCATTCCTCCTAACATGACCTCTCCAGGAGGACACAATGCTCTGCTACTGCTCTTCCCTCTTACTGTATGATTACCATCACTTGTGCTGTACCCTAATACTGACCCAGTGCTCATACCTATGTCATATCTCCCAGCATGACCTCTCCAGGAGGACACAATGCTCTGCTCCTGCCTCTTACTGTGTGATTACCATCACCTGTGCTGTACTCTAATACTGACCCAGTGCTCATACCTATGTCATACCTCCCAACATGACCTCTCCAGGAGGACACAATGCTCTACTCCTGCTCTTCTCTCTTACTGTATGATTACCATCACCTGTGCTGTACCCTAATACTGACCCAGTGCTCACACCTATGTCATACCTCCCAACATGACCTCTCCAGGACACAATGCTCTGCTCCTGCTCTTCCCTCTTACTGTATGATTACCATCACCTGTGCTGTACCCTAATACTGACCCAGTGCTCATACCTATGTCATACCTCCCAACATGACCTCTCCAGGAGGACACAATGCACTGCTCCTGCACTTCCCTCTTACTGTATGATTACCATCAGCTGTGCTGTACCCTAATACTGACCCAGTGCTCATACCTATGTCATACCTCCCAACATGACCTCTCCAGGAGGACACAATGCTCTGCTCTTGCTCTTCCCTCTTACTGTATGATTACCATCACCTGTGCTGTACCCTAATACTGACCCAGTGCTCATACCTATGTCATACCTCCCAACATGACCCTCTCCAGGAGGACACAATGCTCCTGCTCTTCCCTCTTACTGTATGATTACCATCACCTGTGCTGTACCCTAATACTGACCCAGTGCTCATACCTATGTCATACCTCCCAACATGACCTATCCAGGAGGACACAATGCTCTGCTCCTGCACTTCCCTCTTACTGCATGATTACCATCACCTGTGCTGTACCCTAATACTGACCCAGTGCTCATACCTATGTCATTCCTCCCAACATGACCTCTCCAGGAGGACACAATGCTCTGCTCCTGCTCTTCCCTCTTACTGTATGATTACCATCACCTGTGCTGTACCCTAATACTGACCCAATGCTCATACCTATGTCATACCTCTCAACATGTCCTCCTGGAGAGGTCACCATGCTCTGCTCCTGCACTTCCCTCTTAGTGTATGATTACCATCACCTGTGCTGTACCCTAATACTGACCCAATGCTCATACCTGTCATACCTCCAACATGACCCTCTCCAGGAGGATACAATGCTCTGCTCCTGCTCTTCCCTCTTACTGTATGATTACCATCACCTGTGCTGTACCCCAATACTGACCCATTGCTCATACCTATGCCATACCTCCCAACATGACCTCTCGAGGACATAATGCTCTGTTCCTGCACTTCCCTCTTACTGTATGATTACCATCACCTGTGCTGTACCCTAATACTGACCCAGTGCTCATACCTATGTCATACCTCCCAACATGACCCTATCCAGGAGGACATAATGCTCTGCTCCTGCTCTTCCCTCTTACTGTATGATTACCATCACCTGTGCTGAAACACCTTTCTTACCAATTGAGTAGTTCAACACAGGTGACACCAATCATACACTAAGACGGAAGTCCAGGTCGAGAATGGGAATGGTCCTGTTGGGAGCCTGCACAGTTCATACAGTAGACATGGAGGGAGGTCAGGTTACAATAAATGTACAACACAATACTGTACTGTATATGAAAATCAGATAGAGAACTGCAGTCACTTTGATAGATGTGTAAATGGTACAGTAGCAGTGATCCCTTCTCATAAAGTACAACAGATTCTCTAACGCAGACGATATACAGTACTGTGTTGCTTGAACAGTTAGTTGCATCAGAATACACTAATTTATATTAATTGGTATGTCTATGGGTCCTGATTGCCGCTGTGTATTTTAGATAGAATGAGTCGCTCCTGCAGATTTACCCCGGTTTATGTAAAACCTGTGTGCACACTTCTATTGAATATGAAAGTATATTACAATAGATAAAAAAAATATATATAATAATAATAATAATAAAGTGAGTGTCAGAAAAAAAAAACACTCGCACTTTGGGAATTGAACCCGAGACTCTCAGCATGGGAGGCGGAAGACTTCACCACTTGCCCACGTTGCTTCATGGAAGACACACAAGCTCATGTGTAAAAGTACTGTAAGCAGTGATTCCTTCCCATTGGTGTTTGTTAATGCCATTAAGGGACTTGGATGCTAACATTTTACAAAACATACAGCATACTGTACATACTTTAATGTCAATGAACTACATTATTGCTTTCTAGAGATGAGCGGGTTCGGTTTCTCTGAAACCGAACCCGCACGAACTTCATGTTTTTTTCACGAGTCCGAGCAGACTCGGATCCTCCCGCCTTGCTCGGTTAACCCGAGCGCGCCCGAACGTCATCATGACGCTGTCGGATTCTCGCGAGACTCGGATTCTATATAAGGAGCCGCGCGTCGCCGCCATTTTCACACGTGCATTGAGATTGATAGGGAGAGGACGTGGCTGGCGTCCTCTCCATTAGAAATTAGATTAGAAGAGAGAGAGAGATTGTGCAGAGTCAGACAGAGTTTACCACAGTGACCAGTGCAGTTGTTGTTAGTTAACTTTTATTTATTTTAATATAATATATCCGTTCTCTGCTATATCCGTTCTCTGCCTGAAAAAAAACGATACACAGCAGCAGCCAGCCACACAGTGTGACTCAGTCTGTGTGCACTCAGCTCAGCCCAGTGTGCTGCACATCAATGTATAAAAGGCAAAGCTTATAATAATTGTGGGGGAGACTGGGGAGCACTGCAGGTTGTTATAGCAGGAGCCCCCAGGAGTACATAATATTATATTAATTTAAAATTAAACAGTGCACACTTTTGCTGCAGGAGTGCCACTGCCAGTGTGACTAGTGGTGACCAGTGCCTGACCACCAGTATAGTAGTATATTGTTGTATGTATTGTATACTATCTCTTTATCAACCAGTCTATATTAGCAGCAGACACAGTACAGTGCGGTAGTTCACGGCTGTGGCTACCTCTGTGTCGGCAGTCGGAACTCGGCAGGCAGTCCGTCCATCCATAATTGTATTACAATATATACCACCTAACCGTGGTATTTTTTTTCTTTCTTTATACCGTCGTCATAGTGTCATACTAGTTGTTACGAGTATACTACTATCTCTTTATCAACCAGTGTACAGTGCGGTAGTTCACGGCTGTGGCTACCTCTGTGTCGGCAGTCGGCAGGCAGTCCGTCCATCCATAATTGTATTATTATTATTATAATATATACCACCTAACCGTGGTTTTTTTTTCATTCTTTATACCGTCATAGTGTCATACTAGTTGTTACGAGTATACTACTATCTCTTTATCAACCAGTGTACAGTGCGGTAGTTCACGGCTGTGGCTACCTCTGTGTCGGCAGTCGGCAGGCAGTCCGTCCTTCCATAATTGTATTATTATTATAATATATACCACCTAACCGTGGTTTTTTTTTCATTCTTTATACCGTCGTCATAGTGTCATACTAGTTGTTACGAGTATACTACTATCTCTTTATCAACCAGTGTACAGTGCGGTAGTTCACGGCTGTGGCTACCTCTGTGTCGGCAGTCGGCAGGCAGTCCGTCCATCCATAATTGTATTATTATTATAATATATACCACCTAACCGTGGTTTTTTTTTCATTCTTTATACCGTCGTCATAGTGTCATACTAGTTGTTACGAGTATACTACTATCTCTTTATCAACCAGTGTACAGTGCGGTAGTTCACGGCTGTGGCTACCTCTGTGTCGGCAGTCGGCAGGCAGTCCGTCCATCCATAATTGTATTATTATTATAATATATACCACCTAACTGTGGTATTTTTTTTTCTTTCTTTATACCGTCGTCATAGTGTCATACTAGTTGTTACGAGTATACTACTATCTCTTTATCAACCAGTGTACAGTGCGGTAGTTCACGGCTGTGGCTACCTCTGTGTCGGCAGTCGGCAGGCAGTCCGTCCATCCATAATTGTATTATTATTATAATATATACCACCTAACCGTGTTTTTTTTTTCATTCTTTATACCGTCGTCATAGTGTCATACTAGTTGTTACGAGTATACTACTATCTCTTTATCAACCAGTGTACAGTGCGGTAGTTCACGGCTGTGGCTACCTCTGTGTCGGCAGTCGGCAGGCAGTCCGTCCATCCATAATTGTATTATTATTATAATATATACCACCTAACCGTGGTTTTTTTTTCATTCTTTATACCGTCGTCATAGTGTCATACTAGTTGTTACGAGTATACTACTATCTCTTTATCAACCAGTGTACAGTGCGGTAGTTCACGGCTGTGGCTACCTCTGTGTCGGCAGTCGGCAGGCAGTCCGTCCATCCATAATTGTATTATTATTATAATATATACCACCTAACCGTGGTTTTTTTTTCATTCTTTATACCGTCGTCATAGTGTCATACTAGTTGTTACGAGTATACTACTATCTCTTTATCAACCAGTGTACAGTGCGGTAGTTCACGGCTGTGGCTACCTCTGTGTCGGCAGTCGGCAGGCAGTCCGTCCATCCATAATTGTATTATTATTATAATATATACCACCTAACCGTGGTATTTTTTTTTCTTTCTTTATACCGTCGTCATAGTGTCATACTAGTTGTTACGAGTATACTACTATCTCTTTATCAACCAGTGTACAGTGCGGTAGTTCACGGCTGTGGCTACCTCTGTGTCGGCAGTCGGCAGGCAGTCCGTCCATCCATAATTGTATTATTATTATAATATATACCACCTAACCGTGGTTTTTTTATACCACCTAACCGTGGCAGTCCGTCCATAATTGTATACTAGTATCCAATCCATCCATCTCCATTGTTTACCTGAGGTGCCTTTTAGTTCTGCCTATAAAATATGGAGAACAAAAAAGTTGAGGTTCCAAAATTAGGGAAAGATCAAGATCCACTTCCACCTCGTGCTGAAGCTGCTGCCACTAGTCATGGCCGAGACGATGAAATGCCAGCAACGTCGTCTGCCAAGGCCGATGCCCAATGTCATAGTACAGAGCATGTCAAATCCAAAACACCAAATATCAGAAAAAAAAGGACTCCAAAACCTAAACTAAAATTGTCGGAGGAGAAGCGTAAACTTGCCAATATGCCATTTACCACACGGAGTGGCAAGGAACGGCTGAGGCCCTGGCCTATGTTCATGGCTAGTGGTTCAGCTTCACATGAGGATGGAAGCACTCAGCCTCTCGCTAGAAAAATGAAACGACTCAAGCTGGCAAAAGCACAGCAAAGAACTGTGCGTTCTTCGAAATCCCAAATCCACAAGGAGAGTCCAATTGTGTCGGTTGCGATGCCTGACCTTCCCAACACTGGATGTGAAGAGCATGCGCCTTCCACCATTTGCACGCCCCCTGCAAGTGCTGGAAGGAGCACCCGCTGTCCAGTTCCTGATAGTGAGATTGAAGATGTCAGTGTTGAAGTCCACCAGGATGAGGAGGATATGGGTGTTGCTGGCGCTGGGGAGGAAATTGACAAGGAGGATTCTGATGGTGAGGTGGTTTGTTTAAGTCAGGCACCCGGGGAGACACCTGTTGTCCGTGGGACGAATATGGCCGTTGACATGCCAGGTGAAAATACCAAAAAAATCAGCTCTTCGGTGTGGAGGTATTTCACCAGAAATGCGGACAACAGGTGTCAAGCCGTGTGTTCCCTTTGTCAAGCTGTAATAAGTAGGGGTAAGGACGTTAACCACCTCGGAACATCCTCCCTTATACGTCACCTGCAGCGCATTCATAATAAGTCAGTGACAAGTTCAAAAACTTTGGGTGACAGCGGAAGCACTCCACTGACCAGTAAATCCCTTCCTCTTGTAACCAAGCTCACGCAAACCACCCCACCAACTCCCTCAGTGTCAATTTCCTCCTTCCCCAGGAATGCCAATAGTCCTGCAGGCCATGTCACTGGCAATTCTGACGATTCCTCTCCTGCCTGGGATTCCTCCGATGCATCCTTGCGTGTAACGCCTACTGCTGCTGGCGCTGCTGTTGTTGCTGCTGGGAGTCGATGGTCATCCCAGAGAGGAAGTCGTAAGACCACTTTTACTACTTCCACCAAGCAATTGACTGTCCAACAGTCATTTGCGAGGAAGATTAAATATCACAGCAGTCATCCTACTGCAAAGCGGATAACTGAGGCCTTGACATCCTGGGTGGTGAGAAACGTGGTTCCGGTATCCATCATTACTGCAGAGCCAACTAAAGACTTGTTGGAGGTACTGTGTCCCCGGTACCAAATACCATCTAGGTTCCATTTCTCTAGGGTTGCGATACCGAAAATGTACACAGACCTCAGAAAAAGAGTCACCAGTGTCCTAAAAAATGCAGCTGTACCCAATGTCCACTTAACCACGGACATGTGGACAAGTGGAGCAGGGCAGGGTCAGGACTATATGACTGTGACAGCCCACTGGGTAGATGTATGGACTCCCGCCGCAAGAACAGCAGCAGCGGCACCAGTAGCAGCATCTCGCAAACGCCAACTCGTTCCTAGGCAGGCTACGCTTTGTATCACCGGTTTCCAGAATACGCACACAGCTGAAAACCTCTTACGGCAACTGAGGAAGATCATCGCGGAATGGCTTACCCCAATTGGACTCTCCTGTGGATTTGTGGCATCGGACAACGCCAGCAATATTGTGCGTGCATTACATCTGGGCAAATTCCAGCACGTCCCATGTTTTGCACATACCTTGAATTTGGTGGTGCAGAATTTTTTAAAAAACGACAGGGGCGTGCAAGAGATGCTGTCGGTGGCCAGAAAAATTGCGGGACACTTTCGGCGTACAGGCAGCACGTACATAAGACTGGAGCACCACCAAAAACGCCTGAACCTGCCCTGCCATCATCTGAAGCAGGAGGTGGTAACGAGGTGGAATTCAACCCTCTATATGCTTCAGAGGTTGGAGGAGCAGCAAAAGGCCATTCAAGCCTATACAACTGACCACGATATAGGAGGTGGAATGCACCTGTCTCAAGCGCAGTGGAGAATGATTTCAACGTTGTGCAAGGTTCTGCAACCTTTTGAACTTGCCACACGTGAAGTCAGTTCAGACACTGCCAGCCTGAGTCAGGTCATTCCCCTCATCAGGCTTTTGCAGAAGAAGCTGGAGACATTGAAGGAGGAGCTAAGACAGAGCGATTCCGCTAGGCATGTGGGACTTGTGGATGGAGCCCTTAATTCGCTTAACAAGGATTCACGGGTGGTCAATCTGTTGAAATCAGAGCACTACATTTTGGCCACCGTGCTCGATCCTAGATTTAAAACCTACCTTGGATCTCTCTTTCCGGCGCACACAAGTCTGCTGGGTTTCAAAGACCTGCTGGTGAGAAAATTGTCAAGTCAAGCGGAACGCGACCTGTCAACATCTCCTCCTTCACATTCTCCCGCAACTGGGGCTGCGAGGAAAAGGCTCAGAATTCCGAGCCCACCCGCTGGCGGTGATGCAGGGCAGTCTGGAGCGACTGCTGATGCTGACATCTGGTCCGGACTGAAGGACCTGACAACCATTACGGACATGTCGTCTACTGTCACTGCATATGATTCTATCACCATTGATAGAATGGTGGAGGATTATATGAGTGACCGCATCCAAGTAGGCACGTCACACAGTCCGTACTTATACTGGCAGGAAAAAGAGGCAATTTGGAGGCCCTTGCACAAACTGGCTTTATTCTACCTAAGTTGCCCTCCCACAAGTGTGTACTCCGAAAGAGTGTTTAGTGCCGCCGCTCACCTTGTCAGCAATCGGCGTACGAGGTTACATCCAGAAAATGTGGAGAAGATGATGTTCATTAAAATGAATTATAATCAATTCCTCCGCGGAGACATTGACCAGCAGCAATTGCCTCCACAAAGTACACAGGGAGCTGACATGGTGGATTCCAGTGGGGACGAATTGATAATCTGTGAGGAGGGGGATGTACACGGTGATATATCGGAGGATGATGATGAGGTGGACATCTTGCCTCTGTAGAGCCAGTTTGTGCAAGGAGAGATTAATTGCTTCTTTTTTGGTGGGGGTCCAAACCAACCCGTCATTTCAGTCACAGTCGTGTGGCAGACCCTGTCACTGAAATGATGGGTTGGTTAAAGTGTGCATGTCCTGTTTTGTTTATACAACATAAGGGTGGGTGGGAAGGGCCCAAGGACAATTCCATCTTGCACCTCTTTTTTCTTTTCTTTTTCTTTGCGTCATGTGCTGTTTGGGGAGGGTTTTTTGGAAGGGACATCCTGCGTGACACTGCAGTGCCACTCCTAGATGGGCCCGGTGTTTGTGTCGGCCACTAGGGTCGCTTATCTTTCTCACACAGCTACCTCATTGCGCCTCTTTTTTTCTTTGCGTCATGTGCTGTTTGGGGAGGGTTTTTTGGAAGGGACATCCTGCGTGACACTGCAGTGCCACTCCTAGATGGGCCCGGTGTTTGTGTCGGCCACTAGGGTCGCTTATCTTTCTCACACAGTCAGCTACCTCATTGCGCCTCTTTTTTTCTTTGCGTCATGTGCTGTTTGGGGAGGGTTTTTTGGAAGGGACATCCTGCGTGACACTGCAGTGCCACTCCTAGATGGGCCCGGTGTTTGTGTCGGCCACTAGGGTCGCTAATCTTACTCACACAGCTACCTCATTGCGCCTCTTTTTTTCTTTGCGTCATGTGCTGTTTGGGGAGGGTTTTTTGGAAGGGACATCCTGCGTGACACTGCAGTGCCACTCCTAGATGGGCCCGGTGTTTGTGTCGGCCACTAGGGTCGCTTATCTTTCTCACACAGTCAGCTACCTCATTGCGCCTCTTTTTTTCTTTGCGTCATGTGCTGTTTGGGGAGGGTTTTTTGGAAGGGACATCCTGCGTGACACTGCAGTGCCACTCCTAGATGGGCCCGGTGTTTGTGTCGGCCACTAGGGTCGCTTATCTTTCTCACACAGTCAGCTACCTCATTGCGCCTCTTTTTTTCTTTGCGTCATGTGCTGTTTGGGGAGGGTTTTTTGGAAGGGACATCCTGCGTGACACTGCAGTGCCACTCCTAGATGGGCCCGGTGTTTGTGTGGGCCACTAGGGTCGCTAATCTTACTCACACAGCTACCTCATTGCGCCTCTTTTTTTCTTTGCGTCATGTGCTGTTTGGGGAGGGTTTTTTGGAAGGGACATCCTGCGTGACACTGCAGTGCCACTCCTAGATGGGCCCGGTGTTTGTGTCGGCCACTAGGGTCGCTTATCTTACTCACACAGCGACCTCGGTGCAAATTTTAGGACTAAAAATAATATTGTGAGGTGTGATGTGTTCAGAATAGGCTGAAAATGAGTGTAAATTATGTTTTTTGAGGTTAATAATACTTTGGGATCAAAATTACCCCCAAATTCTATGATTTAAGCTGTTTTTTAGGGTTTTTTGAAAAAAACACCCGAATCCAAAACACACCCGAATCCGACAAAAAAAATTCGGTGAGGTTTTGCCAAAACGCGGTCGAACCCAAAACACGGCCGCGGAACCGAACCCAAAACCAAAACACAAAACCCGAAAAATTTCCGGCGCTCATCTCTATTGCTTTCACACATTAGTTGCGTCTGCATACACTATATTAATTTTTACTCTATTGCTTTGTCTACGGGACTTGGATGCTCACACGCAGTAACACGGCAATTGACAAGTGTTTTAATACGTTGTTTGCGTCTGTATAAACTATATATTTATTTATTTTAAATTGGCCATCTCCGTCTGACCATTGGTCTGTGTGTAAATTAACATTACAGTCGTCACTGACCATTTGCCAGAGCTTGTACTGTAGATCATTCCGCCGATATTCGCTCTAAAGTACTGGATTAGTGGAGCATTAGCCACCCAGTGGTGCAGATGTGTATTGCATGCTGAGTATGTAGTCATGCCTCAACGTGCCTATCCGTGTTTAAACTCAGCAATCTAAGCTATCACCTAGGTGTGACTAAACTTCTGTTTAGGCGGAAAAACAGCCAAGATAATGGAGGCTCCATTTGTACATGGGAGCTGCCCCACTGCTGCAGCCAGGCAAGGAGGAACTCTGAGGCAGCAGAAGTGTCTGAGGCCAGTAGGCACTTTCTAGGGTGGGAAGAGGGTTAAGGGGCACATTTATCATCATGCCCAGGATTTCTTGGACAGATGTATGATGCGGCACCCAAAGTGCCAGGGACTGCAAAAGGAGCACATCTGTTATGCACCCCCCCATCCCCCCCGGAGTGTACCAGAAACACGATGCAACTAAATGTTCTGGACAAACGTAAGGTGTATTGTACAGGACACACCAGAACAGCAGATAATGAAACTATGGGAGGATAGCAGGCAACATAGTGAGGGAGAAACTGGTGCTAGGTATGTAGTAACACTTGGGATACAAATAAGCACGTGACAAAGCAGAGAGCCACGAGTGTGCACATTCTGCAGATGCTCTGGTGACACAGGAATACACTGGACAAGGCAGATACTGAATATACAGACAGAGGCGCTGGATGTTCCAGGATAGATGGCAGATAATGACGGGAGATGCAGAGCTCTGTGGGATTAGCCAGGCACTGGAGTACACTGGATGTACCAGAATAAATGGCAGATAATGATAGGAGCTGCAGAGGTCTGTGGGATTAGCCAGGCACTGGAGTACACTGGATGTACCAGGATAATGGCAGATAATGATGGGAGCTGCAGAGCTCTGTGGGATTAGCCAGGCACTGGAGTACACTGGATGTACCAGGATAAATGGCAGATAATGACGGGAGCAGCAGAGCTCTGTGGGATTAGCCAGGCACTGGAGTACACTGGATGTACCAGGATAAATGGAAGATAATGACGGGAGCTGCAGAGCTCTGTGGGATTAGCCAGGCACTGGAGTACACTGGATGTACCAGGATAAATGGCAGATAATGACGGGAGCTGCAGAGCTCTGTGGGATTAGCCAGGCACTGGAGTACACTGGATGTACCAGGATAAATGGCAGATAATGATGGGAGCTGCAGAGCTCTGTGGGATTAGCCAGACACTGGAGTACACTGGATGTACCAGGATGTACCAGGATAAATGGTAGATAATGACGGGAGCTGCAGAGCTCTGTGGGATTAGCCAGGCACTGGAGTACACTGGATGTACCAGGATAAATGGCAGATAAGGATAGGAGCTGCAGAGCTCTGTGGGATTAGCCAGGCACTGGAGTACACTGGATGTACCAGGATAAATGGCAGATATTGATGGGAGCTGCAGAGCACTGTGGGATTAGCCAGGCACTGGAGTACACTGGATGTACCAGGATAAATGGCAGATAAGGATAGGAGCTGCAGAGCTCTGTGGGATTAGCCAGGCACTGGAGTACACTGGATGTACCAAAATAAATGGCAGATATTGATGGGAGCTGCAGAGCACTGTGGGATTAGCCAGGCACTGGAGTACACTGTATGTACCAGGATAAATGGCAGATAATGATGGGAGCTGCAGAGCTCTGTGGGATAAGCCAGTCACTGGAGTACACTGGATGTACCAGGATAAATGGCAGATAATGACGGGAGCTGCAGAGCACTGTGGGATTAGCCAGGCACTGGAGTACACTGGATGCACCAGGATAAATGGCAGATAATGACGGGAGCTGCAGAGATCTGTGGGATTAGCCAGGCACTGGAGTACACTGGATGTACCAGGATAAATGGCAGATATTGATGGGAGCTGCAGAGCACTGTGGGATTAGCCAGGCACTGGAGTACACTGGATGCACCAGGATAAATGGCAGATAATGACGGGAGCTGCAGAGCACTGTGGGATTAGCCAGGCACTGGAGTACACTGGATGCACCAGGATAAATGGCAGATAATGACGGGAACTGCAGAGCACTGTGGGATTAGCCAGACACTGGAGTACACTGGATGTACCAGGATAAATGGCAGATAATGATGGGAGCTGCAGAGGTCTGTGGGATTAGCCAGGCACTGGAGTACACTGGATGTACCAGGATAAATGGTAGATAATGACGGGAGCTGCAGAGCTCTGTGGGATTAGCCAGGCACTGGAGTACACTGGATGTACCAGGATAAATGGCAGATAATGACGGGAGCTGCAGAGCTCTGTGGGATTAGCCAGGCACTGGAGTACACTGGATGTACCAGGATAAATGGCAGATAATGATAGGAGCTGCAGAGGTCTGTGGGATTAGCCAGGCACTGGAGTACACTGGATGTACCAGGATAAATGGCAGATAATGATGGGAGCTGCAGAGCACTGTGGGATTAGCCAGGCACTGGAGTACACTGGATGCACCAGGATAAATGGCAGATAATGACGGGAGCTGCAGAGATCTGTGGGATTAGCCAGGCACTGGAGTACACTGGATGTACAAGGATAAATGGCAGATATTGATGGGAGCTGCAGAGCACTGTGGGATTAGCCAGGCACTGGAGTACACTGGATGTACCAGGATAAATGGCAGATAATGACGGGAGCTGCAGAGCACTGTGGGATTAGCCAGGCACTGGAGTACACTGGATGCACCAGGATAAATGGCAGATAATGACGGGAACTGCAGAGCACTGTGGGATTAGCCAGACACTGGAGTACACTGGATGTACCAGGATAAATGGCAGATAATGATGGGAGCTGCAGAGGTCTGTGGGATTAGCCAGGCACTGGAGTACACTGGATGTACCAGGATAAATGGTAGATAATGACGGGAGCTGCAGAGCTCTGTGGGATTAGCCAGGCACTGGAGTACACTGGATGTACCAGGATAAATGGCAGATAATGACGGGAGCTGCAGAGCTCTGTGGGATTAGCCAGGCACTGGAGTACACTGGATGTACCAGGATAAATGGCAGATAATGATAGGAGCTGCAGAGGTCTGTGGGATTAGCCAGGCACTGGAGTACACTGGATGTACCAGGATAAATGGCAGATAATGACGGGAGCTGCAGAGCTCTGCGGGATTAGCCAGGCACTGGAGTACACTGGATGTACCAGGATAAATCGCAGATATTGATGGGAGCTGCAGAGCTCTGTGGGATTAGCCAGGCACTGGAGTACACTGGATGTACCAGGATAAATGGCAGATAATGACGGGAGCTGCAGAGCTCTGTGGGATTAGCCAGGCACTGGAGTACACTGGATGTACCAGGATAAATGGCAGATAATGATGGAAGCTGCAGAGCTCTGTGGGATTAGCCAGGCACTGGAGTACACTGGATGTACCAGGATAAATGGTAGATAATGACGGGAGCTGCAGAGCTCTGTGGGATTAGCCAGGCACTGGAGTACACTGGATGTACCAGGATAAGTGGCAGATAATGACAGGAGCTGCAGAGCACTGTGGGATTAGCCAGGCACTGGAGTACACTGGATGTACCAGGATAAATGGCAGATGACGGGAGCTGCAGAGCACTGTGGGATTAGCCAGGCACTAGAGTACACTGGATGTACCAGGATACATGGCAGATAATGACGGGAGCTGCAGAGCACTGTGGGATTAGCTAGGCACTGGAGTACACTGGAGGCACCAGGATACATGGCAGATATTGAAGGGAGCTGCAGAGCTCTGTGGGATTAGCCAGGAACTGGAGTACACTGGATGTACCAGGATAAATGGCAGATAATGACGGGAGCTGCAGAGCACTGTGGGATTAGCCAGGCACTGGAGTACACTGGATGTACCAGGATACATGGCAGATAAGGATAGGAGCTGCAGAGGTCTGTGGGATTAGCCAGGCACTGGAGTACACTGGAGGCACCAGGATACATGGCAGATAATGATAGGAGCTGCAAAGCACTGTGGGATTAGCCAGGCACTGGAGTACACTGGAGGCACCAGGATAAATGGCAGATAATGATTGGAGCTGCAGAGCTCTGTGGGATTAGCCAGGCACTGGAGTACACTGGATGTACCAGGATAAATGGCAGATAATGACGGGAGCTGCAGAGATCTGTGGGATTAGCCAGGCACTGGAGTACACTGGATGTACCAGGATAAATGGCAGATAAAGACGGGAGTTGCAGAGCACTGTGGGATTAGCCAGACACTGGAGTACACTGGATGTACCAGGATAAATGGGAGATAATAACGAGAGCTGCAGAGCACTGTGGGATTAGCCAGGCACTGGAGTACACTGGATGTACCAGGATAAATGGCAGATAATGATGGGAGCTGCAGAGCTCTGTGGGATTAGCCAGGCACTGGAGTACACTGGATGTACCAGGATAAATGGCAGATGATGGGAGCTGCAGAGCTCTGTGGGATCAGCCAGGCACTGGAGTACACTGGATGTACCAGTATAAATGGCAGATGATGGGAGCTGCAGAGCTCTGTGGGATCAGCCAGGCACTGGAGTACACTGGATGTACCAGGATAAATGGCAGATAATGACGGGAGCTGCAGAGCACTGTGGGATTAGCCAGGCACTGGAGTACACTGGATGTACCAGGATACATGGCAGATAATGATGGGAGCTGCAGAGCTCTGTGGGATTAGCCAGGCACTGGAGTACACTGGATGTACCAGGATAAATGGCAGATGATGGGAGCTGCAGAGCTCTGTGGGATCAGCCAGGCACTGGAGTACACTGGATGTACCAGGATAAATGGCAGATAATGACGGGAGCTGCAGAGCACTGTGGGATTAGCCAGGCACTGGAGTACACTGGATGTACCAGGATACATGGCAGATAATGATGGGAGCTGCAGAGCACTGTGGGATTAGCCAGGCACTGGAGTACACTGGATGTACCAGGATAAATGGCAGATAAAGATAGGAGCTGCAGAGCTCTGTGGGATTAGCCAGGCACTGGAGTACACTGGATGTACCAGGATAAATGGCAAATAATGACGGGAGCTGCAGAGCTTTGTGGGATTAGCCAGGCACTGGAGTACACTGGATGTACCAGGATAAATGGCAGATAAAGATAGGAGCTGCAGAGATCTGTGGGATTAGCCAGGCACTGGAGTACACTGGATGTACCAGGATAAATGGCAGATAATGACAGGAGATGCAGAGCTCTGTGGGATTAGCCAGGCACTGGAGTACACTAGATGTACCAGGATAAATGGCAGATAATGACGGGAGCTGCAGAGCTCTGTGGGATTAGCCAGGCACTGGAGTACACTGGATGTACCAGGATAAATGGCAGATAATGATGGGAGCTGCAGAGCACTGTGGGATTAGCCAGGCACTGGAGTACACTGGATGTACCAGGATAAATGGCAGATAATGATGGGAGCTGCAGAGCTCTGTGGGATTAGCCAGACACTGGAGTACACTGGATGTACCAGGATAAATGGAAGATAATGATGGGAGCTGCAGGGCTCTGTGGGATTAGCCAGGCACTGGAGTACACTGGATGTACCAGGATAAATGGAATATAATGATGGGAGCTGCAGAGCTCTGTGGGATTAGCCAGGCACTGGAGTACACTGGATGTACCAGGATAAATGGAAGATAATGATGGGAGCTGCAGAGCTCTGTGGGATTAGCCAGGCACTGGAGTACACTGGATGTACCAGGATAAATGGAAGATAATGACGGGAGCTGCAGAGTATTGTGGGATTAGCCAGGCACTGGAGTACAGTACAATGGATGTACCAGGATAAATGGCAGATAATGACGGGAGCTGCAGAGTATTGTGGGATTAGCCAGGCACTGGAGTACAGTACACTGGATGTACCAGGATAAATGGCAGATAATGACGGGAGCTGCAGAGCTCTGTGGGATCAGCCAGGTGCTGGAGTACACTAGATGTACCAGGATAAATGGCAGATAATGACGGGAGCTGCAGAGCACTGTGGGATTAGCCAGGCGCTGGAGTACACTGGATGTACCAGGATAATTGGCAGAGAATGACAGGAGCTGCAGAGCTCTGTGGTATTAGCCAGGCACTGCAGTACACTGGATGTACCAGGATAAATGGCAGATAAGGATAGGAGCTGCAGAGCTCTGTGGGATTAACCAGGCACTGGAGTACACTGGATGTACCAGGATAAATGGAAGATAATGATGGGAGCTGCAGAGGTATGTGGGATTAGCCAGGCACTGGAGTACACTGGATGTACCAGGATAAATGGAAGATAATGATGGGAGCTGCAGAGCTCTGTGGGATTAGCCAGGCACTGGAGTACACTGGATGTACCAGGATAATTGGCAGAGAATGACAGGAGCTGCAGAGCTCTGTGGGATTAGCCAGGCACTGGAGTACACTGGATGTACCAGGATAAATGGCAGATAATGATGGGAGCTGCAGAGCTCTGTGGGATTAGCCAGGCACTGGAGTACACTGGATGTACCAGAATAAATGGCAGATAATGATGTGAGCTGCAGAGCTCTGTTGGATTAGCCAGGCGCTGGAGTACACTGGATGTACCAGGATAAATGGCAGATAATGACAGGAGATGCAGAGCTCTGTGGGATTAGCCAGGCGCTGGAGTACACTGGATGTACCAGGATAAATGGCAGATAAGGATCGGAGCTGCAGAGCTCTGTGGGATTAGCCAGGCACTGGAGTACACTGGATGTACCAGAATAAATGGCAGATTATGATGTGAGCTGCAGAGCTCTGTTGGATTAGCCAGGCGCTGGAGTACACTGGATGTACCAGGATAAATGGCAGATAATGACAGGAGATGCAGAGCTCTGTGGGATTAGCCAGGCGCTAGAGTACACTGGATGTACCAGGATAAATGGCAGATAAGGATAGGAGCTGCAGAGCTCTGTGGGATTAGCCAGGCACTGGAGTACACTGGATGTACCAGAATAAATGGCAGATTATGATGTGAGCTGCAGAGCTCTGTTGGATTAGCCAGGCGCTGGAGTACACTGGATGTACCAGGATAAATGGCAGATAATGACAGGAGATGCAGAGCTCTGTGGGATTAGCCAGGCGCTGGAGTACACTGGATGTACCAGGATAAATTGCAGATAATGACGGGACCTGCAGAGCTCTGTGGGATTAGCCAGGCACTGGAGTACACTGGATGTACCAGGATAAATGGCAGATAATGACAGGAGATGCAGAGCTCTGTGGGATTAGCCAGGCACTGGAGTACACTGGATGTACCAGGATAAATGTCAGATAATGACGGGAGCTGCAGAGCTCTGTGGGATTAGCCAGGCACTGGAGTACACTGGATGTACCAGGATAAATGGAAGATAATGATGGGAGCTGCAGAGGTCTGTGGGATTAGCCAGGCACTGGAGTACACTGGATGTACCAGAATAAATGGCAGATAATGACAGGAGATGCAGAGCTCTGTGGTATTAGCCAGGCACTGGAGTACACTGGATGTACCAGGATAAATGGCAGATAATGATGGGAGCTGCAGAGCTCTGTGGGATTAGCCAGGCACTGGAGTACACTGGATGTACCAGGATAAATGGCAGATGATGGGAGCTGCAGAGCTCTGTGGGATCAGCCAGGCACTGGAGTACACTGGATGTACCAGGATAAATGGCAGATAATGACGGGAGCTGCAGAGCACTGTGGGATTAGCCAGGCACTGGAGTACACTGGATGTACCAGGATACATGGCAGATAAAGATAGGAGCTGCAGAGCTCTGTGGGATTAGCCAGGCACTGGAGTACACTGGATGTACCAGGATAAATGGCAAATAATGACGGGAGCTGCAGAGCTTTGTGGGATTAGCCAGGCACTGGATGTACCAGGATAAATGGCAGATAAAGATAGGAGCTGCAGAGATCTGTGGGATTAGCCAGGCACTGGAGTACACTGGATGTACCAGGATAAATGGCAGATAATGACAGGAGATGCAGAGCTCTGTGGGATTAGCCAGGCACTGGAGTACACTGGATGTACCAGGATAAATGGCAGATAATGACGGGAGCTGCAGAGCTCTGTGGGATTAGCCAGGCACTGGAGTACACTGGATGTACCAGGATAAATGGCAGATAATGATGGGAGCTGCAGAGCACTGTGGGATTAGCCAGGCACTGGAGTACACTGGATGTACCAGGATAAATGGCAGATAATGATGGGAGCTGCAGAGCTCTGTGGGATTAGCCAGGCACTGGAGTACACTGGATGTACCAGGATAAATGGAAGATAATGATGGGAGCTGCAGGGCTCTGTGGGATTAGCCAGGCACTGGAGTACACTGGATGTACCAGGATAAGTGGAAGATAATGATGGGAGCTGCAGAGCTCTGTGGGATTAGCCAGGCACTGGAGTACACTGGATGCACCAGGATAAATGGAAGATAATGACGGGAGCTGCAGAGTATTGTGGGATTAGCCAGGCACTGGAGTACAGTACACTGGATGTATCAGGATAAATGGCAGATAATGATGGGAGCTGCAGAGCTCTGTGGGATTAGCCAGGCACTGGAGTACACAGGATGTACCAGAATAAATGGCAGATAATGACGGGAGCTGCAGAGCTCTGTAGGATTAGCCAGGCGCTGCAGTACACTGGATGTACCAGGATAAATGGCAGATAAGGATAGGAGCTGCAGAGCTCTGTGGGATTAGCCAGGCACTGGAGTACACTGGATGTACCAGGATAAATGGAAGATAATGATGGGAGCTGCAGAGGTCTGTGGGATTAGCCAGGCACTGGAGTACACTGGATGTACCAGAATAAATGGCAGATAATGACAGGAGATGCAGAGCTCTGTGGTATTAGCCAGGCACTGGAGTACACTGGATGTACCAGGATAATTGGCAGAGAATGACAGGAGCTGCAGAGCTCTGTGGGATTAGCCAGGCACTGGAGTACACTGGATGTACCATGATAAATGGCAGATAATGATGGGAGCTGCAGAGCTCTGTGGGATTAGCCAGGCACTGGAGTACACTGGATGTACCAGAATAAATGGCAGATAATGATGTGAGCTGCAGAGCTCTGTTGGATTAGCCAGGAGCTGGAGTACACTGGATGTACCAGGATAAATGGCAGATAATGACAGGAGATGCAGAGCTCTGTGGGATTAGCCAGGCGCTGGAGTACTCTGGATGTACCAGGATAAATGGCAGATAAGGATAGGAGCTGCAGAGCTCTGTGGGATTAGCCAGGCACTGGAGTACACTGGATGTACCAGAATAAATGGCAGATTATGATGTGAGCTGCAGAGCTCTGTTGGATTAGCCAGGCGCTGGAGTACACTGGATGTACCAGGATAAATGGCAGATAATGACAGGAGATGCAGAGCTCTGTGGGATTAGCCAGGCGCTGGAGTACACTGGATGTACCAGGATAAATTGCAGATAATGACGGGAGCTGCAGAGCTCTGTGGGATTAGCCAGGCACTGGAGTACACTGGATGTACCAGGATAAATGGCAGATAATGACAGGAGATGCAGAGCTCTGTGGGATTAGCCAAGCACAGGAGTAAACTGGATGTACCAGGATAAATGGCAGATAATGACGGGAGCTGCAGAGCTCTGTGGGATTAGCCAGGCACTGGAGTACACTGGATGTACCAGGATAAATGGAAGATAATGATGGGAGCTGCAGAGGTCTGTGGGATTAGCCAGGCACTGGAGTACACTGGATGTACCAGGATAAATGGCAGATAATGACAGGAGATGCAGAGCTCTGTGGGATTAGCCAGGCACTGGAGTAAACTGGATGTACCAGGATAAATGGCAGATAATGACGGGAGCTGCAGAGCTCTGTGGGATTAGCCAGGCACTAGAGTACACTGGATGTACCAGGATAAATGGAAGATAATGATGGGAGCTGCAGAGGTCTGTGGGATTAGCCAGGCACTGGAGTACACTGGATGTACCAGAATAAATGGCAGATAATGACAGGAGATGCAGAGCTCTGTGGTATTAGCCAGGCACTGGAGTACACTGGATGTACCAGGATAAATGGAAGATAATGATGGGAGCTGCAGAGGTCTGTGGGATAAACCAGGCACTGGAGTACACTGGATGTACCAGGATAAATGGAAGATAATGATGGGAGCTGCAGAGCTCTGTGGGATTAGCCAGGCACTTGAGTACACTGGATGTGCCAGGTTAAATGGCAGATAAAGATAGGAGCTGCAGAGCTCTGTGGGATTAGCCAGGCACTGGAGTACACTGGATGTACCAGGATATATGGAAGATAATGATAGTAGCTGCAGAGCACTGTGGGATTAGCCAGGCACTGGAGTACACTGGATGTACCAGGATAAATGGCAGATAATGATGGGAGCTGCAGAGCTCTGTGGGATTAGCCAGGCACTGGAGTACACTGGATGTACCAGAATAAATGGCAGATAATTATGGGAGCTGCAGAGCTCTGTGGGATTAGCTAGGCACTGGAGTACACTGGATGTACCAGGATAAATGGCAGATAATGACGGGAGCTGCAGAGCTCTGTGGGATTAGCCAGGCACTGGAGTACACTGGATGTACCAGGATAATTGGAAGATAATGATGGGAGCTGCAGAGCTCTGTGGGATTAGCCAGGCACTGGAGTACACTGGATGTACCAGGATAAATGGCAGATAATGATGGGAGATGCAGAGCTCTGTGGGATTAGCCAGGCACTGGAGTACACTGGATGTACCTGCATAAATGGCAGATAATGATGGGAGCTGCAGAGCTCTGTGGGATTAGCCAGGCACTGGAGTACACTGGATGTACCTGGATAAATGGCAGATAATGATGGGAGCTGCAGAGCTCTGTGGGATTAGCCAGGCACTGGAGTACACTGGATGTACCAGGATAAATGGAAGATAATGACGGGAGCTGCAGAGCTCTGTGGGATTAGCCAGGCACTGGAGTACACTGGATGTACCAGAATAAATGGCAGATAATGATGTGAGCTGCAGAGCTCTGTAGGATTAGCCAGGCGCTGGAGTACACTGGATGTACCAGGATAAATGGCAGATAAGGATAGGAGCTGCAGAGCTCTGTGGGATTAGCAGGCACTGGAGTACACTGGATGTACCAGGATAATGGCAGATAATGATCTGAGCTGCAGAGCTCTGTGGGATTAGCCAGGCACTGGAGTACACTGGATGTACCAGGATAAATGGCAGATAAGGATAGGAGCTGCAGAGCACTGTGGTATTAGCCAGGCACTGGAGTACACTGGATGTACCAGGATAAATGGCAGATAATGATGGGAGCTGCAGAGGTCTGTGGGATTAGCCAGGCACTGGAGTACACTGGATGTACCAGGATATATGGAAGATAATGATAGTAGCTGCAGGGCTCTGTGGGATTAGCCAGGCACTGGAGTACACTGGATGTACCAGGATAAATGGAAGATAATGATGGGAGCTGCAGAGGTCTGTGGGACTAACCAGGCACTGGAGTACACTGGATGTACCAGGATAAATTGCAGATAATGATGGGAGCTGCAGAGCTCTGTGGGATTAGCCAGGCACTGGAGTACACTGGATGTACAAGGATAAATGGCAGATAATAACGGGAGCTGCAGAGCACTGTGGGATTAGCCAGGCACTGGAGTACACTGGATGTACCAGGATAAATGGCAGATAATGATGGGAGCTGCAGAGCTCTGTGGGATTAGCCAGGCACTGGAGTACACTGGATGTACCAGGATAAATGGAAGATAATGATGGGAGCTGCAGAGCTCTGTGGGATTAGCCAGGCACTGGAGTACACTGGATGTACCAGGATAAATGGCAGATAATGATGGGAGATGCAGAGCTCTGTGGGATTAGCCAGGCACTGGAGTACACTGGATGTACCAGGATAAATGGCAGATAATGACGGGAGCTGCAGAGCTCTGTGGGATTAGCCAGGCACTGGAGTACACTGGATGTACCAGAATAAATGGCAGATAATGATGTGAGCTGCAGAGCTCTGTAGGATTAGCCAGGCGCTGGAGTACACTGGATGTACCAGGATAAATGGCAGATAAGGATAGGAGCTGCAGAGCTCTGTGGGATTAGCAGGCACTGGAGTACACTGGATGTACCAGGATAATGGCAGATAATGATCTGAGCTGCAGAGCTCTGTGGGATTAGCCAGGCACTGGAGTACACTGGATGTACCAGGATAAATGGCAGATAAGGATAGGAGCTGCAGAGCACTGTGGTATTAGCCAGGCACTGGAGTACACTGGATGTACCAGGATAAATGGCAGATAAAGATAGGAGCTGCAGAGCTCTGTGGGATTAGCCAGGCACTGGAGTACACTGGATGTACCAGAATAAATGGCAGATTATGATGTGAGCTGCAGAGCTCTGTGGGATTAGCCAGGCACTGGAGTACACTGGATGTACCAGAATAAATGGCAGATAATTATGGGAGCTGCAGAGCTCTGTGGGATTAGCTAGGCACTGGAGTACACTGGATGTACCAGGATAAATGGCAGATAATGACGGGAGCTGCAGAGCTCTGTGGGATTAGCCAGGCACTGGAGTACACTGGATGTACCAGGATAAATGGAAGATAATGATGGGAGCTGCAGAGCTCTGTGGGATTAGCCAGGCACTGGAGTACACTGGATGTACCAGGATAAATGGCAGATAATGATGGGAGATGCAGAGCTCTGTGGGATTAGCCAGGCACTGGAGTACACTGGATGTACCAGGATAAATGGAAGATAATGACGGGAGCTGCAGAGCTCTGTGGGATTAGCCAGGCACTGGAGTACACTGGATGTACCAGAATAAATGGCAGATAATGATGTGAGCTGCAGAGCTCTGTAGGATTAGCCAGGCGCTGGAGTACACTGGATGTACCAGGATAAATGGCAGATAAGGATAGGAGCTGCAGAGCTCTGTGGGATTAGCAGGCACTGGAGTACACTGGATGTACCAGGATAATGGCAGATAATGATCTGAGCTGCAGAGCTCTGTGGGATTAGCCAGGCACTGGAGTACACTGGATGTACCAGGATAAATGGCAGATAAGGATAGGAGCTGCAGAGCACTGTGGTATTAGCCAGGCACTGGAGTACACTGGATGTACCAGGATAAATGGCAGATAATGATGGGAGCTGCAGAGGTCTGTGGGATTAGCCAGGCACTGGAGTACACTGGATGTACCAGGATATATGGAAGATAATGATAGTAGCTGCAGGGCTCTGTGGGATTAGCCAGGCACTGGAGTACACTGGATGTACCAGGATAAATGGAAGATAATGATGGGAGCTGCAGAGGTCTGTGGGACTAACCAGGCACTGGAGTACACTGGATGTACCAGGATAAATTGCAGATAATGATGGGAGCTGCAGAGCTCTGTGGGATTAGCCAGGCACTGGAGTACACTGGATGTACAAGGATAAATGGCAGATAATAACGGGAGCTGCAGAGCACTGTGGGATTAGCCAGGCACTGGAGTACACTGGATGTACCAGGATAAATGGCAGATAATGATGGGAGCTGCAGAGGTCTGTGGGATTAGCCAGGCACTGGAGTACACTGGATGTACCAGAATAAATGGCAGATAATGACAGGAGATGCAGAGCTCTGTGGTATTAGCCAGGCACTGGAGTACACTGGATGTACCAGGATAATTGGCAGAGAATGACAGGAGCTGCAGAGCTCTGTGGGATTAGCCAGGCACTGGAGTACACTGGATGTACCATGATAAATGGCAGATAATGATGGGAGCTGCAGAGCTCTGTGGGATTAGCCAGGCACTGGAGTACACTGGATGTACCAGAATAAATGGCAGATAATGATGTGAGCTGCAGAGCTCTGTTGGATTAGCCAGGAGCTGGAGTACACTGGATGTACCAGGATAAATGGCAGATAATGACAGGAGATGCAGAGCTCTGTGGGATTAGCCAGGCGCTGGAGTACACTGGATGTACCAGGATAAATGGCAGATAAGGATAGGAGCTGCAGAGCTCTGTGGGATTAGCCAGGCACTGGAGTACACTGGATGTACCAGAATAAATGGCAGATTATGATGTGAGCTGCAGAGCTCTGTTGGATTAGCCAGGCGCTGGAGTACACTGGATGTACCAGGATAAATGGCAGATAATGACAGGAGATGCAGAGCTCTGTGGGATTAGCCAGGCACTGGAGTACACTGGATGTACCATGATAAATGGAAGATAATGATGGGAGCTGCAGAGCTCTGTGGGATTAGCCAGGCACTTGAGTACACTGGATGTGCCAGGTTAAATGGCAGATAAAGATAGGAGCTGCAGAGCTCTGTGGGATTAGCCAGGCACTGGAGTACACTGGATGTACCAGGATATATGGAAGATAATGATAGTAGCTGCAGAGCACTGTGGGATTAGCCAGGCACTGGAGTACACTGGATGTACCAGGATAAATGGCAGATAATGATGGGAGCTGCAGAGCTCTGTGGGATTAGCCAGGCACTGGAGTAAACTGGATGTACCAGGATAAATGGCAGATAATGACGGGAGCTGCAGAGCTCTGTGGGATTAGCCAGGCACTGGAGTACACTGGATGTACCATGATAAATGGCAGATAATGATGGGAGCAGCAGAGCTCTGTGGGATTAGCCAGGCACTGGAGTACACTGGATGTACCAGGATAAATGGCAGATAATGACGGGAGCTGCAGAGCTCTGTGGGATTAGCCAGGCACTGGAGTACACTGGATGTACCAGGATAATTGGAAGATAATGATGGGAGCTGCAGAGCTCTGTGGGATTAGCCAGGCACTGGAGTACACTGGATGTACCAGGATAAATGGCAGATAATGATGGGAGATGCAGAGCTCTGTGGGATTAGCCAGGCACTGGAGTACACTGGATGTACCATGATAAATGGCAGATAATGATGGGAGCTGCAGAGCTCTGTGGGATTAGCCAGGCACTGGAGTACACTGGATGTACCAGGATAAATGGAAGATAATGACGGGAGCTGCAGAGCTCTGTGGGATTAGCCAGGCACTGGAGTACACTGGATGTACCAGAATAAATGGCAGATAATGATGTGAGCTGCAGAGCTCTGTAGGATTAGCCAGGCGCTGGAGTACACTGGATGTACCAGGATAAATGGCAGATAAGGATAGGAGCTGCAGAGCTCTGTGGGATTAGCAGGCACTGGAGTACACTGGATGTACCAGGATAATGGCAGATAATGATCTGAGCTGCAGAGCTCTGTGGGATTAGCCAGGCACTGGAGTACACTGGATGTACCAGGATAAATGGCAGATAAGGATAGGAGCTGCAGTGCACTATGGTATTAGCCAGGCACTGGAGTACACTGGATGTACCAGGATAAATGGCAGATAATGATGGGAGCTGCAGAGGTCTGTGGGATTAGCCAGGCACTGGAGTACACTGGATGTACCAGGATATATGGAAGATAATGATAGTAGTTGCAGAGCACTGTGGGATTAGCCAGGCGCTGGAGTACACTGGATGTACCAGGATAATGGCAGATAATGATCTGAGCTGCAGAGCTCTGTGGGATTAGCCAGGCACTGGAGTACACTGGATGTACCAGGATAAATGGCAGATAAGGATAGGAGCTGCAGTGCACTATGGTATTAGCCAGGCACTGGAGTACACTGGATGTACCAGGATAAATGGCAGATAATGATGGGAGCTGCAGAGGTCTGTGGGATTAGCCAGGCACTGGAGTACACTGGATGTACCAGGATATATGGAAGATAATGATAGTAGTTGCAGAGCTCTGTGGGATTAGCAGGCACTGGAGTACACTGGATGTACCAGGATAATGGCAGATAATGATCTGAGCTGCAGAGCTCTGTGGGATTAGCCAGGCACTGGAGTACACTGGATGTACCAGGATAAATGGCAGATAAGGATAGGAGCTGCAGAGCACTGTGGTATTAGCCAGGCACTGGAGTACACTGGATGTACCAGGATAAATGGCAGATAATGATGGGAGCTGCAGAGGTCTGTGGGATTAGCCAGGCACTGGAGTACACTGGATGTACCAGGATATATGGAAGATAATGATAGTAGCTGCAGGGCTCTGTGGGATTAGCCAGGCACTGGAGTACACTGGATGTACCAGGATAAATGGAAGATAATGATGGGAGCTGCAGAGGTCTGTGGGACTAACCAGGCACTGGAGTACACTGGATGTACCAGGATAAATTGCAGATAATGATGGGAGCTGCAGAGCTCTGTGGGATTAGCCAGGCACTGGAGTACACTGGATGTACAAGGATAAATGGCAGATAATAACGGGAGCTGCAGAGCACTGTGGGATTAGCCAGGCACTGGAGTACACTGGATGTACCAGGATAAATGGCAGATAATGATGGGAGCTGCAGAGGTCTGTGGGATTAGCCAGGCACTGGAGTACACTGGATGTACCAGAATAAATGGCAGATAATGACAGGAGATGCAGAGCTCTGTGGTATTAGCCAGGCACTGGAGTACACTGGATGTACCAGGATAATTGGCAGAGAATGACAGGAGCTGCAGAGCTCTGTGGGATTAGCCAGGCACTGGAGTACACTGGATGTACCATGATAAATGGCAGATAATGATGGGAGCTGCAGAGCTCTGTGGGATTAGCCAGGCACTGGAGTACACTGGATGTACCAGAATAAATGGCAGATAATGATGTGAGCTGCAGAGCTCTGTTGGATTAGCCAGGAGCTGGAGTACACTGGATGTACCAGGATAAATGGCAGATAATGACAGGAGATGCAGAGCTCTGTGGGATTAGCCAGGCGCTGGAGTACACTGGATGTACCAGGATAAATGGCAGATAAGGATAGGAGCTGCAGAGCTCTGTGGGATTAGCCAGGCACTGGAGTACACTGGATGTACCAGAATAAATGGCAGATTATGATGTGAGCTGCAGAGCTCTGTTGGATTAGCCAGGCGCTGGAGTACACTGGATGTACCAGGATAAATGGCAGATAATGACAGGAGATGCAGAGCTCTGTGGGATTAGCCAGGCACTGGAGTACACTGGATGTACCATGATAAATGGAAGATAATGATGGGAGCTGCAGAGCTCTGTGGGATTAGCCAGGCACTTGAGTACACTGGATGTGCCAGGTTAAATGGCAGATAAAGATAGGAGCTGCAGAGCTCTGTGGGATTAGCCAGGCACTGGAGTACACTGGATGTACCAGGATATATGGAAGATAATGATAGTAGCTGCAGAGCACTGTGGGATTAGCCAGGCACTGGAGTACACTGGATGTACCAGGATAAATGGCAGATAATGATGGGAGCTGCAGAGCTCTGTGGGATTAGCCAGGCACTGGAGTAAACTGGATGTACCAGGATAAATGGCAGATAATGACGGGGAGCTGCAGAGCTCTGTGGGATTAGCCAGGCACTGGAGTACACTGGATGTACCATGATAAATGGCAGATAATGATGGGAGCAGCAGAGCTCTGTGGGATTAGCCAGGCACTGGAGTACACTGGATGTACCAGGATAAATGGCAGATAATGACGGGAGCTGCAGAGCTCTGTGGGATTAGCCAGGCACTGGAGTACACTGGATGTACCAGGATAATTGGAAGATAATGATGGGAGCTGCAGAGCTCTGTGGGATTAGCCAGGCACTGGAGTACACTGGATGTACCAGGATAAATGGCAGATAATGATGGGAGATGCAGAGCTCTGTGGGATTAGCCAGGCACTGGAGTACACTGGATGTACCATGATAAATGGCAGATAATGATGGGAGCTGCAGAGCTCTGTGGGATTAGCCAGGCACTGGAGTACACTGGATGTACCAGGATAAATGGAAGATAATGACGGGAGCTGCAGAGCTCTGTGGGATTAGCCAGGCACTGGAGTACACTGGATGTACCAGAATAAATGGCAGATAATGATGTGAGCTGCAGAGCTCTGTAGGATTAGCCAGGCGCTGGAGTACACTGGATGTACCAGGATAAATGGCAGATAAGGATAGGAGCTGCAGAGCTCTGTGGGATTAGCAGGCACTGGAGTACACTGGATGTACCAGGATAATGGCAGATAATGATCTGAGCTGCAGAGCTCTGTGGGATTAGCCAGGCACTGGAGTACACTGGATGTACCAGGATAAATGGCAGATAAGGATAGGAGCTGCAGTGCACTATGGTATTAGCCAGGCACTGGAGTACACTGGATGTACCAGGATAAATGGCAGATAATGATGGGAGCTGCAGAGGTCTGTGGGATTAGCCAGGCACTGGAGTACACTGGATGTACCAGGATATATGGAAGATAATGATAGTAGTTGCAGAGCACTGTGGGATTAGCCAGGCGCTGGAGTACACTGGATGCACCTGGATAAATGGCAGATAATGATAGTAGCTGCAGAGCACTGTGGGATTAGCCAGGCACTGGAGTACACTGGATGTACCAGGATAAATGGCAGATAAGGAAAGGAGCTGCAGAGCTCTGTGGGATTAACCAGGCACTGGAGTACACTGGATGTATCAGGATAAATGGCAGATAATGATGGGAGCTGCAGAGCTCTGTGGGATTAGCCAGGCACTGGAGTACAGTACACTGGATGTACCAGGATAAATGGCAGATAATGATGGGAGCTGCAGAGCTCTGTGGGATTAGCCAGGCACTGGAGTACACCGGATGTACCAGGATAAATGGCAGAAAAGGAAAGGAGCTGCAGAGCTCTGTGGGATTAACCAGGCACTGGAGTACACTGGATATATCAGGATAAATGGCAGATAATGATGGGAGCTGCAGAGGTCTGTGGGATTAGCCAGGCACTGGAGTACACTGGATGTACCAGGATAAATGGCAGATATTGATGGGAGCTGCAGAGCACTGTGGGATTAGCCAGGCACTGGACTACACTGGATGCACCAGGATAAATGGCAGATAATGACGGGAGCTGCAGAGCACTGTGGGATTAGCCAGGCACTGGAGTACACTGGATGTACCAGGATAAATGGCAGATAAGGAAAGGAGCTGCAGAGCTCTGTGGGATTAACCAGGCACTGGAGTACACTGGATATATCAGGATATATGGAAGATAATGATGGGAGCTGCAGAGCTCTGTAGGATTAGCTAGGCGCTGGAGTACACTGGATGTACCAGGATAAATGGCAGATAAGGATAGGAGCTGCAGAGCTCTGTGGGATTAGCAGGCACTGGAGTACACTGGATGTACCAGGATAATGGCAGATAATGATCTGAGCTGCAGAGCTCTGTGGGATTAGCCAGGCACTGGAGTACACTGGATGTACCAGGATAAATGGCAGATAAGGATAGGAGCTGCAGAGCACTGTGGTATTAGCCAGGCACTGGAGTACACTGGATGTACCAGGATAAATGGCAGATAATGATGGGAGCTGCAGAGGTCTGTGGGATTAGCCAGGCACTGGAGTACACTGGATGTACCAGGATATATGGAAGATAATGATAGTAGCTGCAGGGCTCTGTGGGATTAGCCAGGCACTGGAGTACACTGGATGTACCAGGATAAATGGAAGATAATGATGGGAGCTGCTGAGGTCTGTGGGACTAACCAGGCACTGGAGTACACTGGATGTACCAGGATAAATTGCAGATAATGATGGGAGCTGCAGAGCTCTGTGGGATTAGCCAGGCACTGGAGTACACTGGATGTACAAGGATAAATGGCAGATAATAACGGGAGCTGCAGAGCACTGTGAGATTAGCCAGGCACTGGAGTACAATGGATGTACCAGGATAAATGGCAGATAATGATGGGAGCTGCAGAGCTCTGTGGGATTAGCCAGGCACTGGAGTACACTGGATGTACCAGGATAAATGGAAGATAATGATGGGAGCTGCAGAGCTCTGTGGGATTAGCCAGGCACTGGAGTACACTGGATGTACCAGGATAAATGGCAGATAATGATGGGAGATGCAGAGCTCTGTGGGATTAGCCAGGCACTGGAGTACACTGGATGTACCAGGATAAATGGCAGATAATGACGGGAGCTGCAGAGCTCTGTGGGATTAGCCAGGCACTGGAGTACACTGGATGTACCAGAATAAATGGCAGATAATGATGTGAGCTGCAGAGCTCTGTAGGATTAGCCAGGCGCTGGAGTACACTGGATGTACCAGGATAAATGGCAGATAAGGATAGGAGCTGCAGAGCTCTGTGGGATTAGCAGGCACTGGAGTACACTGGATGTACCAGGATAATGGCAGATAATGATCTGAGCTGCAGAGCTCTGTGGGATTAGCCAGGCACTGGATGTACCAGGATAAATGGCAGATAAGGATAGGAGCTGCAGAGCACTGTGGTATTAGCCAGGCACTGGAGTACACTGGATGTACCAGGATAAATGGCAGATAAAGACAGGAGCTGCAGAGCTCTGTGGGATTAGCCAGGCACTGGAGTACACTGGATGTACCAGAATAAATGGCAGATTATGATGTGAGCTGCAGAGCTCTGTGGGATTAGCCAGGCACTGGAGTACACTGGATGTACCAGAATAAATGGCAGATTATGATGTGAGCTGCAGAGCTCTGTTGGATTAGCCAGGCGCTGGAGTACACTGGATGTACCAAGATAAATGGCAGATAATGACAGGAGATGCAGAGCTCTGTGGGATTAACCAGGCACTGGAGCACACTGGATGTACCTGCATAAATGGCAGATAATGATGGTAGCTGCAGAGGTCTGTGGGATTAGCCAGGCACTGGAGTACACTGTATGTACCAGGATAAATGGCAGATATTGATGGGAGCTGCAGAGCACTGTGGGATTAGCCAGGCACTGGAGTACACTGGATGCACCAGGATAAATGGCAGATAATGACGGGAGCTGCAGAGCACTGAGGGATTAGCCAGGCACTGGAGTACACTGGATGTACCAGGTTAAATGGCAGATATTGATGGGATCTGCAGAGCACTGTGGGATTAGCCAGGCACTGGAGTACACTGGATGTACCAGGATAAATTGTAGATAATGATAGGAGCTGCAGAGCTCTGTGGGATTAGCCAGGCACTGGAGTACACTGGATGTACCAGGATATATGGAAGATAATGATAGTAGTTGCAGAGCACTGTGGGATTAGCCAGGCGCTGGAGTACACTGGATGCACCTGGATAAATGGCAGATAATGATAGTAGCTGCAGAGCACTGTGGGATTAGCCAGGCACTGGAGTACACTGGATGTACCAGGATAAATGGCAGATAAGGAAAGGAGCTGCAGAGCTCTGTGGGATTAACCAGGCACTGGAGTACACTGGATGTATCAGGATAAATGGCAGATAATGATGGGAGCTGCAGAGCTCTGTGGGATTAGCCAGGCACTGGAGTACAGTACACTGGATGTACCAGGATAAATGGCAGATAATGATGGGAGCTGCAGAGCTCTGTGGGATTAGCCAGGCACTGGAGTACACCGGATGTACCAGGATAAATGGCAGATAAGGAAAGGAGCTGCAGAGCTCTGTGGGATTAACCAGGCACTGGAGTACACTGGATATATCAGGATAAATGGCAGATAATGATGGGAGCTGCAGAGGTCTGTGGGATTAGCCAGGCACTGGAGTACACTGGATGTACCAGGATAAATGGCAGATATTGATGGGAGCTGCAGAGCACTGTGGGATTAGCCAGGCACTGGACTACACTGGATGCACCAGGATAAATGGCAGATAATGACAGGAGCTGCAGAGCACTGTGGGATTAGCCAGGCACTGGAGTACACTGGATGTACCAGGATAAATGGCAGATAATGACAGGAGATGCAGAGCTCTGTGGGATTAGCCAGGCACTGGAGTAAACTGGATGTAACAGGATAAATGGCAGATAATGACGGGAGCTGCAGAGCTCTGTGGGATTAGCCAGGCACTGGAGTACACTGGATGTACCAGGATAAATGGAAGATAATGATGGGAGCTGCAGAGGTCTGTGGGATTAGCCAGGCACTGGAGTACACTGGATGTACCAGAATAAATGGCAGATAATGACAGGAGATGCAGAGCTCTGTGGTATTAGCCAGGCACTGGAGTACACTGGATGTACCAGGATAATTGGCAGAGAATGACAGGAGCTGCAGAGCTCTGTGGGATTAGCCAAGCACTGGAGTACACTGGATGTACCATGATAAATGGCAGATAATGATGGGAGCTGCAGAGCTCTGTGGGATTAGCCAGGCACTGGAGTACACTGGATGTACCAGAATAAATGGCAGATAATGATGTGAGCTGCAGAGCTCTGTTGGATTAGCCAGGAGCTGGAGTACACTGGATGTACCAGGATAAATGGCAGATAATGACAGGAGATGCAGAGCTCTGTGGGATTAGCCAGGCGCTGGAGTACACTGGATGTACCAGGATAAATGGCAGATAAGGATAGGAGCTGCAGAGCTCTGTGGGATTAGCCAGGCACTGGAGTACACTGGATGTACCAGAATAAATAGCAGATTATGATGTGAGCTGCAGAGCTCTGTTGGATTAGCCAGGCGCTGGAGTACACTGGATGTACCAGGATAAATGGCAGATAATGACAGGAGATGCAGAGCTCTGTGGGATTAGCCAGGCGCTGGAGTACACTGGATGTACCAGGATAAATTGCAGATAATGACGGGAGCTGCAGAGCTCTGTGGGATTAGCCAGGCACTGGAGTACACTGGATGTACCAGGATAAATGGCAGATAATGACAGGAGATGCAGAGCTCTGTGGGATTAGCCAGGCACTGGAGTAAACTGGATGTACCAGGATAAATGGCAGATAATGACGGGAGCTGCAGAGCTCTGTGGGATTAGCCAGGCACTGGAGTACACTGGATGTACCAGGATAAATGGCAGATAATGACAGGAGATGCAGAGCTCTGTGGGATTAGCCAGGCGCTGGAGTACACTGGATGTACCAGGATAAATTGCAGATAATGACGGGAGCTGCAGAGCTCTGTGGGATTAGCCAGGCGCTGGAGTACACTGGATGTACCAGGATAAATGGCAGATAATGACAGGAGATGCAGAGCTCTGTGGGATTAGCCAGGCACTGGAGTAAACTGGATGTACCAGGATAAATGGCAGATAATGACGGGAGCTGCAGAGCTCTGTGGGATTAGCCAGGCACTGGAGTACACTGGATGTACCAGGATAAATGGAAGATAATGATGGGAGCTGCAGAGGTCTGTGGGATTAGCCAGGCACTGGAGTACACTGGATGAACCAGGATAAATGGCAGATAATGACAGGAGATGCAGAGCTCTGTGGGATTAGCCAGGCACTGGAGTAAACTGGATGTACCAGGATAAATGGCAGATAATGACGGGAGCTGCAGAGCTCTGTGGGATTAGCCAGGCACTGGAGTACACTGGATGTACCAGAATAAATGGCAGATAATGACAGGAGATGCAGAGCTCTGTGGTATTAGCCAGGCACTGGAGTACACTGGATGTACCAGGATAAATGGCAGATAAGGATAGCAGCTGCAGAGCTCTGTGGGATTAACCAGGCACTGGAGTACACTGGATGTACCAGGATAAATGGAAGATAATGATGGGAGCTGCAGAGGTCTGTGGGATAAGCCAGGCACTGGAGTACACTGGATGTACCAGGATAAATGGAAGATAATGATGGGAGCTGCAGAGCTCTGTGGGATTAGCCAGACACTTGAGTACACTGGATGTACCAGGTTAAATGGCAGATAAAGATAGGAGCTGCAGAGCTCTGTGGGATTAGCCAGGCACTGGAGTACACTGGATGTACCAGGATATATGGAAGATAATGATAGTAGCTGCAGAGCACTGTGGGATTAGCCAGGCACTGGAGTACACTGGATGTACCAGGATAAATGGCAGATAATGATGGGAGCTGCAGAGCTCTGTGGGATTAGCCAGGCACTGGAGTACACTGGATGTACCAGAATAAATGGCAGATAATTATGGGAGCTGCAGAGCTCTGTGGGATTAGCTGGGCACTGGAGTACACTGGATGTACCAGGATAAATGGCAGATAATGACGGGAGCTGCAGAGCTCTGTGGGATTAGCCAGGCACTGGAGTACACTGGATGTACCAGGATAAATGGAAGATAATGATGGGAGCTGCAGAGCTCTGTGGGATTAGCCAGGCACTGGAGTACACTGGATGTACCAGGATAAATGGCAGATAATGATGGGAGATGCAGAGCTCTGTGGGATTAGCCAGGCACTGGAGTACACTGGATGTACCTGCATAAATGGCAGATAATGATGGGAGCTGCAGAGCACTGTGGGATTAGCCAGGCACTGGAGTACACTGGATGTACCAGGATAAATGGCAGATAATGATGGGAGCTGCAGAGCTCTGTGGGATTAGCCAGGCACTGGAGTACACTGGATGTACCAGGATAAATGGAAGATAATGACGGGAGCTGCAGAGCTCTGTGGGATTAGCCAGGCACTGGAGTACACTGGATGTACCAGAATAAATGGCAGATAATGATGTGAGCTGCAGAGCTCTGTAGGATTAGCCAGGCGCTGGAGTACACTGGATGTACCAGGATAAATGGCAGATAAGGATAGGAGCTGCAGAGCTCTGTGGGATTAGCAGGCACTGGAGTACACTGGATGTACCAGGATAATGGCAGATAATGATCTGAGCTGCAGAGCTCTGTGGGATTAGCCAGGCACTGGAGTACACTGGATGTACCAGGATAAATGGAAGATAATGACGGGAGCTGCAGAGCTCTGTGGGATTAGCCAGGCACTGGAGTACACTGGATGTACCAGAATAAATGGCAGATAATGATGTGAGCTGCAGAGCTCTGTAGGATTAGCCAGGCGCTGGAGTACACTGGATGTACCAGGATAAATGGCAGATAAGGATAGGAGCTGCAGAGCTCTGTGGGATTAGCAGGCACTGGAGTACACTGGATGTACCAGGATAATGGCAGATAATGATCTGAGCTGCAGAGCTCTGTGGGATTAGCCAGGCACTGGAGTACACTGGATGTACCAGGATAAATGGCAGATAAGGATAGGAGCTGCAGAGCACTGTGGTATTAGCCAGGCACTGGAGTACACTGGATGTACCAGGATAAATGGCAGATAATGATGGGAGCTGCAGAGGTCTGTGGGATTAGCCAGGCACTGGAGTACACTGGATGTACCAGGATATATGGAAGATAATGATAGTAGCTGCAGGGCTCTGTGTGATTAGCCAGGCACTGGAGTACACTGGATGTACCAGGATAAATGGAAGATAATGATGGGAGCTGCAGAGGTCTGTGGGACTAACCAGGCACTGGAGTACACTGCATGTACCAGGATAAATTGCAGATAATGATGGGAGCTGCAGAGCTCTGTGGGATTAGCCAGGCACTGGAGTACACTGGATGTACAAGGATAAATGGCAGATAATAACGGGAGCTGCAGAGCACTGTGGGATTAGCCAGGCACTGGAGTACACTGGATGTACCAGGATAAATGGCAGATAATGATGGGAGCTGCAGAGCTCTGTGGGATTAGCCAGGCACTGGAGTACACTGGATGTACCAGGATAAATGGCAGATAAAGATAGGAGCTGCAGAGCTCTGTGGGATTAGCCAGGCACTGGAGTACACTGGATGTACCAGGATAAATGGCAGATAATGACGGGAGCTGCAGAGCTCTGTGGGATTAGCCAGGCACTGGAGTACACTGGATGTACCAGGATAAATGGCAGATATTGATGGGAGCTGCAGAGCACTGTGGGATTAGCCAGGCACTGGAGTACACTGGATGCACCAGGATAAATGGCAGATAATGACGGGAGCTGCAGAGCACTGTGGGATTAGCCAGGCACTGGAGTACACTGGATGTACCAGGATAAATGGCAGATATTGATGGGAGCTGCAGAGCACTGTGGGATTAGCCAGGCACTGGAGTACACTGGATGTACCATGATAAATAGTAGATAATGATGGTAGCTGCAGAGGTCTGTGGGATTAGCCAGGCACTGGAGTACACTGGATGTACAAGGATAAATGGCAGATAATAACGGGAGCTGCAGAGCTCTGTGGGATTAGCCAGGCACTGGAGTACACTGGATGTACCAGGATAAATGTCAGATAAGGATAGGAGCTGCAGAGCTCTGTGGGATTAGCCAGGCACTGGAGTACACTGGATGTACCAGGATATATGGAAGATAATGATAGTAGCTGCAGAGCACTGTGGGATTAGCCAGGCGCTGGAGTACACTGGATGCACCTGGATAAATGGCAGATAATGATAGTAGCTGCAGAGCACTGTGGGATTAGCCAGGCACTGGAGTACACTGGATGTACCAGGATAAATGGCAGATAAGGAAAGGAGCTGCAGAGCTCTGTGGGATTAGCCAGGCACTGGAGTACACTGGGTGTATCAGGATAAATGGCAGATAATGATGGGAGCTGCAGAGCTCTGTGGGATTAGCCAGGCACTGGAGTACAGTACACTGGATGTACCAGGATAAATGGCAGATAATGATGGGAGCTGCAGAGCTCTGTGGGATTAGCCAGGCACTGGAGTACACCGGATGTACCAGGATAAATGGCAGATAAGGAAAGGAGCTGCAGAGCTCTGTGGGATTAACCAGGCACTGGAGTACACTGGATATATCAGGATAAATGGCAGATAATGATGGGAGCTGCAGAGGTCTGTGGGATTAGCCAGGCACTGGAGTACACTGGATGTACCAGGATAAATGGCAGATATTGATGGGAGCTGCAGAGCACTGTGGGATTAGCCAGGCACTGGAGTACACTGGATGTACCAGGATAAATGGTATATAATGATAGGAGCTGCAGAGCTCTGTGGGATTAGCCAGGCACTGGAGTACACTGGATGTACCAGGATAAATGGCAGATAAAGATAGGAGCTGCAGAGCTCTGTGGGATTAGCCAGGCACTGGAGTACACTGGATGTACCAGGATAAATGATAGATAATCATGGGAGCTGCAGAGCTCTGTGGGATTAGCCAGGCACTGGAGTACACTGGATGTACCAGGATAAATGGCAGATAATGATGGGAGCTGCAGAGATCTGTGGGATTAGCCAGGCACTGGAGTACACTGGATGTACCAGGATATATGGAAGATAATGATAGTAGCTGCAGAGGTCTGTGGGATTAGCCAGGCACTGGAGTACACTGGATGTACCAGGATATATGGAAGATAATGATAGTAGCTGCAGGGCTCTGTGTGATTAGCCAGGCACTGGAGTACACTGGATGTACCAGGATAAATGGAAGATAATGATGGGAGCTGCAGAGGTCTGTGGGACTAACCAGGCACTGGAGTACACTGCATGTACCAGGATAAATTGCAGATAATGATGGGAGCTGCAGAGCTCTGTGGGATTAGCCAGGCACTGGAGTACACTGGATGTACAAGGATAAATGGCAGATAATAACGGGAGCTGCAGAGCACTGTGGGATTAGCCAGGCACTGGAGTACACTGGATGTACCAGGATAAATGGCAGATAATGCTGGGAGCTGCAGAGCTCTGTGGGATTAGCCAGGCACTGGAGTACACTGGATGTACCAGGATAAATGGCAGATAAAGATAGGAGCTGCAGAGCTCTGTAGGATTAGCCAGGCACTGGAGTACACTGGATGTACCAGGATAAATGGCAGATAATGACGGGAGCTGCAGAGCTCTGTGGGATTAGCCAGGCACTGGAGTACACTGGATGTACCAGGATAAATGTCAGATAAGGATAGGAGCTGCAGAGCTCTGTGGGATTAGCCAGGCACTGGAGTACACTGGATGTACCAGGATATATGGAAGATAATGATAGTAGCTGCAGAGCAATGTGGGATTAGCCAGGCGCTGGAGTACACTGGATGCACCTGGATAAATGGCAGATAATGATAGTAGCTGCAGAGCACTGTGGGATTAGCCAGGCACTGGAGTACACTGGATGTACCAGGATAAATGGCAGATAAGGAAAGGAGCTGCAGAGCTCTGTGGGATTAGCCAGGCACTGGAGTACACTGGGTGTATCAGGATAAATGGCAGATAATGATGGGAGCTGCAGAGCTCTGTGGGATTAGCCAGGCACTGGAGTACAGTACACTGGATGTACCAGGATAAATGGCAGATAATGATGGGAGCTGCAGAGCTCTGTGGGATTAGCCAGGCACTGGAGTACACCGGATGTACCAGGATAAATGGCAGATAAGGAAAGGAGCTGCAGAGCTCTGTGGGATTAACCAGGCACTGGAGTACACTGGATATATCAGGATAAATGGCAGATAATGATGGGAGCTGCAGAGGTCTGTGGGATTAGCCAGGCACTGGAGTACACTGGATGTACCAGGATAAATGGCAGATATTGATGGGAGCTGCAGAGCACTGTGGGATTAGCCAGGCACTGGACTACACTGGATGCACCAGGATACATGGCAGATAATGACTAGAGCTGCAGAGCACTGTGGGATTAGCCAGGCACTGGAGTACACTGGATGTACCAGGATAAATGGCAGATATTGATGGGAGCTGCAGAGCACTGTGGGATTAGCCAGGCACTGGAGTACACTGGATGTACCAGGATAAATGGTATATAATGATAGGAGCTGCAGAGCTCTGTGGGATTAGCCAGGCACTGGAGTACACTGGATGTACCAGGATAAATGGCAGATAAAGATAGGAGCTGCAGAGCTCTGTGGGATTAGCCAGGCACTGGAGTACACTGGATGTACCAGGATAAATGATAGATAATCATGGGAGCTGCAGAGCTCTGTGGGATTAGCCAGGCACTGGAGTACACTGGATGTACCAGGATAAATGTCAGATAATGATAGGAGCTGCAGAGCTCTGTGGGATTAGCCAGGCACTGGAGTACACTGGATGTACCAGGATAAATGGCAGATAATGATAGGAGCTGCAGAGCACTGTGGGATTAGCCAGGCACTGGAGAACACTGGATGTACCAGGATAAATGGCAGATAATGATGGGAGCTGCAGAGATCTGTGGGATTAGCCAGGCACTGGAGTACACTGGATGTACCAGGATAAATTGCAGATAATGATGGGAGCTGCAGAGCTCTGTGGGATTAGCCAGGCGCTGGAGTACACTGGATGTACCAGAATAAATGGCAGATAATGACGGGAGCTGCAGAGCTCTGTGGGATTAGCCAGGCGCTGGAGTACACTGGATGTACCAGGATAAATGGCAGATAATGACGGGAGCTGCAGAGATCTGTGGGATTAGCCAGGCAGTGGAGTACACTGGATGTACCAGGATAAATGGCAAATAATGATGGGCGCTGCAGAGCTCTGTGGGATTAGCCAGGCACTGGAGTACACTGGATGTACCAGGATAAATGGCAGATAATGATGTGAGCTGCAGAGCTCTGTGGGATTAGCCAGGCGCTGGAGTACACTGGATGTACCAGGATAAATGGCAGATAATGATGGGAGCTACAGAGCTCTGTGGGATTAGCCAGGCACTGGAGTACACTGGATGTACCAGAATAAATGGCAGATAATGATGTGAGCTGCAGAGCTCTGTAGGATTAGTCAGGCACTGGAGTACACTGGATGTACCAGGATAAATGGCAGATAATGACGGGAGCTGCAGAGCTCTGTGGGATTAGCCAGGCACTGGAGTACACTGGATGTACCAGGATAAATGGCAGATAATGACGGGAGCTGCAGAGATCTGTGGGATTAGCCAGGCACTGGAGTACACTGGATGTACCAGGATAAATGGCAGATAATGATGGGAGCTGCAGAGATCTGTGGGATAGGCCAGGCACTGGAGTACACTGGATGTACCAGGATAAATGGCAGATAATGATGGGAGCTGCAGAGCTCTGTGGGATTAACCAGGCACTGGAGTACACTGGATGTACCAGGATAAATGGCAGATAATTATGGGAGCTGCAGAGCTCTGTGGGATTAACCAGGCACTGGAGTACACTGGATGTACCAGGATAAATGGCAGATAATGATGGGAGCTACAGAGCTCTGTGGGATTAGCCAGGCACTGGAGTACACTGGATGTACCAGGATAAATGGCAGATATTGATGGGAGCTGCAGAGCACTGTGGGATTAACCAGGCACTGGAGTACACTGGATGTACCAGGATAAATGGCAGATAATGATGGGAGCTGCAGAGCTCTGTGGGATTAGTCAGGCGTTGGAGTACACTGGATGTACTAGGATAAATTGCAGATAATGATGGGAGCTGCAGAGCTCTGTGGGATTAGCCAGGCGCTGGAGTACACTGGATGTACCAGGATAAATGGCAGATAATGACGGGAGCTGCAGAGCTCTGTGGGATTAACCAGGCACTGGAGTACACTGGATGTACCAGGATAAATGGCAGATAATGATAGGAGCTGCAGAGCTCTGTGGGATTAGCCAGGCATTGGAGTACACTGGATGTACCAGTATAAATGGCAGATAAAGATAGGAGCTGCAGAGCTCTGTGGGATTAGCCAGGCACTGGAGTACACTGGATGTACCAGGATAAATGGCAGATAATGACGGGAGCTGCAGAGCTCTGTGGTATTAGCCAGGCACTGGAGTACACTAGATGGACTAGGATGAATGGCAGATAAGGATAGGAGCTGCAGAGCTCTGTGGGATTAGCCAGGCACTGGAGTACACTGGATGTACCAGGATAAATGGCAGATAATGATGGGAGCTGCAGAGCTCTGTGGGATTAGCCAGGCACTGGAGTACACTGGATGTACCAGGATAAATGGCAGATAATGATAGTAGCTGCAGAGCTCTGTGGGATTAGCCAGGCGCTGGAGTACACTGGATGTACCAGGATAAATGGCAGATAATGATGGGAGCTGCAGAGCTCTGTGGTATTAGCCAGGCACTGGAGTACACTGGATGTACCAGGATAAATGGCAGATAAGGATAGGAGCTGCAGAGCTCTATGGGATTAGCCAGGCACTGGAGTACACTGGATGTAACAGGATAAATGGCAGATAATGACGGGAGCTGCAGAGATCTGTGGGATTAACCAGGCAGTGGAGTACACTGGATGTACCAGGATAAATGGCAGATAATGACGGGAGCTGCAGAGCTCTGTGGGATTAGCCAGGCGCTGGAGTACACTGGATGTACCAGGATAAATGGCAGATAATGATGGGAGCTGCAGAGCTCTGTGGGATTAGCCATGCACTGGAGTACACTGGATGTACCAGGATAAATGTCAGATAATGATGGGAGCTGCAGAGCTCTGTAGGATTAGCCAGGCGCTGGAGTACACTGGATGTACCAGGATAAATGGCAGATAATGATGGGAGCTACAGAGCTCTGTGGGATTAGCCAGGCGCTGGAGTACACTGGATGTACCAGGATAAATGGCAGATAATGATGGGAGCTGCAGAGCTCTGTGGGATTAGCCATGCACTGGAGTACACTGGATGTACCAGGATAAATGGCAGATAATGATGGGAGCTGCAGAGCTCTGTGGGATTAGCCAGGCACTGGAGTACACTGGATGTACCAGGATAAATGGCAGATAATGATCTGAGCTGCAGAGCTCTGTGGGATTAGCCAGGCACTGGAGTACACTGGATGTACCAGGATAAATGGCAGATAATGATCTGAGCTGCAGAGCTCTGTGGGATTAGCCAGGCACTGGAGTACACTGGATGTACCAGGATAAATGGCAGATAATGACGGGAGCTGCAGAGCTCTGTGGGATTAGCCAGGCACTGGAGTACACTGGATGTACCAGGATAAATGGCAGATAATGATGGGAGCTGCAGAGCTCTGTGGGATTAGCCATGCACTGGAGTACACTGGATGTACCAGGATAAATGTCAGATAATGATGGGAGCTGCAGAGCTCTGTAGGATTAGCCAGGCGCTGGAGTACACTGGATGTACCAGGATAAATGGCAGATAATGATGGGAGCTACAGAGCTCTGTGGGATTAGCCAGGCGCTGGAGTACACTGGATGTACCAGGATAAATGGCAGATAATGATGGGAGCTGCAGAGCTCTGTGGGATTAGCCATGCACTGGAGTACACTGGATGTACCAGGATAAATGGCAGATAATGATGGGAGCTGCAGAGCTCTGTGGGATTAGCCAGGCACTGGAGTACACTGGATGTACCAGGATAAATGGCAGATAATGATGGGAGCTGCAGAGCTCTGTGGGATTAGCCATGCACTGGAGTACACTGGATGTACCAGGATAAATGTCAGATAATGATGGGAGCTGCAGAGCTCTGTGGGATTAGCCAGGCACTGGAGTACACTGGATGTACCAGGATAAATGGCAGATAATGATCTGAGCTGCAGAGCTCTGTGGGATTAGCCAGGCACTGGAGTACACTGGATGTACCAGGATAAATGGCAGATAATGATCTGAGCTGCAGAGCTCTGTGGGATTAGCCAGGCACTGGATGTACCAGGATAAATGGCAGATAATGACGGGAGCTGCAGAGCTCTGTGGGATTAGCCAGGCACTGTAGTACACTGGATGTACCAGGATAAAAGGCAGATAAGGATAGGAGCTGCAGAGCTCTGTGGGATTAGCCAGGCACTGGAGTACACTGGATGTACCAGGATAAATGGAAGATAATGATGGGAGCTGCAGAGGTCTGTGGGATTAGCCAGGCACTGGAGTACACTGGATGTACCAGGATAAATGGCAGATAATGACGGGAGCTGCAGGGCTCTGTGGGATTAGCCAGGCACTGGAGTACACTGGATGTACCAGGATAAATGGCAGATAATGATGGGAGCTGCAGAGCTCTGTGGGATTAGCCAGGCACTGGAGTACACTGGATGTACCAGGATAAATGGAAGATAAAGATAAGAGCTGCAGAGCTCTGTGGGATTAGCCAGGCGCTGGAGTACACTGGATGTACCAGGATAAATGGCAGATAAGGAGAGGAGCTGCAGAGCTCTGTGGGATTAGCCAGGCACTGGAGTACACTGGATGTACCAGGATAAATGGCAGATAATGACGGGAGCTGCAGAGATCTTTGGGATTAACCAGGCAGTGGAGTACACTGGATGTACCAGGATAAATGGCAGATAATGATGGGAGCTGCAGAGCTCTGTAGGATTAGCCAGGCGCTGGAGTACACTGGATGTACCAGGATAAATGGTAGATAATGACGGGAGCTGCAGAGCTCTGTGGGATTAGCCAGGCGCTGGAGTACACTGGATGTACCAGGATAAATGGCAGATAATGACGGGAGCTGCAGAGATCTGTGGGATTAGCCAGGCACTGGAGTACACTGGATGTACCAGGATAAATGGCAGATAATGACGGGAGCTACAGAGCTCTGTGGGATTAGCCAGGCACTGGAGTACAGTACACTGGATGTACCAGGATAAATGGCAGATAATGACGGGAGCTGCAGAGCTCTGTGGTATTAGCCAGGCACTGGAGTACACTGGATGTACCAGGATAAATGGCAGATAATGACGGGAGCTGCAGAGCTCTGTGGGATTAGCCAGGCACTGGAGTACACTGGATGTACCAGGATAAATGGCAGATAATGACGGGAGCTGCAGAGCTCTGTGGGATTAGCCAGGTGCTGGAGTACACTGGATGTACCAGGATAAATGGTAGATTATGACGGGAGCTACAGAGCTCTGTGGGATTAGCCAGGCACTGGAGTACACTGGATGTACCAGGATAAATGGCATATAATGATGGGAGCTGCAGAGGTCTGTGGGATTAGCCAGGCACTGGAGTACACTGGATGTACCAGGATAAATGGCAGATAAGGATAGGAGCTGCAGAGCTCTGTGGGATTAGCCAGGCACTGGAGTACACTGGATGTACCAGGATAAATGGAAGATAATGATGGGAGCTGCAGAGGTCTGTGGGATTAGCCAGGCACTGGAGTACACTGGATGTACCAGGATAAATGTCAGATAATGACGGGAGCTGCAGAGCTCTGTGGGATTAGCCAGGCACTGGAGTACACTGGATGTACCAGGATAAATGGCAGATAATGACGGGAGCTGCAGAGCACTGTGGGATTAGCCAGGCAGTGGAGTACACTGGATGTACCAGGATAAATGGCAGATAATGATGGGAGCTGCAGAGGTCTGTGGGATTAGCCAGGCACTGGAGTACACTGGATGTTCCAGGATAAATGGCAGATAAGGATAGGAGCTGCAGAGCTCTGTGGGATTAGCCAGGCACTGGAGTACACTGGATGTACCAGGATAAATGGAAGATAATGATGGGAGCTGCAGAGCTCTGTGGGATTAGCCAGGCACTGGATGTACCAGGATAAATGGCAGATAATGATGGGAGCTGCAGAGCTCTGTGGGATTAGCCAGGCACTGGAGTACACTGGATGTACCAGGATAAATGGTAGATAATGACGGGAGATGCAGAGCTCTGTGGGATTAGCCAGTCACTGGAGTACACTGGATGTACCAGGATAAATGGCAGATAATGACGGGAGATGCAGAGCTCTGTGGGATTAGCCAGGCACTGGAGTACACTGGATGTACCAGGATAAATGGTAGATAATGACGGGAGATGCAGAGCTCTGTGGGATTAGCCAGGCACTGGAGTACACTGGATGTAACAGGATAAATGTCAGATAATGACGGGAGATGCAGAGCACTGTGGGATTAGCCAGGGACTGGAGTACACTGGAGGATAAAGCAAAGTCCAGAACAGAGCATACTTGCCTACCCTCCTGTAATGGCCGGGAGGCTCCCGAAAATCGGGTGACCCTCCCGGCCCCCCGGAAAGGTGGGCAAGCCTCCCGCTTTCACCCTCGGCCGCCCGCAGCAGTGAACAAGTAGGCGGGCCGAGGGCGTCAGATGACGCGATTCGCGCTGAATCGTGACATCGTAGCTCCGCCCCCTGCTATGCAGCGCCTCGTTTTTCGGCACAGCACAGCGGAGGAGGAGGCAGCAAAGTAGGTAAATATGGAACAGAGCAGTATGAAGAAACAGGGGTCCAGTAATCAGACACATGAGGGTAATGGCAGGTTCCCGGCACAGTGATTCAGAGCTGACATGGAGCAGCAAACGTGACTGGAAACATGACTTGATAGATGCAGGAAGCACGAGCAGAAGTCTTATTACATGAGACTAGAAACCATCAATGACCAGCGAGATTCCTGGTGAGAGGAGGGGTTACATAGCAGGGATTGCAGGATGCACATTGTCTGAGTGACACAGCAGCACCTCTGGTAGCACAGAGGTACTGCAGGCAGATACCATATACTAACATCGGGTGTCCTGCACATGTGCTGTCCAGCTAACCACACATGAACAGCGGCCATTTCCATGGAGGGCTCCACTGAACTACTAATGCGGCTGCTAGCGGGAATGCAGGGATCCCAGCAGGTGTCAGAGATCTGCTACATACATTCTGGCAGGCAGCTCTACCATCAGCCAGTTTTAGGCGGCTGCATGGGGCACCGGTCCCTGGAGGGCGCCACTGAATTCAGCTAGCAAAACACTTTAGGATCTCTGTATGCAGCCTCCTCCTTACACTGCGCTGTCCGCACCTGTGGGTATAATCAGGTGCAGCCGCCGCTGTCAGGCTGTACTACATAGTGTCTCTGCGCTTCCTCCACGCCGCACATAGCGCCGCAGGGTAGGGGGCACCGCACATAGCGCTGCAGGGTAGGGGGCACCTCACATAGTGCCGCAGGGTAGGGGGCACCGCACATAGCGCCGCAGGGTAGGGTGCGCCTCACATAGCGCCGCAGGGTAGGGTGCGCCTCACATAGAGCCGCAGGGTAGGGGGCACCGCACATAGAGCCGCAGGGTAGGGGGCACCGCACATAGCGCTGCAGGGTAGGGGGCGCCGCACATAGCGCCGCAGGGTAGGGGGCGCCTCTCATAGAGCCGCAGGGTAGGGGGCACCGCACATAGCGCTGCAGGGTAGGGGGCGCCGCAGGGTAGGGGGCGCCTCACATAGAGCCGCAGGGTAGGAGGCGCCTCACATAGAGCCGCAGGGTAGGGGGCACCGCACATAGCGTCGCAGGGTAGGGGGCACAGCACATAGTGCCGCAGGGTAGGGGGCACCGCACATAGCGCCGCAGGGTAGGGGGCACCGCACATAGCGCCGCAGGGTAGGGGGCGCCGCACATAGCGCCGCAGGGTAGGGTGCGCCTCACATAGAGCCGCAGGGTAGGGGGCACTGCACATAGAGCCGCAGGGTAGGGGGCACCGCACATAGCGCTGCAGGGTAGGGGGCGCCGCACATAGCGCCGCAGGGTAGGGGGCGCCTCTCATAGAGCCGCAGGGTAGGGGGCACCGCACATAGCGCTGCAGGGTAGGGGGCGCCGCAGGGTAGGGGGCGCCTCACATAGAGCCGCAGGGTAGGAGGCGCCTCACATAGAGCCGCAGGGTAGGGGGCACCGCACATAGTGCCGCAGGGTAGGGGGCACCGCACATAGCGCCGCAGGGTAGGGGGCACCGCACATAGCGCCGCAGGGTAGGGGGCACCGCACATAGTGCCGCAGGGTAGGGGGCACCGCACATAGCGCCGCAGGGTAGGGGGCACCGCACATAGCGCCGCAGGGTAGGGGGCACCGCACATAGAGCCGCAGGGTAGGGGGCACCGCACATAGAGCCGCAGGGTAGGGGGCACCGCACATAGCGCTGCAGGGTAGGGGGCGCCGCACATAGCGCTGCAGGGTAGGGGGCGCCTCACATAGAGCCGCAGGGTAGGGGGCACCGCACATAGCGCTGCAGGGTAGGGGGCGCCGCAGGGTAGGGGGCGCCTCACATAGAGCCGCAGGGTAGGAGGCGCCTCACATAGAGCCGCAGGGTAGGGGGCACCGCACATAGCGCCGCAGGGTAGGGGGCGCCGCACATAGCGCCGCAGGGTAGGGAGCGCCTCACAGCCGCAGGGTAGGGGGCACCGCAAATAGCGCTGCAGGGTAGGGGGCGCCTTACATAGAGCCGCAGGGTAGGGGGCACCGCACATAGCGCTGCAGGGTAGGGGGCGCCGCAGCGTAGGGGGCACCTCACAGAGCCGCAGGGTAGGGGGCACCGCACATAGCACTGCAGGGTAGGGGGCGCCGCACATAGCGCCGCAGGGTAGGGGACACCGCACATAGCGCCGCAGGGTAGGGGACGCCTCACATAGAGCCGCAGGGTAGGGGGCACCGCACATAGCACTGCAGGGTAGGGGTCGCCGCACATAGCGCTGCAGGGTAGGGGACGCCTCACATAGAGCCGCAGGGTAGGGGGCACCGCACATAGCACTGCAGGGTAGGGGGCGCCGCACATAGCGCCGCAGGGTAGGGAGCACTGCACATAGCGTTGCAGGGTAGGGGGAGTCGCCCATAGCGCCGCAGGGTAGGGGGCACCGCACATAGCGCCGCAGGGTAGGGGGCACCGCACATAGCGCCGCAGGGTAGGGGGCACCGCACATAGCGCCGCAGGGTAGGGGGCACCGCACATAGCGCCGCAGGGTAGGGGGCACCGCACATAGCGCCGCAGGGTAGGGTGCGCCTCACATAGCGCCGCAGGGTAGGGTGCGCCTCACATAGAGCCGCAGGGTAGGGGGCACCGCACATAGCTCTGCAGGGTAAGGGGAGCCATACATAGCTCTGCAGGGTAGGGGGCACCGCACATAGCGCTGCAGGGTAGGGAGCGCCGCAGGGTAGGGAGCGCCGCACATAGCGCCGCAGGGTAGGGAGCGCCGCTCATAGCGCCGCAGGGTAGGGAGCGCCGCAGGGTAGGGGGCGCCGCACATAGCTCTGCAGGGTAGGGGGCGCCGCACATAGCGCTGCAGGGTAGGGGGCACCGCACATAGCTCTGCAGGGTAGGGGGCGCCGTACATAGTGCTGCAGGGTAGGGGGCACTGCACATAGCGCCGCAGGGTAGGGGACGCCTCACATAGAGCCGCAGGGTAGGGGGCACCGCACATAGCTCTGCAGGGTAGGGGGCGCCGCACATAGCGCTGCAGGGTAGGGGGCACCGCACATAGCTCTGCAGGGTAGGGGCGCCGTACATAGCGCTGCAGGGTAGGGGGCACCGCACATAGTGCTGCAGGGTAGGGGGCACTGCACATAGCGCTGCAGGGTAGGGGGCGCCGCACATAGCGCTGCAGGGTAGGGGGCACTGCACATAGCGCTGCAGGGTAGGGGGCACCGCACATAGTGCTGCAGGGTAGGGGGCACTGCACATAGCGCTGCAGGGTAGGGGGCGCTGCACATAGCGCTGCAGGGTAGGGGGCGCCGCACATAGCGCTGCAGGGTAGGGGGCGCCGCACATAGCGCTGCAGGGTAGGGGGCACTGCACATAGCGCTGCAGGGTAGGGGGCGCCGCACATAGCGCTGCAGGGTAGGGGGCGCCGCACATAGTGCTGCAGGGTAGGGGGCACCGCACATAGCGCTGCAGGGTAGGGGGCGCCGCACATAGCGCTGCAGGGTAGGGGGCGCCGCACATAGTGCTGCAGGGTAGGGGGCACTGCACATAGCGCTGCAGGGTAGGGGGCACTGCACATAGTGCTGCAGGGTAGGGGCACTGCACATAGCACTGCAGGGTAGGGGGCACTGCACATAGCGCTGCAGGGTAGGGGGCGCCGCACATAGCGCTGCAGGGTAGGGGGCGCCGCACATAGCGCTGCAGGGTAGGGGGCGCAGCACATAGCTCTGCAGGGTAGGGGGCGCAGCACATAGCTCTGCAGGGTAGGGGGCGCAGCACATAGCTCTGCAGGGTAGGGGGCGCTGTTGGCGGCACTTGTAAATTATCTCTATTAATTACTGTCCTTTGCAGCTTTCCCCCTTTTTGAAGTCCAGCATCTCCTGACCACCCCTGTCTCCTACCCTGACCCCTTCTGTCGCTAATATCTATACAGCATTCATAAAGGTAACTTGAGATTATTTGTCATTCAGTCACACTGTCCTTTATTACATTTCACGATGCTGACATACACCCGGGATTCTAACCCATGGCCTGTGGCATTGCAGCCAATCTATTCAGTGAGCTATCTGCCCCTGCATTGACAGCTAGAGAATTCCACCTACTTGAAGCTTACCTTGTACTGTGTGAAGGGGTGACATTGCGGCTGAGCAGATCTATGTAGTGTGTGGCTGGAAGGGATCGGATGTGTGGCTGCACACTACATAGATCTGCTCAGTTACAATCCTGATCTTTTATTTTTGTTAACAAAGTACCAGTAGCTTCATATAGTTCGTGTCACAACTGAGGGCTGGTGCTGACCAGGGGAAGCCTCAATTGTAGGAGCTGAGGTATATGTGAACCTGGGAGGCAGTACAGGGTTCTTAGACATGAAGGGAACCTTTACCACAGATGCCTGAAGGCGTGACCACGACAACTTTGTAAAAATTTGAAATGTTTATTACACACAGTTCACAGTTTAAGGAAGACAATGGTGCTCAGCAATATGGACCTGAAGCATGATATCAGCACTATATGGTCTTGGAAGCTAACTGCTGTATAGATGGTATGCGTGGCAAATGTCCAGCAAATGACACGCTGGAAGCTGTATAGATGGTATGCGTGGGAAATGTCCAGCAAATGACACGCTGGAAGCTGTATAGATGGTATGCGTGGGAAATGTCCAGCAAATGACACGCTGGAAGCTGTATAGATGCATACCTCCCAACTGTCCCGATTTTCGCGGGACAGTCCCGTTTTTTGGGGTCTGTCCCGCTGTCCCACCCGCGGGCCGCAGTGTCCCGCGGTGGGGGGGACAGTTGGGAGGCTCAGTCTCTCGCTGCCTTGCTTAGCAGAGCAGCGGTGAATAGACGCTGTGCGCATGCGCACAGCGTCTATTCATTGTAGACAGAGGGAGAGGGGGCATGCCAGCGGCTCACGGAGCGCTGGGCATGCCCCTTCAGTGATTAAATCGGGGGCGTGGCTCGCGATCGCGGGTCTTCCCGCGAAGCCACGCCCCCTTTTCATAGGCCGTGCCCTTTTTCGGGAGCGCGCGCGACTTTGCCGCGCGTGTGTCCCTCTTTCAAGGCAGCCAAAGTTGGGAGGTATGTAGATGGTATGCGTGGGAAATGTCCAGCAAATGACACGCTGGAAGCTGTATAGATGGAATGCGTGGGAAATGTCCAGCAAATGACACGCTGGAAGCTGGAGATGCTGATGAAGTGATGAATGAGGTGAGCACTTGTGAACTGCCGGGAAATGCCGGATAGAACCGACACAGGTGGTGAGCTGTGAAATGGTGTCAGATACCAGTGTAATGGAAGATCAGATGCAGAAACACTGGTGATGCTAATGATATAGATAAGTGAATACACAAAATGGAAGCTGGATGTCAGTTTGTCTATTGCTTAAAAGAAACTGTTGCTTTAAATGTGATTCTTATATGTTTGCAGAAACTTTGATTTTAGTAGCAATTAAGGAAGTTAGTCTAGCTTTACAGTATTTCATAGACTGTGGTTAGCTAGTATCCTATAGAAAAGGGAAGTCGAAAGTATGTTGAAGGTAAAAGTATATTTTTAATGTAACAGTCATAATCACAAGATGCTGAGCTAATTAATTGGAAATCCCCCATAAGGGGAGTTTATAAATTATAATATATTCTGATATTTGAAATGTAATTGGTCTATGTATATGATTGGCTTGTTAATTTGATTAGATCATGTAATGCTATGATGAAAGTATATAAGATGAAATCAACGTGTCAATGTGCAGTTCATGATATTCTTTTATCGTAAGCCCTGTGAACTTCACAATGCAATAAATCTACCAAAGAGACTTCATTGTTCTTCAATTATTTTACATGACCATATCATTTTGGAGGTCCCACCGAGATCAACCCAACATTGACACACGAAGAAGGAAGGTGGGCTGGAGCCGGGACACCTGAATCAACTGTGGCCATAGGTAAAAGCTGTTATCTTACTTCTGCTCCATGTGTCCCTGCCTCGGTCTGCTGACTTTGTGTGTTATTGTTGGCTTGTAACTCCTTGAAGTCTTTTTGAAGATTGTGAGTATGGAACCAAAATGATTTTAACTGCATTTTATTACCAGATGCAGTGACTAGTATAAAGTGTTAAGATTGTAATTTCTGTCATTATCATATTTAATAATTTTATGGGATCTTTTGCCTGCCATATCTTGCTAAATTAAGCGTGAAGTCTGTGAGTGATTATGAGTGTGATTGGCCAAGGCTTTACGCCGGCAGATTCTGGACAGGGCCCAGGTAGGAGAGAGGCTCCGGTTAAACTCTCCTAGGCTGAATAGTATCAGGGATACTCACCCACTGTGAAAAGCACCTTGTACACTATAAGGCCAAGCTTAGCAGAGTGTGGAACACGTGTGCCTGTTCAGAGCCGTGGCACCTGACGAGGTGGTGAGGTTTCCTAAGTGGAGTAATATCTCTCTAAACAAGGGGAGCGTCCCTGTTTACCATTGTATTGGACATTAAGGCTGGACTGTAAAATAAAGATTAGCCATTACAATGGGTCAAGAGATGTCCACACCGAAGGGCTCTTCTATGTTAGAAATCCCGCACGGCAGTCCAGCGAGTGTGATGTATCAAAGACATGGGAGTGTGGCTGTGAAATTTCTCAGGAGATGGCATGCAAAATACCTTAATAGATCATTCATAGGAACCTTTAGCATAAACAAGTGGATAGAATTAAGTAAATTAAGGGAAAAAGGCTGAAAAATGGAAGGTATATACATTATGGCTAAAAAAAACTCGTTATATTCCCCCTTCTGCCTATTTAGCACAGATATCATTGAAAAAAATGAAGACAATGAATGTGTTCCACTTAAAAAGGGAAAGGAAAAAAAAAAAAGGGTGTTATTTACAAAAAAAAAACTAAAAAAGAAAAAAGCAAAAAAGGCTTGTAGCACAGCTCTGAAGGTAAAACTGTTGCCCCAAAATCACTCTTGCCAGCATTGGCACAGATGTCCCATGAACTGACCCATGCAGGTAAAATGGCCATAATTAGTCTGATTCAGACTTACTAAAATGCACCTTGTTTTGCATCAGTTGCAACCAAATACTGTGCTTCTTGCATCATCTTGCAGAGAAATGCTAAAAGAACAGTTCAAACTATACCTTCACATCTTCCCCAGACAACTGGTCCTTTCCAAGTTATACAAATTAATGTCATTCAGCTTCCAAAGGTTAGGATGTTTTAGCATATATTGGTTTGTGTAAACAGGTTCAGTGGCTAAATAAAGCATCAAGTCCAGCACAGAAATTGGTACAAAAATTTATAAGTATACCATATGTAATATGGTATAGCATATGTAATATCATCTAACCAAGGCATACATTTTATGGAACTAGTGTTTAAAAAGATGTGCCAACCAGCAGCAAAATTGAACATTGCAACGGGACTATTAAAAATAAGCTGGCCAAAATATGTAAAAAAACCAGCTTGCAGTGGCCAGAAACTTTGCCATTAGTGTTGCACTCGATCAGAACAACACCAAGGAAAAAGTTGAACATTTCTCCGTATAAAATACTGTTTGAAAAATTGCCCAATGTTGCTATTGCACCCGCATATAAACTCAGTAAAACAAATAATTTAACTGTAAACTATCTTATTTCATTAAGCAACCAGCTAAAAAAAATCCAAGCTACTGTGACCAGCACACAACCAATCCCTGTAAAAGGTGCTTGTCATAATCTACATCCTGGTGATAAGGTGATGGTCAAAAATTTCCTGAAATCGGGCTCGCTGACAGACCGGTGAAAAGGACCTTACCAAGTCTTGTTGACAACCCCAACTGCTGTTAAAATAAAAAAAAAAACTTCGTGAATCCACTCCACCCACTGCAAAAAAGTCACGCCTCCTAAAACAGCACATGTAAAAGATATTCTCCAAGACTCCTCTGCACTTCACCAGTAAAACCAGCAAGTGAGTGGTTCGGGCATAATAATCCCTTAAGCCACTTGCCAACGCAGTATCTCTGTGGAGGGTACATAACTCCTAGAAGAGTACTGTGAAGATCAAAGGACAACAAAAACAATGCTAAACAGGATGATGCTAATAGGCCAAAGGCCAGACCGTGGACTATGGGGGTGCATTCTCTCATGAGCATGTCTGATTACAATCATACTCATTGTGCTTAAGTGTTGTATATACATTCCAGGGTCTGTTAACAATGTGACCAGTCAAACAGGTAATGTAACATCTTACAATGAAGCGTTATTCAAGACACGTGTGTGTAGGGCCTTACAAAAAAATAATTATGAAGGAAAATTTACAGGTAATTCCATAATAGCAATGCACAGTAAAATTGCAAAGGCTCTCAACACAAGCAAATGTTGAATTTGTACCCACCTAACCATCAGTGTAAATGCAGGTATACCCCTCCTGGCTCATTACATAAGCACAGCTAACATAATAAACAGAGATTGGTCCTGCCATAAGCGAAAGAATGGTAGTCGCAGTTGTGCCAATAAAACACCTAAAGTACAAAATATAGTAAACTTCCCATATTTGGATGTCTTAAACGCAGGCTTGCTGTATGCGCCCGCTCTGCAGGTATTTGCAGCCAAAGGGAAACCTAAATTCTGCTTAAGTGTTAATGAAAAGTCCCACCCATATGTGTACAAAAAAAAAATATTACAGGTAAAAAGCCCAAACCTAGGGTACACTAACTATACTGGAGCCACATTTGTGGTAAAGATGTCCGGTAGATGCTCCCTCAAGAATCTCAAAACCTGTTGGCATTCCATAAATGCAAATGGGGCATTAACACCTAACGATACTTTATACCAACTACAGAGAAAGGTGTACACTTAATAACAGCACATGTAAAAATGCCAATGGTAATAACACAGGGTACTTTATAATATACATAAGGCTCATTTATACCAAAACTTTTGGGATGCCTCTGCCTAAGGGTATGTATTGGGTTTGTAAAAAAATGGGCATACTCATGGATTCCCTTAGGTGCTAAAGGACAATGTGTACTCTCCTCAGTATTCCTAAAGAGCATGACTTGGTGCCAAGTAACCTGACATATTTAAGACATCTCAGTAAAAAAAAAGTAAAAAAAAAGGATATGTATCTTTCAAATTTTCTGATGGTGAACGTACGGCTGGAACTTTGTTTCCTCTGTCCACTATCTATTTGGTAAAAAAAGCTGTGTCCCAAACCTTAACGGTACTAGATCAGATGGTAGGGGAATTGGTAGTTTCAATCAATCAGACAGTGGAAGAGCTGGCTCAAATAAAAAAAGTGGCTTTACAGAATAGGATGGCACTGGATCAGCTGTTGGCAGCAAAAGGGGGCACGTGTGCAGTGGTAGGACAAAAATGTTGTACTTATATTGAAGATCACAGAGCTGAAATAAGTGCTCATCTGAGCAAGGTGGGAGAGTTGCAGCAAAAAATAATAAGGTTAGGTGCTAGTAAAGGTTGGGATCCACTTGGATGGCTAGAAGGAAGTATTGCAAAGCTTTTCTCTGAAGTATTGCAGTACATTGTGTTTGCTGCACTGATTGTAAAAATCATATATCTTACCATCAAGTGTAAACCAGTAGTCTGTGTACAATGTGGTAAAGAATTTAAAAGGTTGAAAGTGCACCATAAAATAACCATAGTGGTGGTAAATGATAAGGTTCCACTAGAACAGGTAACTCAGGGAACAAGTCAGGGGCAGCAGGAAAGACAGGTGGTACATGCTGACATGAGCAAATCTTATAAAAGTTTACAACTCCAGGAAGCTGAGCCCATATACCAGGCTTTAGAGGAGGATCAGGCAGGTAAAAAAAGTACACAGCTTGTTAATTTTACTTATGAACTAAATAACAGGGTACAAAATGAATCAGGATGAGTATGTTAAACATGAAATACAAGCGAGTTTCACCTAACTGTGTCAACACCCTCTTAGCCAACACCAGAAGGTTCCTATAAAAAGAACAGGGATTCCCGTCCGGTGCGGTGAGCATTGGCGCCAGGCCCATCCCCGTGAACCTACCTTTTTCCTATGTTGTGCGTCTACCTAACCCTCATTAGAAATTGTAAAATTGAACCTTCTGATTTGTGTATTAGAGTGCCAAGTATATTGGCAGAGAGAGGAATGATATAGATAAGTGAATACACAAAATGGAAGCTGGATGTCAGTTTGTCTATTGCTTAAAAGAAACTGTTGCTTTAAATGTGATTCTTATATGTTTGCAGAAACTTTGATTTTAGTAGCAATTAAGGAAGTTAGTCTAGCTTTACAGTATTTCATAGACTGTGGTTAGCTAGTATCCTATAGAAAAGGGAAGTCGAAAGTATGTTGAAGGTAAAAGTATATTTTTAATGTAACAGTCATAATCACAAGATGCTGAGCTAATTAATTGGAAATCCCCCATAAGGGGAGTTTATAAATTATAATATATTCTAATATTTGAAATGTAATTGGTCTATGTATATGATTGGCTTGTTAATTTGATTAGATCATGTAATGCTATGATGAAAGTATATAAGATGAAATCAACGTGTCAATGTGCAGTTCATGATATTCTTTTATCGTAAGCCCTGTGAACTTCACAATGCAATAAATCTACCAAAGAGACTTCATTGTTCTTCAATTATTTTACATAACCATATCACTAGAGATCGATGACAGAGCACCGATGGTGACTAGGGATCGATGACTGAACACCGATGGTGACTTGGGATCGATGACGGAACACCGATGGTGACTTGGGATCGATGACGGAACACCGATGGTGACTTGGGATCGATGACGGAACACCGATGGTGACTTGGGATCGATGACGGAACACTGATGGTGACTTGGGATCGATGACGGAACACCAATGGTGACTGGAGATCGATGGCAGAACACCAATGGTTACTGGCAGGGCAGAGCACCGCTGGAAGCCGGAGTCGGGTAATTGCCAGTCACAGGGAGCAATGATGAGACACTGCAGAGTCAGGCTGCACCATGAGGATAGGAGTGGAGCTTGCAGACGGCGATCACCACAATCAGGAGAGACTGCTATCACTAGGATGACAATTGAAGCACTGACATCTTTCCAGCCCAGGAACAAGATATTTATACCAGCTGGGAAGCAGGGATTGGCTGGCTGATTAACCAGAGACCAGAGTGCAGCTGCTGGATACTTAGGTAGAAACCAGAGTGCAGCTGATAGGCTGAAAAGTAACATGTGATGAAAACAAACATGGCTGCGCACATGTTTGAACTTGGAGGGAAAGATTGTTTGTAACTTGCATGTGAGCTTTAACCATGATGCTGCCAGAATCACAATGAAGAGACTTGAGGCAATGGGATGCAGCGTGCTGCACACAGACAGTGCAGATGGAATCCAGGCTTGGAACACTGGGACAGTCTCAGGAGGCATTTGGGAGGTAATTACCCGGATCGTGACAGAAGTCTCATAACTTTGATGCAGGATAAATATCTCAGTGAGTAGGCTGTGTGACTGGAATGTAGCAGGATATAGGTGTGAATCCTTGGTATGGCATTATATTGAAATGTGTTATTTAATAAAGGGTATTGTAAGTAAATAACCGCAAGCTCTCAAGTTAAGTGCAAGAGTGAGGTATTAAGAGGATTTGTGACCAAATCCATTTTCTTGCAGTGGTCTGTAAATGTGTGTGTGTGTATATGTGTGTGGGAAGGGGCATTATAGCATGGGCTTTCTCTGGGATCAATTTTGTCGTGCCATTTCCCCACAAGGGCATGCACCTTATATCCCTATTGGAAAAATAGGGAGGGCAGGGGGAGCACCAATTCTCTTTCTGGCATAGGGCACCAAAATGTCTAGTTACGGCTCTCTGTATTAAGTATAATGATGCAATTCACCCCAGCCCTCGAAGTGGCCGCCTGCATCTCCCCTCTGGGTGGTGGCAGTGCTGGTGTTGCAGGGTAGAGGGCGTTAGATTGCACCAGCCTGGGCCCCTTAGACACACACAAGCTATGTAGTGCTGATCTTCTCCTCTCAGCACTGAATGAGAACGGAGGACGGGGTGAAGGGGCTGATATAACCTTCTCCTCTCAGCACTGAATGAGAATGGAGGACTGGCTGGAGTGGCTGATATAACCTTCTCCTCAGCACTGAATGAGAATGGAGGACTGGCTGGAGTGGCTGATATAACCTTCTCCTCTCAGCACTGAATGAGAACGGAGGACGGGGTGGAGGGGCTGATATAATCTTCTCTCAGCACTGAATGAGAACAGAGGACGGGCTGATATAACCTTCTCCTCTCAGCACTGAATGAGAACGGAGGACGGGATGGAGGGGCTGATATAACCATCTCCTCTCAGCACTGAATGAGAACGGAGGACGGGGTGGAGGGGCTGATATAACCTTCTCCTCTCAGCACTGAATGAGAACTGAGGACGGGGTGGAGGGGCTGATATAATCTTCTCTCAGCACAGAACAGAGGACAGGGTGGAGGGGCTGATATAACCTTCTCCTCTCAGCACTGAATGAGAATGGAGGACGGGGTATAGGGGCTGATATAACCTTCTCCTCTCAGCACTGAATGAGAACAGAGGACGGGGTGGAGGGGCTGATATAACCATCTCCTCTCAGCACTGAATGAGAATGGAGGACTGGCTGATATAACCTTCTCCTCTCAGCACTGAATGAGAATGAAAGACGGGCTGATATAACCTTCTCCTCTCAGCACTGAATGAGAACGGAGGACGGGGTGGAGGGGCTGATATAGCCTTCTCCTCTCAGCACTGAATGAGAATGGAGGACTGGCTGGAGTGGCTGATATAACCTTCTCCTCTCAGCACTGAATGAGAACGGAGGACGGGGTGGAGGGGCTGATATAATCTTCTCTCAGCACTGAATGAGAACAGAGGACGGGCTGATATAACCTTCTCCTCTCAGCACTGAATGAGAACGGAGGACGGGATGGAGGGGCTGATATAACCATCTCCTCTCAGCACTGAATGAGAACGGAGGACGGGGTGGAGGGGCTGATATAACCTTCTCCTCTCAGCACTGAATGAGAACTGAGGACGGGGTGGAGGGGCTGATATAATCTTCTCTCAGCACTGAGAACGGAGGACAGGGTGGAGGGGCTGATATAACCTTCTCCTCTCAGCACTGAATGAGAACGGAGGACGGGGTATAGGGGCTGATATAACCTTCTCCTCTCAGCACTGAATGAGAACAGAGGACGGGGTGGAGGGGCTGATATAACCTTCTCACAAGATAACTCATTAAGGGGCAGATGTATGAAACGTACCGGTATGGCTCTTCCCGCTTCCTCTTTACTGAAGCATTAGCGCCGAGATGTAACAAAATGTCGGCTGCTGGGGAGGGGGAATGAAACTGACCCCCTCCTCCAGAGATCCCTGCCAGGCCCCCCACAGCGCATCAGCCTAGTGACACTCCCACAGCCGTATCACTGGGCACGCGCCAAATCTCACTACTCACAAGTGATCTCCTGTGCGGCCTGGAGTCTGGATGCTCCAGCTGTCCCTGGCTGTGGCGTATGGGCAACGCCACTGCTGACCGGTCTATTAGACAGCAGCGTCCATATGGACAGGGGTGCCCTGTAATGCAGTACGTACCGCCGCTATAATACATGGGGGAGAAGCAGTGTCCGTGCACACAACGTCTCTGATGCCCCTTTCCCCACATAACATCGCTGATACCCCTTCCCCCACATAACGTCTAAAGCCCCTTCCCCCCTATAACGTCACTGATACCCCTTCCCCCATGTCGAAGTCAAAAATATTACAGAGAGAACATACAGACTCCACACATTATGAGTCGCTATGCTTGCAAATACGCGCAGCGAGCACAGCAATATATGGTAACATACGCATTTACACAGACATGCCACAGAGATAGATTCGACACATATTTCATACAGCACATAATTATAACATATCAAGCGCCAGACACCATGTTTTAAATATATTTAATGGCGTAACGTCATGTATGTGTATTATTGGAGCAGAGCAAGATGGACATGTCGTGCTTGGTGTCATAGTAACCAGATTAATGTGTACATTCATTTGATGCCTGTTATTAAGTTGTGGCACAAGGCCATGAGTAGATATGATTAAATGAAGGAATATGAAGCCACAATTCTAAAGTGAACAAAAGATCTTTTGAAGACTTGAAATTAGCTCCACAGCATGGCCCTGGGGGCAGACACATGTGCCAGCAACACAGGACAAAAGCACTCACTCTGACCAATGAGCCGTTGAGTTCTTGAGAGGTCTGGCCTCTGGACCAATAGAAGGAGACCGAAACCAACAGACTGAAAACTGTGTGATATAGGCAGTTTCTAGGACTTAGAGAGTCAGTTGCTGTTGTGTCCCAGATGATGATGGAGATGTTGACTGTCCAGTGGCTGCATGATTTTACAGAGAGAGAGAGAGATATGGAATGGAGACTTTATTTGAACAAAATATGGTATTGTATGCTGGCCTGTAACTGTATGTATTTGATTTAGTTTGTATTAACTGCTTACTGTATAAATTGTAACTATGTAACTATATATATATATATATATATATACTGTACATTGTGATATATTGAATACATATCCTTTTAATAACAAATATATACATCGATGAGCTTTGGAACTCAGACAATGTGTGCATGTATTGTTTTCTCTTAAGGGATGTAGTGTTTTGCGACGTACAGCGCACTTTTATCGTATATGGTAATAAGATGCGCCTGGCGTCCGCAGTATATATTAGAGCGGGCATTTTAAATATTTGTTTGAAAGCAATTTGGTATTTACAGATGGGGGCTGCGTCCGCGATATCACGTTCTTAATGGTGCACTGTACATTACAAACGCGGCTGTGATCGACCGGCTAACTGTTAGGTTCCTGGTGCTCAGAACAAGGGAGATGTTGCGTAGTGAGTCCTGAGCACCAGAACGTGACGCTGAAACAAGGTGTGGTGTGGAAATAGCCCCTAGCACCCTACCTCCATTGTTTCACCCGTGTGGTCAGTTCACGCCTGAGTGACTATGGTTTCTTGGGCCCACGGCAGCCGCGTTTGAAGGGCGGATTAGGTCTGCCCAACTCAGATGCCCCCAGGTCTTAGATTGAGACAAGGCGTGAACCGAGACAGGATAATAACAAGGGGACCTCTAACTAAAACAAACAGAAGGCTAGGGGCTACTAACAACCCTAAACCTAAATATATGTGCGGCACGCCGCCTAAGGAAAAGAACAACAAAGGAAATGCTGTCCACTCGCCGACACAATACCGTTGTGTACCGGCGGTGACAGCACAAGCAGAACCCTCTGCAAAACACCAGAAACAAATGATAACCAAAGAATACTGCGGCCTAGGCCGACAGACGCAGCAAAGCCACTACTCACGGAAACGGTACAAATACTGGCAAACGGACAGGAACCCCCAATGTAGCCGACACAGACTCTCAGAACTGGAGGACAGGCAGAATCCCAAACGACAGACCGGTGGACATCAAGAATTCAGATACTCGACCAGGCACAGGCAAAGCCACAGGACTTCTGGACAGGAATGCTTCACGGCAGGACACTGGAACCAACACAGGAACTGACACTCAGGAACCGACACTGGAAGCAGCTAGACAGACACTGCTAGACAGGAGCTCAGGAACTGGCAGGGACTAACTCAGAACTCAAGAACTCTGGAACCTTGGAAATATCACCAGCGTCTGTGAATTGCACTGAGCCAGAATATAACAGAGAGTCTTAATTAATTATGTCATGCAGCTGCCCTGCTGCACAACTGAGAGGTGCAATCAACAGACAGGTGAGGCTGAACACATGTGAACAAGCTGGAATCACACAGACTCACCACTGGCAGCAAACAAGAGTCTTCTTAAACCAGGAGCAACAGGAAATCCTGGCCTGCAAGACAACTATAAACATAGAATAGGAATGAACCACTACCTGTGGTTCATAACAATACCCTCTCCTTAAGGGTGAGCTCCGAACACCCCATGACACCCACGGGGAACATAAATAGAAGTATTAACATAAAATGCAAAACAGGAATGAGCCACAGCCGTGGCTCAAAACGCATCGTGACATACTGACGAATTACATCCACGTGTTTTGTTGTGTTACCAGTAAGGCGCTGATATGAAATTCATGGGACAATGTGTTTCTAATAATATTTAAGATGCTACAGCATATTTGTATTGTTGCAAAACAAAGTTCAAATAAGTCATATTGTGTTTGATTCAGATTGGACTGTTTATCTGTTAAGTAGATTTAAAAGTACATTTAAAAGTTGCTACATAGCATGCTAACACCGTTATATCATGGCTAAGAAATTTTGTATTTTTTTCTTTAAACCTCAGGCCTAAAGTAACATTGGTGCCGGTATGTGTGATTTCTTTGTGACAAGGGATCCGCATGGTCTGTCCTCAATTTTGGACTAACCACATGGCCTGTCCACCATCATGTGTAAACCTCATGGATTTGGAAGGGGGAGGAGCAGTGGCCCTTTTGGGAAGGTCATTTTCTAAATAGCTGATTTTCAGTGTGCTCAGGACAATCAGTTTCCTTTGTCACATCCAGCACCATTTATGAGCTACCAATGAATTTATTTAACCCATGCCATAGTCAATTACAAATAGTTTCAATTGGGCCTAGTGAGAGTAAATGGTGAGATAAGTGAATGTTTTTTTTTCCTTCTTGTCTGTGAAAATAAATAAATAAATAAATAAGAGTTTTGGTCCCCCCCCCCCCCCCCTTTCTTTTCTTCCAAGACTTGTGGAGTATAGCCATTAAAATGCAAATTAACTTGTGTGACTACTTTTTTTAGTATAGGCAAGGCAAATATCTTTAATATGCAAATTAGAGGCCCTGAGAGAAACAAGTCATTCAGTGTGCCCACAAATACATATGAAGGAGTTTCATATAGGTGCAGTATATAGTGAATGATATATAAAGTAGGTAAGTGGACCGGCACTCCCTCAGTGATACATTAATGTGACAAAGGGACTTGCGTGTCCCGAAACGTTGGATTTTATGGAGTGATTTCAATACACTTGAATTTTGTATAAGACCCTGAGTGCCGCTGATTGCTTCATCGCCTAGTGAATGATATATATTATATATATATAGTATTATTATTATAATGATGTGTATATTTATATCAGTGTATGTTCTGCAAGATGGCTATCCAATCTGAATCATACCATTTAAATTATAGATTATTGCAGTCATTATAGATCTGTGTGAAATTGGATACATTTGTTTGCTATATAGATAAATTTGAAATAAGTGTATTAAGGGAGTAATTATAAAGACATGAAACAGTTCTGGCCTAATCGTTAAAGGTTTATACAGAAAAACTGGGTGTTGTGTTAAGTAAGCGATTATAGTTAGTATTGCTCACATATATAGAGACTGGGTGGTTTGTTGAATTGCGGATGCACTTTTTGTACGCGTGGTACGAACAAAGTACAGGGTCGCACACGCGGCGTAAAAGGCACGCACGGTCGCGTGTTTACACAAGGTTGCATAGGATTGCGGGTGCAAAGTACAAATCACACAATAGATGTTCAATTAAAGGCGGGATAGTATACATTTAATACAATAGCACATAACTATCCGATTTCAAAAACACATTACCTTAAAAATTGTTTAAAAAAAAAATGTAAGTGCCTCTGGGGTAAAGCGGCCAACCTAAGGGAGTAAAAAATTTTCTGTACAGAAATGAAAAACAAGGTGTATTTGAGTGAATGAAAGTGGAGTGAGAGGATATGAACCCAGGAATTCGGGTCCCGTGGGTACACCAAGTAAGTAGAGACTTGGTGGCGTGAGGCAGCTAACTTACGTTAATATAGAGATAATACGCAAATCGTGAGGAGATTTGTAGAGGAGCGTGATATAGAATTGTGCATTGTGCAGAAGTATAGAAATTGTGAATTGAAGATTAAAGGTTTTGTATTACGCTCCGGCTGAGGATCGCAGCTTGTATATTCGATTCAAGTGGTCGTAGGGCAGATAGGTAACAAGTACCTATACGCTGTGCGATTGGACCGCATGTTTGTGGGTGCGATACATAGCACAACTTGATACCCCTTTACGAGCTTTTGCGTAAAATCGCGGTATCATTAGCGCTGTGTAGAGCATACGCAAGCATGATTTGTTTAAGTCCAAAAGGGACGTTTTCACTGGTCTCTCTCAGGAAAATCTTCTACGGTAGATATTCACTGGAAAAGGTAAGTTACTCCTAAAACTTCCAGTGAATAGAAGCCAGTTAGGGCCTCACTAGATACGCGGTAGTCACTATTGGAGTGAGTCGTGGTATGTCAGTGGAGAAGGAGCGAGTGAAAGCGTTCGGTGTCTTTCATGTCTATTGTGTTGTGCATTTGATTGCGTTTATAGGCAAAAAGTCCACAATGGGATCCAATTACACAAGCAGTGGGCGTTTGGTAGCTAGGGTACAGGCACCTGATTGGTTTCAGCCATTTCTCATGCACTCAGAGGAGTATTCAACCGGTAAAAGAAGAGCAGTAGCATGCGGGGGAAGTGGCTGAGACCAGTGGAACTGGTAAGCATGGTATCATTTGTGTACAGATATAGCAAAACCCAAAAATAAAATAAAAATCAAGAAAGTAACGTCAGAAATGGAGAAAAACCTGTCCGCACATTAGTATTTGCCAGTAGGAAAGCGGACAGAGACAGGGTAACCCTCTATTTCTTTTAGTTACCAAATAAGAAGTATGCATTCCTAGTAATGCCCCTAGTCAAGATGAGCTCGGAAATGTTTGTTGGACCATGTACAGACCCTTAACATGGGATGAGAAGGATTGAATGAATACTTTGCATGACCTAGAAGCTTATTAACATTTTTTTTTTGTATTTTACAGTAATAGAAAAGTCTCCGTCTGGATTACATCACTGGTAAACACTAATTCGGCAAATGGGAGGTGGCTGTCTCTGTGCTAATGGCTGGGCTCAATAAGGCATTGAGGGCAAGGGTGCAGACTTCTTTGCCAAATTGGAAAGGGGTCACAGTAGCTAATTCTAGAGTGTGCGCTATTGAACATCACAAGAATATTGCTAGGCGCAGAGAAAAGCAGGAGGAGAAGTTGAGGACGGTAAGTATACAGGCACATACAGGAAAGACCCATCAGTCCAAACCCCAGATCCCTAATGGTCAATAATATGTTACACTTGCAGGAAGGAAGGACATTTAGCCAGAGATTGTAGGAGTAGTAGGACACATAGTCAATATAGACCCCCTAGACAGAAAACACAAGCCACATTATTAAACACATAGACGGGACCAAGGGACATATAGTAAGGAACCACAAGCCATATAGAAAACACAGATTCGGCTAATGGGAAGAACAAAATAAATGCAACATTACCCTTTGACAAAACTTGCTGGGGTTAAGATGGGGCCTCTAAACTTTTGCTTCTTTTTCCTAGCAGAAATGGCCCCTGATTAACTTAACAGGAGCTTTGTTAGATATGATATACGTATAATGTGCTCCCGCTCAGGAAGTACAAAGTATGTTAGACACCCACAAAGACTAATGTTACATTTCACTGTTCTAGATTCATGTCCATCACAGGTAGAGGAAATTATCTCACAGATACCGGGTTTCCTATGAACTTAGGATGGACAGGACACTGGATTGATGGCTGGGATAGTCCCAATAGCGATACAACAAACACAGATTTTTTTTAAGGGAAGTAGACCAAGTAAAGAATCACTTCCCCGTAGTGACCAATCCAGTTGTCAAATTTTAATAAAATCTTCTTCACCTCTACAAACTCATCTGTCACCAACCTCTATTCTGTTTCTCCACAGTTTCCTCTTCATCTTTTGCGTTCACAAAGGGTGGTACAATACATGGAGCCGATTACAGTTCAAAGACTACATGCCTAATTGGTCCTTCAGAGTTCTGCCCGAACCCAGTATATCTCACCAGCACAATAACACCAGTATTACTGCAGTGTGCCTTGTCATGCACAAAGGGTGGAGGAAGGATGAGAATACTGGTGAAGGGAAATTTTGTATAGACACTGATATGCCTGTTGGTGAACGGCAAACCTGACATTTTTCTTTTTCTCCTTCTTTCTCTCCTCTAGAGATGTTTTTTTTTGTTTGAGTTATGCTCATGATACTCTACATTGCAAACACACAACAGTTAAATTAAGATACAAATGTGTGTTCCCTACAGGAAAAGGAGGTCTGGAAGTCGAAGGGGTATGGTTAGGAGTCCCCAGGACTCTGGAGAGATGGACAAGGTAAGCCAGTGGCCCCCAGAGCACGTCTCCCAAGCCTAGCCGAGGCGGCATATGGTCTGACTCACCTAGGGTAAGGAAGGTATGTGCAAGCTGGTAAGAGCTGATAAAGCCGATTATTTATCTTATAACATTCACTATAGATTGGTAAGAGTCTCAGTACGCAATTGGCGTACGGGGGAACCGTAAGGGTACGCACTTAGCGTAGCAGACGCTAAGCCGTGGTCGAGATGCACGTTCGCTCACAGCTTTACGCTTGGTATCGAGCACGCTATAGGCGGCCGACTACCGTAATGCTACGCTACTAGCGTAGCGGACGCTGTGCTCACGAGTGGAACACGAGCGGCGCAGACGCCCACGGGATGACACTCAGTAAACCTTGTTAGCGACACTCTAAAGGGATATACTTATATTGTAAACCTTAATAATGAAATACTGTAGCGATATAACGCTTCTTAACCTTATTGATATAAAAGCTGCTTGAGCGATTGAGACGCTCCAAATACCCTTAGCAATGTAATAAACACACAATTCCTGTTTAGGTTCCAAAACCTTTAAGAGAGAGAGAGACGTTCAATGCAAAGAATATACAATACAGCTTATACACTACAGACTAACATTAATATCTAAACAGGATAACTATACGTAAATATACAATAGCGGCACAATCGCAAACAATAACATACGAGAGAGAATAAAAGGCTAACACAGAAGGAGTATGAAATGGCCACAGAGAACTTACACACGTGGGGAATGATCGCAAGCGCAGTCCTGGAAACCAGCTCCCGAGTTAGTCAATGATGAAAACCGTTGGTGAGAGAAGACTGAGCTGGCCCTGGCTGGCTGTTCTTATATACACTGCATACAGTATACTACAAAGGGACCTATAATCTCATTGTTCATTGGACACAGGAATGTCTCCCCGCATTATAACAAAAGGTCATAGGTTAGTTTAAACAGGTGGGCTGTGACTATATCGAACTGCTCAGGTGGGAGGGAATCTCAGGATTCCCGCCGCATGAATAATGAACCGCAAATACAGTAAATGTCCAGAAACTACTTATAGACATAACTATACGCAGGAGCGATTAATCTCTACCTAACCAGCACCGGATTGTTTCTAATAAAATGTTCTTTAGTTAGGTACCAAAAACCACCGCTCAGACCCTGTCTGACCCTTCATATCATGCAAAGAGGAATTCCCTTGTTCATGAACCAGTTACACTAAACAAACTTACAGTTATTATTAAGGGGACCATTACCTATAAAACATACTATTCGGATTAACTATGTAAAGATTGAGTCGCCCGCCAGATGCACACAAACTCCACCGTAAATGCACATACCACGCGCCTGAGCGCACGGCTGTGGAGGCGCCGTCACGCAACTGCGAGTATGCGTACGCACGGGAGAGAATGTGCACGTGCAGCGGGCAAGCGCATGGGGTTAAATATATGGCAACGTGCAGCATGATATTTTTCGACTATGACAGTCCACCCTTTGGCAGTCATCAATAACTGCCACTTCCTAAAACATTTCAAACAGAAAAATATATGTCATCACGTAAATACCTTTTTATGATTGGGTAAAGGGAGGAGAGAAGGTGGGAAAAGTATGACCTAGTGAGATAGTAGAAGCATGTGTGTATGAATCCATGTTTGAGGGGTCATGTATCATCGTGCCGTACGTGTTTTAAATCAAGCTTCGAGGTATTGCAAAGTATACATTTGAATCCTTCTTATCCCGTATTAAGGGTCTGTGGATGGGCTGTCAAACTTTACAGAGCTCTTTTCGGCTTTTGGTTGCAACAAATGGGGGAGCACATTTAGTTGATGATACATGAATGGGGGGAACATGTGAATGCTGATATATGTGTCTATATTCCCTGTCGACTATGTGTGTCATTACCTGAAGGTTGTAGAAATGAGGATAAGAAGCAATTGTTATAAATGCAGTCATAAACTATGTGAGTTTAGTATGCATTCGTCGATTGAGGTCTTGTCTGGTGCCTTGTCTTGATGTATATGTTGTCTGATGTCTCTCGGTGCTTTTGCTATGAATGACGACAAAAGCTTTTCCAATGTCCATAAAATTACAGTCTCTAAAGTATTTGGGCTTTCGTAAAAAGTTAAAGTCACTAGGGATATTGGGGGTCTGTGGCATAGTCCATCAATGGTCTGTATAAAAGTGGTTGTCAAATTCTTCCTCCAAGCGGATGTCTTTGTACCTTGGAGGAACACAAAGGAGAAACGGGTGAAAGAAACGGACCGTGGAATCACATTTTCATCACAACATTGTCTCTATCATTGGGTCATAAATCAAATTTGTTGTTGTTATTATAGTGTCCTCACTCCTCAGACTCATCACTCTGGTATTACCTTTACACTTCGTTAAAGCCCGAACGCATCTAAATATCAGACCAACTAATATGACGACTCCCAGTATACACAAGAGAAATTTCCCTACATCCATGATAATTCCTTGGGCCCATTCTCCTAAACCAGAGAACCAATTTCGTGGGTTCAACCATGACACTCAACCGGTCAGCTCATTACCCACAGCAGCGAGAGTGAGATTGTGTCTCCTTCGGAACTCCCACTTTAATTGCAAAATGTCATCCATCTTTTGGTCTATGACCTCGACCGGGTCCTCAGTGCTGTTTGTAATATACGTGCAGCACTTTACTCCATACTGAGTTGCTAGGGTAACACAATACCCACCTGTCACTGCTGTGAAATAATTGAGAATCATCCTATGCTGAACCAGCTCTGTTTTGTAGGCTTGTAACTCTCTCCCAGTATACCTGAACTTGTCGTCATACATTTCAGTGATATTGTCTATCAGGTTCGCAAGCGCGTTTATATACCTAAAGTTTATCACTCCCCTGGCTGTACGAGTGATATCCATTGCGAGGAGGAATTGAATCCCGGTGGATTCATGGATCAGATCAGAGGCATGATGCTCTGTCTTCTCTATCAGGTGCCTTTTAACGATGTGCTCGTAATGAGTGTGAGTATAAGGAGCTTGGGCACCACGGTGAATATCTTTCATTTTGTTATGAGATACAGTCATTACTTCTGGCAGTACTTTTCCAATATAACATAATCCCTCTGAGTTTGGGGCAAGCCACTTATACGCCTTTCTCCCGCATATGAAATATGCATCATCGGGGAGAACATATGGGACGGAGTATGTCATAACCATGTTACAAAATTTACATGTGAAATCTCCTAACCCTAATTCTCCCATCTGTCTAGTACACATCTCTGGTTGTATGATATGTGCACAGTATCCTGGTGATACTTCTCCAACTCGCATGGTCCTACTTCCTAGAGTGTACCTATACCGGAAATATTTTCCATTCTCGGCTATCTGGCGTATAAGCTGTGTCTATGGGCATTCTGTTGGCTCTATGTGAAAAGGTCATGGTTTGATTACTCCATGACACTTCCCAATTTCCCGGCTTTCGGGAATTGGAAATGTTAAAGCACACTAAGGACCTATCCACATGATATTGGTGGAGCTTCAAACTAGGAGGACTAGAGATATTAAATCTCTTGTCCACCGGCCTCCCACCACTTAACTCAAGTACCTCTCCTACAGTTAAAGGGAATGGTACTAGCCCTGATTTGCTATGACATTGAGGTACTTGGGAGCATACCCAACAGTCTGTCTGATTTAACACTTTACCCACTAATGAGTGATAGTCACCCAATGGATGCCGGTCCATGTGGATATTAAAACTGGACTGACATTTCTTGATGCACCCATCCTCAACTATGTTGTCACAATGCCTACAGATGCAGTTTTCTTAAGCTAACAATCCTTCACAATTCCTTCTATTGTCAATGCTACCAGATCGTTTTCTGATACTCGCCTTTACTCGGTGATTATGTTGTTCTTGGAAATCTACGCTTCCGTCTCTGTCATCAGAACCCATTCCAGATCCTTTCTCGACCTCCATGGTACTCTCGCCGAAACAGACTGCTCTGGTCAACACCATGGTCAACAGGAAAATCCGGATCACAGTCTCTTGAGGCAAGTCCATCTTATAGGAGGAAAAGGAGAAGAATGAGAAGGGGGAAGGTAGAAAATGAGGGAGATAGGAAGTGGAAAAAACAATAAACGGGAAAAAGAAATCTAGCTCGATGACGGTCTCCGATCTTATTATTCTCAGCGCTCAGGTGCCGTCTCAATCTTCCTGAAACAGACACTCTAGTGATACAACTTCCTCTACTGTCTGTTCTTTATCACGAGACCTCTCTGGATCAGCAATCTTCTTACAATGGGACGAATGGACCCAAGTCTCCCTCTCGGCAACCTTCAAAGCAGTTGTGCTGGTCAATAAGACTTGATATGGTCCTTCCCATCTGTCAATAAGGCAACCTGAGCGTAGAAAATTCCGTATCATTACATAATCCCCAGGTTCAATGTCATGACAATTACTGTCTGGCAGATCAGGAATCACCAACTTTAAATTATCATTCTGATTCCTTAACTGTTTACTCATCTTAACCAAGTACTTTACGGTTACTTCATTGTTACATTTCAAATCATCCTGGGGGTTGATCATAACATGGGGTTGTCGACCAAACAGAATTTCAAATGGGGACAGATTCAGGGGGGACCTGGGAGTGGTTCTGATGCTGTATAGTACGAGGGGCAAAGCTTCTGGCCATGGCAATCCTGTTTCTGCCATCACTTTGCTCAATTTATTTTTAATAGTGCTGTTTACTCTTTCCACTTTCGCACTCGCCTGGGGGCGGTACGGAGTGTGCAGCTTACTATTAATTCCCATTAACTTACACATTGCTTGAAAGACATCACCTGTGAAATGGGTACCCCTATCGCTTTCAATTATTCTAGGGATACCGTACCTACACACAAATTCCTGCACAATTTTCTTTGCAGTAAACACAGCGGTATTTGTGGCCGTGGGAAATGCTTCAACCCAATTTGAGAACATGTCAATACAGACCAATACATACTTTAAATTTCTACAAGGTGGCAATTGTATGACATCAATTTGTATTACCTGGAAAGGGCCATCTGTCGGCGGGATATGGGATGGCTCTGTTGGTATTGCCTTTCCGATATTCTTCCTCAAGCAGGTGAGACATGTCATCGCTCTTTTACCCGCATGGGAAGAAAATCCTGGGGCGCACCAATAAGCTCTTACCAATTTGCACATTCCTTCTTTGCCTAGATGAGTCAGCCCATGTGCCGCTTCCGCTAGACTTGGAAGGTATGCTCTGGGTGCCACTGGCTTACCCTGTCCGTCTGTCCAGAGTCCTGAGGACTCCTGGCCATATCCTTTTGACCTCCAAACTGCCTTTGCCTGTGGGGAACACAAATTTTGCATTTCACACAATTTCTGTGTGTTGACAGTATTGAATACCATCAGTTGTGTGATGTCTGTCTGTATGGGGCTACCGGCTGCTGATTTAGCAGCTTCGTCTGCTCGGCTGTTACCAAGTAATACCGGGTCTTGGCTATATGTGTGAGCTTTACACTTGATAACAGCCACTCTGTCGGGTTCCTGTATTGCTGTTAGAAGTCTTTTGATGTGGGCTGCATGCGCTACGGGTGTGCCAGCTGCCATCATGAAATTTCTGAGGCGCCATAGGGCCCCGAAATCATGGACTACTCCGAAGGCGTACCTAGAATCTGTGTAGATATTAGCTGACTTGCCCTTAGCCAATTCGCATGCTCTGGTTAGGGCAACCAGTTCAGCAACTTGTGCTGAGTGTGGTGGGCCTAGCGGTTCTGCTTCTATGGTACTTTGGTCATCTACGACTGCGTATCCAGTACACAAGTCTCCCGAGTCCGTCTGTCTGTGACAACTACCGTCAGTGTAGAAAGTAAAATCTACATCTTCCAGTGGGTTGTCACTGATGTCAGGCCTTGCCGTGAAATTTTGGGTCAAATATTCCATACAATCATGCGTGTCATCTCCTGTACTAAATCCTCCTTCACCATCACTCTCATCCTCCACCCTTTGTGGCTGTCCAGGCACACCTGGGAGATATGTTGCAGGATTTAGTGCACTGCATCTCTTTATAGTAATGTTTACCGGGGCCATTAATGCCAATTCCCATCTTGTAAACCATGCTGATGAGACGTGCCTGGTTTGGGTAGAATTCAGTAAAGCTGACACTGCATGTGGTGTATGAATTGTGAGGTTGTGTCCTAGCACTACATCCTCGCTTTTAGTAACTAGCAATGCTATCGCTGCAACACTTCGCAAGCATGTGGGGAGGGATCGTGCTACCGTATCTAGCCGAGCGCTGTAGTAGGCTACCGGCCTGCTGGCATCACCATGCTTCTGCCTGCCACCATGCTAAAACACCTGCCGCGCACCCAGCACGCTCTGTTCCGTACAGCTCAAAGGGTTTCCCATAGTCTGGCATACCTAATGCCGGTGCCTGCGTTAGGCACTGTTTAAGTCTCTCAAATGCCATCTCAGACTCGTCTGTGTGCGAAATCCGATCAGGTTTGCTTGATGAGACCATCTCCTGCAAAGGTAGGGCTAGTATGGAAAAACCTTGGATCCAGTTACGGCAATACCCACACATTCCTAAAAACGTTCTAATCTGTTGCTGGGTTTGTGGCAGGGTAATGTCACGAATTGCTTGAATTCTATCAGCGGTAAGGTGTCTCAGTCCTTGTGTCAGACAGTGTCCCAAATATTTTACCTCGTTCTGGCATAATTGTAACTTATCTTTGGAAACCTTGTGTCCGGTGTCTGAAAGATGAAACAGGAGTTGTTTCGTATCTCTCAGGGACGATTCCAGTGAATCAGAACACAGCAGCAGATCATCTACGTACTGTATTAACACTGATCCATTCTCAGGTTGGAAAGACTGTAAACAATCATGCAAGGCTTGCGAGAAAATACTTGGACTGTCAATGAAACCTTGTGGTAAACGAGTCCAGGTGTACTGAACTCCTCTATATGTAAATGTGAATAAGTATTGACTATCAGGGTGCAGAGGTACAGAGAAGAAGGCGGAGCAGAGGTCAATCACAGTGAAAAATTTGGCAGTGGGAGGGATTTGCACAAGGATAACAGCTGGATTTGGCACTACAGGGAATTGACTCAACTATTTTGTTGATCCCCCTTAGATCCTGCACTAATCTGTAACCCCTCCCCCCACTCTTTTTAACAGGGAAGATGGGACTATTGGCAGTGCTGGACGTTCTTACTAGAATGCCCGGTTGTAGCAAGCGCTCTATTACAGGGTAAACTCCTAACTCCACCTCTGGCTTCAGAGGGTATTGTGGGATTTTTGGAGCTATCCTACCATCTTTTACTTGTACAACTACTGGGGCTACGTTTGCCATTAATCCAGTGTCTTGTCCATCCTTGGTCCAAAGTGACTCCGGTATCTGGGAAGTCATTTCTTCTACCTTGGACGGACACCTATTTACAATAACAGTGTGTGACATTAATTTTGATGGAGAGTCTAGCATATCCTGTACTTCCTGAGCGTGGTTCTCAGGTATGTCTAAAAACACGCCTCCAGGAGTACAATATATGACACATCCCATTTTGCACAGTAAAGCTCTCCCAAGGAGATTAGTCGGAGCCAATGCAGCTAGCAAAAAGGAATGCTTGGTATGCAAAGGCCCTATCGTAATCTCTGCTGGTTTGCTTAAAGGATAGTGCTGTACTACTCCTGTTACTCCCATGGCTGGAATTGTTTTACCAGTGGTTCTCATGCCCACTGTTGAATTTATCACTGACTTGGCCGCCCCCGTATCTACAAGGAAATTTAGAGATTTACCAGCTACATCAATTGTGACCTCGGGTTCACTTCCAAGGCTCGCAATTAATTTCACTGGCTGCAGATTACAGGTGTGGCCCCACCCCTATGGTGCGCGGTGACCTCCCTGCATCGCGCTGGCAGCTATTACCTGTGAAGGGGGTAAATGGGAACTCTCAGAGACTTGCCAGTCTCTTCTTGGGGGATACCTTTTTGTTTCCCCTGCGTGTGGCTCATAACTCCGTCTCTGCGGTCCTTGATCCCAATTTCGTGTGTCATGTCGTTGTCTAGGGGTTTGGTATGAGTTTTGTGTAATTCTTACTTTACAATCTCGTGCAAAATGTCCCTCTTTATGACAGGAATAACAGGTTACAACATTTGACTTACCCACAGGGGTCTGAGACTTATGCTGAGGTGGCCTGGTGGTAAGAGCCTGTATACTTACGGCCATCAGCTTATCACTCTGCGACTCCCTGTGTCTGGTGATATTCCGATCATGATCAACAGCAGCCTCTCTCAAAGTAGCCACCGACGAACCTCACCAACATGGTTGTGTGGTCTGTACCCTCGTCCTCAATACTTCCTTTAAAACCATCCATTAACACAGATACTGCTACTTCTCTATGATTGACATTTGTTTTAATATCTTCTATCCCTGTATACTTAGCCATTTCCTGCAGTGCCCGATGGAAATAATCAGCAGCTACTTCTCCCTCCTTTTGTTTTATGGAGAAAATTTTGTTCCACTTGACAACAGCAGGGAAATACACTCCTAACTGCAGATTGATTCTTTTTACATTATCTTGGTTGTACTCATCCGTAAGGGGTACCTCTTCATCTAATTTACAGTCAGCGATAAATTTTACTGAGTCGACATTGGAGGGTAAACATGCCCTCAGCAATGTCCGCCAATCTTTGTTATTGGGCTCTGCAGAATTACCTAGCTCTCTAATGTATCTCTGGCTTGCAACTAGATCTTTCCTAGGATCAGGGAATTCAGACATCATTGATCTTAATTCTGTTCGGGAAAAGGGGCAGTGCATGGCGATGTTCGTGATGGGAGTGGCTCCCGTAGCGTCAGTTTTCCCATTTGGAACCGCAATTACCCTGACAGGATTAAGTTCAATAACGTCATTCTGAGTAGATTCTACAACATGTGGTGTAATGGTTTCTGCAATAGTGTACAGTGCCGTACTTACCAGTTGATACGACCTCACCTGTCCCTCCACTAGGGGCTTTTGATACTACTCTTACGGGTTGGGCCATGCCCACTGTCGTTTCTGCTATGGTGGCTGCTAGAGAGAGTGCCGATATTGTGGTGGGCTCATCCTCTTGGTCGTAATCCTGGGGAAAATTTAAAACAGGGTACAGCTTGCACGGATTAGCAACATCAATGATTTTAGTTGCATTATTCTTAACCTCTATACATTTATTAAGTGCATGTTTATCATACACCAGTGTGCCGTTCTCTGTAGCCAATTTCTCTCCTGTTATGTATGGTGGTGGGGGAGCGATGGCTATCAGTTTTCTGATAGGGTTAGATCCAGCCGCTTGAGCCAATCCTCTTTGTATTTCACCCTCCTGTTGCCATAATTGTAAATAGTCAATGTTTGATCCGTCTCTTTGCAGATCTAATGAGACATATTCTTCTCCTTAGATTTTGTAACACCTCGGGGCTAAAACTGCCTACCCGTGGGAACTTTTCCCCGTCATGCACAGTCATTCTTTCCCATTCATCGCACAAAACCTCTGTGTGTGAACCGTATTTCTCACACATGATATACCTTGCCGACCCTATTGGCCGACTTACTAAATCAACCGGAACCAGGGTTGATCGCCCCCTACCTGAACAACTGGCCCCCATCTTTGCAGGTGTTGCTTTCACTACCTCTGACCTTCAAATCAGGGTCTTCAGCGAACCCTTACAAAAACCAAGATGTCCGGGGTAGGCCGATGGTGAAAGTTTACCGAGTACCTTCACACACTCGCCCACGTCGACCAATACGCCCACACACTGCCTTAGCGCTGGCGTACTCAACCTAGGGCCCCTGCGACCTGAACCTCTATTTACTGGAACGTGTGGGTGTGGTCCGAAGAGCACTTACCCTTTCCAGTAACTATCAGTTGTTGGAGTGTTCCCGAGTGACCAGCAAACCTCCCTTAAAATAAAATTTTTTACACAAATCACGTTAGAATGTACAAATAGCGTTTATGACCCCACTAGCGTACGCAAATGCTACTGGGTCAAGTTACAAACTAATGCACACAATTACATGCGGTACAATCGTACTGCACATAAGCAACTAATCTTATGTGCGGAACGACCAATGGAATCGAAAATTGCGGCTGCGAATTCCTTCAGCAAGAGCTTCTTGGCCTATATGGGTATTGCACCAACCCCCTGGGTTGTGCCTCTTTTCTCTATCTATAGCGGACTTCCTAGTCTGCTGTACCTAGACCTCGTGGTCTGTCTCTGGACCTCCTGGTCCGTGTCTACAGTAGACTTTCTACTCTGCTATACTCTAATTATAAGATTAAGGGATGCCTCCCAAGCCATAACGCGCTGTCACTTTCACGGATGTACCTCTGCGAGAACCCGACTTCTCCGTTCAACCAAAAATGAGAAAATACTTATATATACACACACTCTTTCACCTCATATATTCTTTACTTTCGTTTCTGTACAGAAATTCCTTTCATTCAGTATCGCAGTCTAGTACCAGAAGAGTTTACAACTAGAGAAGGATTTATTACGCTAAGATTTAGGACACTGAGATTAACGTGTGCTATTATCGCGTTGCCTCCGTATCGCCTACTAAAACAATACTATCGTGTGATTTGTATCACGTGGGCGTATCCATACGCTCCGTTGCGTAATATACGCTCCGTGCGTCGACCCTTGCGTCACGTACGCTAGTCCCGCCCTTTGTTAGAGACACGTGTACGCAGGCCAGATATGTCCACAGTAACACAACTAACACGTTTATATCAATGTAAATGATCTTTAACTGTAATCATCTACCAAGCACCACACAGACCTCCCTTGTATTTTAGGCAAAGCTGTGTGCGTGTTTTACAAATTACTCCCTTACGTATTAATTTTACTTTTAACTACCAATAGCAACAACTCTTTCTCAGCACGTTATCAATGATAAAAATGGCAAACAGGAAGGTGAAATATGAAAATTACACAAATGAAAAATGCAGGCGTGTGCGTGTGTTGCGTACGCAATGTGTATCAAACAGGAATAAACAGTTTTTAAAAGACAATAGCGTATTGTTCTTACCTTCCGGTTCCGGATTCCACCAGCACTCCTACAACGTAGCGAAGCAGACGCTTATCCAGTCAGCACTACCGTATCCCCAACCACCAACACGGATACGAAGGGATACTGCCTTCCCGCCCTTTGCTGACAGATAAAGTCTGCTTAGTTTCGCTAGTGCGGATATGTGGAGGACGGACGAGCCCTCAATTGATAAAGCCGATTATTTATCTTATAACATTCACTATATATTGGTAAGAGTCTCAGTACGCAATTGGCGTACGGGGGTACCGTAAGGGTACGCACTTAGCGTAGCAGACGCTAAGCCGTAGTCGAGACGCACGAGCGGCACGTTCGCTCACAGCTTTACGCTTGGTATCGAGCACGCTATAGGCGGCCGACTACCGTAATGCTACGCTACTAGCGTAGCGGACGCTGTGCTCACGAGTAGAACACGAGCGGAGCAGACGCCCATGGGATGAAACTCAGTAAACCTTGTTAGCGACACTCTAAAGGGATATACTTATATTGTAAACCTTAATAATGAAATACTGTAGCGATATAACGCTTCTTAACCTTATTGATATAAAAGCTGCTTGAGCGAATGAGACGCTCCAAATACCCTTAGCAATGTAATAAACACACAATTCCTGTTTAGGTTCCAAAACCTTTAAGAGACGTTCAATGCAAAGAATATACAATACAGCTTATACACTACAGACTAACATTAATATCTAAACAGGATAACTATACGTAAATATACAATAGCGGCACAATCGCAAACAATAACATACAATGAGAGAGAATAAAAGGCTAACACAGAAGGAGTATGAAATGGCCACAGAGAACTTACACACGTGGGGAATGATCGCAAGCGCAGTCCTGGAAACCAGCTCCCGAGTTAGTCAATGATGAAAACCGTTGGTGAGAGAAGACTGAGCTGGCCCTGGCTGGCTGTTCTTATATACACTGCATACAGTATACTACAAAGGGACCTATAATCTCATTGTTCATTGGACACAGGAATGTCTCCCCGCATTATAACAAAAGGTCATAGGTTAGTTTAAACAGGTGAAGAAAAATAAGTAATTGAAAATATCTTTGGCGCTACCACCTTTATATTAGTTAATGATGGAAAAGTCTATAGGATTGTCCCATAAGTTTTCTCTGTAACTGAATTTTGATCTTGCTGTCTTCCAAATTTCTTCAGATCTTACGATTCCTTATGGATAGGTATAAATATAAACAGAGGAAAGAAGAATATATAGTGTAGTATTTTTTTTAAAATAAGTTCAAATTTATTTTAGATAACACAAATGATAAAAAGCATTTAAAAAGAATTTTTCTTCCATCCAATAAAATTCTGTGTTTTTTGTATATGATTGGAACCGTACCGTGTCAAGCTCCCAGCATGGAGCAATGGAAACCTAAGAAAGGTTTATGGGATGATCAGAAATCTTTGCTCTGACGATGATTTGAATGTATAATTGGTGTATATTAGAGACGACCCACAGGAAGAACTTATCATTAAGATATAAATTATATATGAATATGTAAAAACATTATAAGACATAATATCTGTACAGATATAAGAAATTGTTATATGGATTTGTTTAATTGTTTCTATGAAAATATCTTGATTTGTAAAACAGGAACTGATGTTTCACTTCCGGGTTATTTTTTATATAAAAAGGGATGCATGCAGGTAGGGATCATTCTGCCTTGAGGAAGAGTTTATTAGAACTCGAAACGCGTTGGCGGCTATTGAATCCATCTACCTGCATCCAAATTTGGAAGGGAGCCTGCCTGGTCCAGCTGCCGGTGTTTTGCCTGGAGGGAGTAAGGAGGAATTCCGGAGACTCCAACTTTGTGCTCTTTCCATTGCTCCATGCTGGGAGCTTGACACGGTACGGTTCCAATCATATACAAAAAACACAGAATTTTATTGGATGGAAGAAAAATTCTTTTTAAATGCTTTTTATCATTTGTGTTATCTAAAATAAATTTGAACTTATTTTAAAAAAATACTACACTATATATTCTTCTTTCCTCTGTTTATATGTATACCTATCCATAAGGAATCGTAAGATCTGAAGAAATTTGGAAGACAGCAAGATCAAAATTCAGTTACAGAGAAAACTTATGGGACAATCCTATAGACTTTTCCATCATTAACTAATATAAAGGTGGTAGCGCCAAAGATATTTTCAATTACTTATTTTTCTTTAGCTTTATATTGGTGATTGGGAATCACTAGAATATATCTAGGCTGCTTTTTTCCATCAAGCGCTATTTTTTATTCCTTTCTGTTTTTGTTATTAGTTTAAACAGGTGGGCTGTGACTATATCGAACTGCTCAGGTGGGAGGGAATCTCAGGATTCCCGCCGCATGAATAATGAACCGCAAATACAGTAAATGTCCAGAAACTACTAATAGACATAACTATACGCAGGAGCGATTAATCTCTACCTAACCAGCACCGGATTATTTCTAATAAAATGTTCTTTAGTTAGGTACCAAACACCACCGCTCAGACCCTGTCTGACCCTTCGTATCATGCAAAGAGGAATTCCCTTGTTCATGAACCAGTTACACTAAACAAACTTACAGTTATTATTAAGGGGACCATTATCTATAAAACATACTATTTGGATTAACTATGTAACGATTGAGTCGCCCGCCAGATGCACACAAACTCCACCGTAAATGCACATACCACGCGCCTGAGCGCACGGCTGTGGAGGCGCCATCACGCAACTGCGAGTATGCGTACGCACGGGAGAGAATGTGCACGTGCAGCGGGCAAGCGCATGGGGTTAAATATATGGCAACGTGCAGCATATTTTTTGACTTTGACAGAGCCTACTGGAGTGCACCAGTGTTTTCTTTTCATGCAGGTGAGAAAGCAATGACCTGTCTTACTTGCTTGAGGAAGAATATTGGTAAGGCAATACCAACAGAGCCATCCCATATCCCTACTGCAGACGGATCTTTTAAGGTAATACAAATCGACTTCGTACAGTTAACACCCTTTAGGAATTATTGTTATGTATTGGTGTGCACTGATGTTTTCTCAAACTGGGTAGAGGCATTTCCTGCCGCCACGGATGCTGCTGTGTTTACCGCAAAGAAAAATTGCGCAGATATTTGTGTGTAGATAATGGTACCCCTAGAAGTAAGAGCAAAGCTTGAAATTGGACTATTGTGATCATAGATACTGCCACTAGTATTATGTAGCATCGGAACCACTCACAGATCTTCACTTAACAAATCACCCTCTTTGAAATTTTTGTTTTGGTTTTTGTGTTTTTTTGGAAGACAACCTCATGTCATGATTGATCCGCACAATGATCAGAAATACACCAATGAGGTGACAGTACAGTACCTTATTGAGATGAGCCAGCATTTGAGAACTTGACAAAAGAACTTGAAACTGTTGATTGCTGGTATGCCAAATACTAACTGTCTTGATTGTGACCCAAGAGACTGTGTGATTGTTCTTACGCTCAGGTTGCCTAATAGACAGGTGGGAAGGACCATACCAAGTTTTGTTGACAGCACTATCCCAGTGAAAGTAGCTGAGAGAGAGACTTGGGTCCACGATTCCCATTGCAGGAAAGTCGGTAGTCTGGAAGGAACTCGTAAATGGAGTGAGATCGCAAAAGTATCACCAGAGAATCTGTTCCGTGAAGACTGAGAGGCGGCACTGTTGAACACTATCTGAGCGTGCTAAAGGATTACAGAAAGACCAGTCGTTGTAATTGATTTGCTATGGACAAGAGTTGTTTTGTTCTATTTCCCTTTTCTCTCTTTCCTGCTGACAAACATTTTTTTTTAGGACATTCTATTTTTGCGAGGTTTTTCATGAGGAGTCAAGTGTGGGACTGGAACTGGTTCTGGAGGAAGGAGTGATTTCCTTATAGGATCCCAGGATTAACCGATCAGTTTGTTAAAGCGAGAGAAAATCAAAGGTCTAGTAGTTACGGAGTTCGGAGGTAACGTGATAGGCTATTGTCTGAGGAATACTGTATTTTGTAGTTATTGTGACCCCATATTTGAAGATGAGAGCATCCAGAGATGTCAGTCTAGCAATAAGGTGAAAGACATCCCTTGAGTGATTACCACTCACTAGTGGGTAAGGTCTTAAACGAAACGGAATGTTGGATGTGCTCACAGGTACCTCTAAGATGAAAAGATGCAGGATTAGTGCCATATTTTTTTTTAGAGTTAGCGGAGGTACTTGAATTACACGGAAGGGGAGGGGACTGGTGGACAAAGAGTATAATATAACTCGACCCCCTAGCTTTAAGATCCACCAGTACCATAGATAAATCCTTGGTATGTTTAAATCTCACCAATTTCAGGAAATTGGGAGGTAATCAGGAACAATCAGACAATGGCTATTCACACATTACATATAAAGAGCTCATTAATATATGTGGAAGAAAGGTTTATGAGTGGCTCTCCCCGAACCCTTGTTCAATGATTAAACAGACCTAGAATATTTTCCAGAAATGGAAACAATGTTCAGAAAATGATAGGAATATGTAAATCATGAAAATTTTATATGTCACTTTCACAATTTGTTTGTGTCTTCTTCCCTCTACCCAGCAGAACCTCAATCGAATCCGAACATCAGTGTACAAAGATGTAGGTACATGTATGTGTGAAATGTTAATTCAAATCAGACATTATAGGCCAAAGCACTGTCCCAGCATACTCTATAGGTTGAATGTTGTCCCACACCCAACCAGTGGTCCCGTGACCGCCGAGTGCATATAGAGGATGTCTCGTCCTCCTCCCTGTCTTCCCCAAATATAGTCAAATGTCTGATTTGCGAAATGAATACATACGTGTGTCTAGGTCACCGATTATTGTCTGAAATTTTTTTGTTATGTTAATAATTTATGGCAGTTATTGTTTACTGCCAAAGGGTGGACTGTCGAAGTCAAAAATATTACATAGAGAGAACATACAGACTCCACACATTATGAGTCGCTATGCTTGCAAATACGCGCAGCGAGCACAGCAATAAATGGTAACATACGCATTTACACAGACATGCCACAGAGATAGATTCGACACATATTTCATACAGCACATAATTATAACATATCAAGCGCCAGACACCATGTTTTAAATATATTTAATGGAGTAACGTCATGTATGTGTATTATTGGAGCAGAGCAAGATGGACATATCGTGCTTGGTGTCATAGTAACCAGATTAATGTGTACATTCATTTGATGCCTGTTATTAAGTTGTGGCACAAGGCCATGAGTAGATATGAATAAATGAAGGAATATGAAGCCACAATTCTAAAGTGAACAAAAGATCTTTTGAAGACTTGAAACTAGCTCCACAGCATGGCCCTGGGGGCAGACACATGTGCCAGCAACACAGGACAAAAGCCCTCACTCTGACCAATGAGCCGTTGAGTTCTTAAGAGGTCCTGCCTCTGGACCAATAGAAGGAGACCGTAACCAACAGACGGAAAACTCCCACTGTGTGATATAGGCAGTTTCTAGGATTAAGAGAGTTAGTTGCTGTTTTGTCCCAGATGATGATCGAGATGTTGACTGTCCAGTGGCTGAATAATTTTACACAGAGAGAGAGAGAGAGAGAGAGAGAGAGAGAGAGAGAGAGAGAGAGAGAGAGAGAGATATGGAATGGAGATTTTATTTGAACAAAATAGGATATTGTATGCTGGCCTGTAACTGTATGTATTTGCTTTAGTTTGTATTAACTGCTTACTGTATAAATTGTAACCATGTAACTATATATATATATATATATATATATATATACTGTACATTGTGATATATTGAATACATATCCTTTTAATAACAAATATATACAATCGATGAGCTTTGGAACTCAGACAATGTGTGCGTGTATTGTTTTCTCTTAAGGGATGTAGTGTTTTGCGACGTACAGCGCACTTTTATCGTATAAGGTAATAAGATGCGCCTGGCGTCCGCAGTATATATTAGAGCGGGCATTATAAATATTTGTTAGAAAGCAATTTGGTATTTACACCCACATAACGTCCCTGATATCCCTTCCCCTACATAACAACCATTCATACATCTCCTAAATCCTCACACACCCCATGGCACAAGGAGTAATACATGCACTTTCTTCTATTTACCAGTCACATAATATTTAATGAGTTCTGTGATTATTTCAGTTTCTGCAGAGAAATGAATGACATGTAATGTTCAGCATATGACAGGACCAGTGTGAGCAGATGTACGGAAGACCAGGCCCCTGCTGTAACCTATACAATGCTTACACTGGAGACCTGGCCCCTGCTGTAACGTATACAATGCTTACACTGGAGACCAGGCCCCTGCTGTAACCTATACAATGCTTACACTGGAGACCTGGCCCCTGCTGTAACGTATACAATGCTTACACTGGAGACCAGGCCCCTGCTGTAACCTATACAATGCTTACACTGGAGACTAGGCCCCCTGCTGTAACCTATACAATGCTTACACTGGAGACCAGGCCCCTGCTGTACCCTATACAATGCTTACACTGGAGACCTGGCCCCTGCTGTAACCTATACAATGCTTACACTGGAGACCTGGCCCCTGCTGTAACCTATACAATGCTTACACTGGAGACCTGGCCCCTGCTGTAACCTATACAATGCTTACACTGGAGACCAGGCCCCCTGCTGTAACCTATACAATGCTTACACTGGAGACCAGGCCCCCTGCTGTAACCTATACAATGCTTACACTGGAGACCAGGCCCCTGCTGTAACCTATACAATGCTTACACTGGAGACCAGGCCCCTACTGTAACCTATACAATGCTTACACTGGAGACCAGGCCCCTGCTGTAACCTATACAATGCTTACACTAGAGACCCGGCCCCTGCTGTAACCTATACAATGCTTACACTGGAGACCTGGCCCCTGCTGTAACCTATACAATGTTTACACTGGAGACCAGGCCCCCTGCTGTAACCTATACAATGCTTACACTGGAGACCAGGCCCCCTGCTGTAACCTATACAATGCTTACACTGGAGACCAGGCCCCCTGCTGTAACCTATACAATGTTTACACTGGAGACCAGGCCCCCTGCTGTAACCTATACAATGCTTACACTGGAGACCAGGCCCCCTGCTGTAACCTATACAATGCTTACACTGGAGACCAGGCCCCCTGCTGTACCCTATACAATGCTTACACAGGAGACCAGGCCCCCTGCTGTAACCTATACAATGCTTACACAGGAGACCAGGCCCCCTGCTGTACCCTATACAATGCTTACACTGGAGACCAGGCCCCCTGCTGTAACCTATACAATGCTTACACAGGAGACCAGGCCCCCTGCTGTACCCTATACAATGCTTACACTGGAGACCCTCCCACTTCTATGTACAGATGCGGGTGGTTCACACACACACATTCGCTGGTGGGCGCACTGTGCAGGACAGGTCCCGTATTGTTGCACGCAGTGCCCCTAAGCCGCACCATTTGTGAGCGGGGTGAAAGCGGCACCGGGCACTGTCACTCGTGAACAGCCCGGCCATCCTCTGTTACCCTCAGGATACTCGGATGGCCAATGTTCACACATCCTGGGACGCTGCAGCGGATGACAGACGCATGCGGGAGGCAGGATCGGGTCCTAGTGTGGAGACCTCATGTATCTGTTACTGGCAGAATAAGTCACAGCTCAGGTTTTATTTACAGACTTTATCTCATTGCAGTCACGGTTCCTATGGACAGAGGTGGCGGGGTCCTGTAATGTCTGGTGTAGCAGTCAGAATCAGGCCCTCTCGGCTGTCAGCTGGTGCAGCAGTCTATTGCAGTGATGGGTGAGGGCCTCTCTTCTGTGTGATGCTGGCTGTTCCTCAGACAGAGAAGAGGACAGCCTCTGGCCAGCATGGAGAGACACCAGGTGCTGTAGAGAAAGCAGGAATGTTATTATCAGTAACTAGGAGATGAAATGCGGAATTCTATCCCTAGTCGTCATGGCACTGCGGCACTATGCCAGCTTACGTCTTGTTTCTGGTGCCTGAAGGCGGTACATGGGAGGGGGATGGCAGAGGAAAGGGATGTTTATGCCTGTTATACAGCCGATGCTGGTCTCTAGTAATCCAGGCACATACGCTGCCGAGCTGAGCTATGCGGGATTGGCACTATGAAATATTACACAAGAGATGGGCACTACGACACATGAGATGGACACTACGACATATGACACATGAGATGGGCACTACGACATACGACACATGAGATGGACACTACGACATACGACACATGAGATGGACACTACGACATACGACACATGAGATGGACACTACGACATATGACACATGAGATGGACACTATGACATATGACACATGAGATGGACACTACGACATACGACACATGAGATGGACACTACGACACATGACACATGAGATGGGCACTACGACATATGACACATGAGATGGACCCTACGACATACGACACATGAGATGGACACTACGACATACGACACATGAGATGGACACTACGACATACGACACATGAGATGGACACTACGACATACGACACATGAGATGGACACTACGACATATGACACATGAGATGAACACTACGACATACGACACATGAGATGGACACTACGACACATGACACATGAGATGGACACTACGACATACGACACATGAGATGGACACTACGAATAATGACACATGAGATGGACACTACGACATAGGACACATGAGATGGACACTACGACATAGGACACATGAGATGAACACTACGACATACGACACATGAGATGGGCACTACGACATACGACACATGAGATGGGCACTACGACATATGACATGAGATGGACACTACGACACATGAGATGGACACTGACATATGACACATGAGATGAACACTACGACACAGGAGATGGACACTACGACATACGACACATGAGATGGGCACTACGACATATGACACGAGATGACCACTACGACACATGAGATGGACACTACGACATACGACACATGAGATGGGCACTACGACATACGACACATGAGATGGACACTACGACATACGACACATGAGATGGACACTACGACATACGACACATGAGATGGACACTACGACATACGACACATGAGATGGACACTACGACATACGACACATGAGATGGGCACTACGACATACGACACATGAGATGGGCACTACGACATATGACACGAGATGACCACTACGACACATGAGATGGACACTACGACATACGACACGAGATGGGCACTACGACATACGACACATGAGATGGACACTACGACATACGACACATGAGATGGACACTACGACATACGACACATGAGATGGACACTACGACATACGACACATGAGATGGACACTACGACATACGACACATGAGATGGACACTACGAAACATGACACATGAGATGGACACTACGACATACGACACATGAGATGGACACTACGACATATGACACATGAGATGGACACTACGACATATGACACATGAGATGGACACTACGACACATGAGATGGACACTACGACACATGAGATGGACACTACGACATACGACACATGAGATGGACACTACGACATACGACACATGAGATGGACACTACGACATACGACACATGAGTTGGACACTACGACATACGACACATGAGATGGACACTACGACATACGACACATGAGATGGGCACTACGACATACGACACATGAGATGGACACTACGACATACGACACATGAGATGGACACTACGACATACGACACATGAGATGGACACTACGACATACGACACATGAGATGGACACTACGACATACGACACATGAGATGGGCACTACGACATACGACACATGAGATGGGCACTACGACATATGACACGAGATGACCACTACGACACATGAGATGGACACTACGACATACGACACATGAGATGGGCACTACGACATACGACACATGAGATGGACACTACGACATACGACACATGAGATGGACACTACGACATACGACACGAGATGGACACTACGACATACGACACATGAGATGGACACTACGACATACGACACATGAGATGGACACTACGACATACGACACATGAGATGGACACTACGAAACATGACACATGAGATGGGCACTACGACATACGACACATGAGATGGACACTACGACATACGACACATGAGATGGACACTACGACATACGACACATGAGATGGACACTACGACATACGACACATGAGATGGACACTACGACATATGACACATGAGATGGACACTACGACATATGACACATGAGATGGACACTACGACACATGAGATGGACACTACGACACATGAGATGGACACTACGACATACGACACATGAGATGGACACTACGACATACGACACATGAGATGGACACTACGACATACGACACATGAGATGGGCACTACGACATACGACACATGAGATGGACACTACGACATATGACACATGAGATGGACACTACGACATACGACACATGAGATGGACACTACGACATATGACACATGAGATGGACACTACGACATACGACACATGAGATGGACACTACGACATATGACACATGAGATGGACACTACGACATATGACACATGAGATGGACACTACGACATATGACACATGAGATGGACACTACGACACATGAGATGGACACTACGACATACGACACATGAGATGGACACTACGACATACGACACGAGATGGACACTACGACACATGACACATGAGATGGGCACTACGACATACGACACATGAGATGGACACTACGACATACGACACATGAGATGGACACTACGACATATGACACATGAGATGGACACTACGACATATGACACATGAGATGGACACTACGACATATGACACATGAGATGGACACTACGACACATAACATGGACACTACGACATATGATACATGAGATGGACACTACGACATATGACACATGAGATGGACACTACGACATATGACACATGAGATGGACACTACGACACATAACATGGACACTACGACATATGACACATGAGATGGACACTATGACACATGAGATGGACACTACGACATATGACACATGAGATGGACACTACGACATATGACGCATGAGATGGACACTACGACACAACATGGACACTACGACATATGATACATGAGATGGACACTACGACATATGACACATGAGATGGACACTACGACACATAACATGGACACTACGACATATGACACATGAGATGGACACTACGACATATGACACATGAGATGGACACTACGACATATGACACATGAGATGGACACTACGACACGTGAGATGGACACTACGATATACGACACGTGAGATGGACACTACGACATACGACACATGAGATGGACACTACGACATACGACACATGAGATGGACACTACGACATACGACACATGAGATGGACACTACGACATACGACACATGAGATGGACACTACGACATACGACACATGAGATGGACACTACGACATACGACACATGAGATGGACACTACGACATATGACACATGAGATGGATACTACGACATATGACACATGAGATGGGCACTACGACATACGAGATGGACACTACGACATGACACGTGAGATGGACACTACGACATATGACACGTGAGATGGGCACTACGACATATGACACGTGAGATGGACACTACGACATATGACACGTGAGATGGACACTACGACATACGACACGTGAGATGGACACTACGACATACGACACGTGAGATGAACACTACAACATACGACACGTGAGATGAACACTACGACATACGACACGTGAGATGAACACTACGACATACGACACGTGAGATGGACACTACGACATACGACACGTGAGATGGACACTACGACATACGACACATGAGATGGACACTACGACATACGACACGTGAGATGGACACTACGACATACGACACATGAGATGGACACTACGACATACGACACATGAGATGGACACTACGACATACGACACATGAGATGGACACTACGACATACGACACATGAGATGGACACTACGAAACATGACACATGAGATGGGCACTACGACATACGACACATGAGATGGACACTACGACATACGACACATGAGATGGACACTACGACATATGATACGTGAGATGGACACTACGACATGACACATGAGATGGGCACTACGACATATGACACATGAGATGAACACTACGACATATGACACGTGAGATGGACACTACGACATATGACACGTGAGATGGACACTACGACATATGACACATGAGATGAACACTACGACATATGACACATGAGATGGGCACTACGACATATGACACATGAGATGGGCACTACGACATACGAGATGGACACTACGACATGACACATGAGATGGGCACTACAACATATGACACATGAGATGGACACTACGACATATGACACATGAGATGGACACTACGACATATGACACGTGAGATGGGCACTACGACATGACACGTGAGATGGGCACTACGACATATGACACATGAGATGGACACTACGACATATGACACATGAGATGGACACTACGACATAGGACACGTGAGATAGACACTACGACATATGACAGGTGAGATGGACACTACGACATATGACACGCGAGATGGACACTACGACATATGACACATGAGATGAACACTACGACATATGACACATGAGATGAGCACTACGACATATGACACATGAGATGGGCACTACGACATACGAGATGGACACTACGACATGACACATGAGATGGGCACTACGACATATGACACATGAGATGGACACTACGACATGACACATGAGATGGACACTACGACATATGACACATGAGATGGACACTACGACATATGACACGTAAGATGGACACTACGACATATGACACATGAGATGGACACTACGACATATGACACGTGAGATGGACACTACGACATGACACGTGAGATGGGCACTACGACATATGACACATGAGATGGGCACTACAACATATGACACGTGAGATGGACACTACGACATACGACACGTGAGATGAACACTACAACATACGACACGTGAGATGAACACTACGACATACGACACGTGAGATGAACACTACGACATACGACACGTGAGATGGACACTACGACATATGACACATGAGATGGACACTACGACATACGACACATGAGATGGACACTACGACATACGACACATGAGATGGACACTACGAAACATGACACATGAGATGGACACTACGAAACATGACACATGAGATGGGCACTACGACATACGACACATGAGATGGACACTACGACATACGACACATGAGATGGACACTACGACATATGATACGTGAGATGGACACTACGACATGACACATGAGATGGGCACTACGACATATGACACATGAGATGAACACTACGACATATGACACGTGAGATGGACACTACGACATATGACACATGAGATGGACACTACGACATATGACACGTGAGATGGGCACTACGACATGACACGTGAGATGGACACTACGACATATGACACATGAGATGGACACTACGACATATGACACGTGAGATGGACACTACGACATATGACAGGTGAGATGGACACTACGACATATGACACACGAGATGGACACTACGACATATGACACATGAGATGAACACTACGACATATGACACATGAGATGAGCACTACGACATATGACATGAGATGGGCACTACGACATATGACACATGAGATGGACACTACGACATATGACACGTAAGATGGACACTACGACATATGACACATGAGATGGACACTACGACATATGACACATGAGATGGGCACTACGACATATGACACATGAGATGGGCACTACGACATATGACACATGAGATGGGCACTACGACATATGACACATGAGATGGGTACTACGACATATGACACATGAGATGAACACTACGACATATGACACATGAGATGAACACTACGACATATGACACATGAGATGAACACTACGACATATGACACATGAGATGGGCACTACGACATATGACACATGAGATGGACACTACGACATATGACACGTGAGATGGACACTACGACATGACACGTGAGATGGGCACTACGACATATGACACATGAGATGGACACTACGACATATGACACATGAGATGGACACTACGACATATGACACATGAGATGAACACTATGACATATGACACATGAGATGGGCACTACGACATATGACACATGAGATGGACACTACGACATATGACACATGAGATGGACACTACGACATAGGACACATGAGATGAACACTACGACATATGACACATGAGATGGGCACTACGACATATGACACATGAGATGGGCACTACGACATACGAGATGGACACTACGACATGACACATGAGATGGGCACTACAACATATGACACATGAGATGGACACTACGACATATGACACATGAGATGGACACTACGACATGACACATGAGATGGACACTACGACATATGACACATGAGATGGACACTACGACATATGACACATGAGATGGGCACTACGACATATGATACGTGAGATGGACACTACGACATATGACAGGTGAGATGGACACTACGACATATGACACATGAGATGGACACTACGACATATGACACATGAGATGAACACTACGACATATGACACATGAGATGGGCACTACGACATATGACACATGAGATGGGCACTACGACATACGAGATGGACACTACGACATGACACATGAGATGGGCACTACGACATATGACACATGAGATGGACACTACGACATATGACACATGAGATGGACACTACGACATGACACATGAGATGGACACTACGACATATGACACATGAGATGGACACTACGACATATGACACGTGAGATGGACACTACGACATATGACACATGAGATGGACACTACGACATATGACACGTGAGATGGACACTACGACATGACACATGAGATGGGCACTACGACATATGACACGTGAGATGGACACTACGACATATGACACGTGAGATGGACACTACGACATATGACACGTGAGATGGACACTACGACATATGACACGTGAGATGGACACTACGACATATGACACGTGAGATGGACACTACGACATATGACACGTGAGATGGACACTTTGACATGACAAGATCATGCACGAGACAACTGGCACTATGGGGCAGATGTACTAAGCCCTGGAGAGAGATAAAGTGGATGGAGATAAAGTACCAGTTGATCAGTTCCTGTCACTTTTCAGACCCAGCCTGTACCACAGCAGTTAGGAGCAGATTGGCTGATACTTTATCTCTCGCTAAGGCTTAGTCCTGTACATCTCCCCTTATTACAGATGTAAGGGAGAAGTCGGTAGGGGATGTGGGAAGATGTAAGGGAAAAAAGTCGGTAGGGGATGTGGGAAGATGTAAGCGAAAAGTTGGTAGGCGATGTGGGAAGATGCAAGGGAGTAGTCTGTGAGGGATGTGGGGAGATGTAAGGGAAAAGTCGGTAGGGGATGTGGGAAGATGTAAGGGGAAAGTCGGTAGGGGATGTGGGAAGATGTAAGGAAGTAGTCGGTAGAGAATGTGGGAAGATGTAAGGGAGTAGTCGGTAGGGGATGTGGGAAGATGTAAGGGAAAAGTCGGTAGGGGATGTGGGAAGATGTAAGGGAGTAGTCGGTAGGGGATGTGGGAAGATGTAAGGGACTAGTCGATAGGGGATGTGGGAAGATGTAAGGAAGTAGTCGGTAGGGAATGTGGGAAGATGTAAGGGAGTAGTCGGTAGGGGATGTGGGAAGATTTAAGGGAGTAGTCTGTGAGGGAAGTGGGAAGATGTAAGGGAGTAGTTGGTAGGGGATGTGGGAAGATGTAAGGGAAAAGTCGGTAGGGGATGTGGGAAGATGTAAGGGAGTAGTCGGTAGGGGATGTGGGAAGATGTAAGGGAGTAGTCGGTAGGGGATGTGGGAAGATGTAAGGGAAAAGTCGGTAGGGGATGTGGGAAGATGTAAGGGAGTAGTCGGTAGGGGATGTGGGAAGATGTAAGGGAAAAGTCGGTAGGGGATGTGGGAAGATGTAAGGGAAAAGTCGGTAGGGGATGTGGGAAGATGTAAGGGGAAAGTCGGTAGGGGATGTGGGAAGATGTAAGGAAGTAGTCTGTGGGGGAAGTGGGAAGATGTAAGGGAAAAGTCGGTAGGGGATGTGGGAAGATGCAAGGGAAAAGTCGGTAGGGGATGTGGGAAGATGTAAGGGAGTAGTCGGTAGGGGATGTGGGAAGATGTAAGGGAGTAGTCGGTAGGGGATGTGGGAAGATGTAAGGGAAAAGTCGGTAGGGGATGTGGGAAGATGTAAGGGAAAAGTCGGTAGGGGATGTGGGAAGATGTAAGGGAAAAGTCGGTAGGGGATGTGGGAAGATGTAAGGGGAAAGTCGGTAGGGGATGTGGGAAGATGTAAGGAAGTAGTCTGTGGGGGAAGTGGGAAGATGTAAGGGAAAAGTCGGTAGGGGATGTGGGAAGATGCAAGGGAAAAGTCGGTAGGGGATGTGGGAAGATGTAAGGGAAAAAAGTCGGTAGGGGATGTGGGAAGATGTAAGGGAGTAGTCAGTAGGGGATGTGGGAAGATGTAAGGGAAAAAAGTCGGTAGGGGATGTGGGAAGATGTAAGCGAAAAGTTGGTAGGCGATGTGGGAAGATGCAAGGGAGTAGTCTGTGAGGGATGTGGGGAGATGTAAGGGAAAAGTCGGTAGGGGATGTGGGAAGATGTAAGGGGAAAGTCGGTAGGGGATGTGGGAAGATGTAAGGAAGTAGTCGGTAGAGAATGTGGGAAGATGTAAGGGAGTAGTCGGTAGGGGATGTGGGAAGATGTAAGGGAAAAGTCGGTAGGGGATGTGGGAAGATGTAAGGGAGTAGTCGGTAGGGGATGTGGGAAGATGTAAGGGACTAGTCGATAGGGGATGTGGGAAGATGTAAGGAAGTAGTCGGTAGGGAATGTGGGAAGATGTAAGGGAGTAGTCGGTAGGGGATGTGGGAAGATTTAAGGGAGTAGTCTGTGAGGGAAGTGGGAAGATGTAAGGGAGTAGTTGGTAGGGGATGTGGGAAGATGTAAGGGAAAAGTCGGTAGGGGATGTGGGAAGATGTAAGGGAGTAGTCGGTAGGGGATGTGGGAAGATGTAAGGGAGTAGTCGGTAGGGGATGTGGGAAGATGTAAGGGAAAAGTCGGTAGGGGATGTGGGAAGATGTAAGGGAGTAGTCGGTAGGGGATGTGGGAAGATGTAAGGGAAAAGTCGGTAGGGGATGTGGGAAGATGTAAGGGGAAAGTCGGTAGGGGATGTGGGAAGATGTAAGGAAGTAGTCTGTGGGGGAAGTGGGAAGATGTAAGGGAAAAGTCGGTAGGGGATGTGGGAAGATGCAAGGGAAAAGTCGGTAGGGGATGTGGGAAGATGTAAGGGAAAAAAGTCGGTAGGGGATGTGGGAAGATGTAAGGGAGTAGTCAGTAGGGGATGTGGGAAGATGTAAGGGAAAAAAGTCGGTAGGGGATGTGGGAAGATGTAAGCGAAAAGTTGGTAGGCGATGTGGGAAGATGCAAGGGAGTAGTCTGTGAGGGATGTGGGAAGATGTAAGGGAAAAGTCGGTAGGGGATGTGGGAAGATGTAAGGGGAAAGTCGGTAGGGGATGTGGGAAGATGTAAGGAAGTAGTCGGTAGAGAATGTGGGAAGATGTAAGGGAGTAGTCGGTAGGGGATGTGGGAAGATGTAAGGGAAAAGTCGGTAGGGGATGTGGGAAGATGTAAGGGAGTAGTCGGTAGGGGATGTGGGAAGATGTAAGGGACTAGTCGATAGGGGATGTGGGAAGATGTAAGGAAGTAGTCGGTAGGGAATGTGGGAAGATGTAAGGGAGTAGTCGGTAGGGGATGTGGGAAGATTTAAGGGAGTAGTCTGTGAGGGAAGTGGGAAGATGTAAGGGAGTAGTCGGTAGGGGATGTGGGAAGATGTAAGGGAAAAGTCGGTAGGGGATGTGGGAAGATGTAAGGGAGTAGTCGGTAGGGGATGTGGGAAGATGTAAGGGACTAGTCGATAGGGGATGTGGGAAGATGTAAGGGGAAAGTCGGTAGGGGATGTGGGAAGATGTAAGGGAAAAGTCGGTAGGGGATGTGGGAAGATGTAAGGGAGTAGTCGGTAGGGGATGTGGGAAGATGTAAGGGACTAGTCGGTAGGGGATGTGGGAAGATGTAAGGGAAAAGTCGGTAGGGGATGTGGGAAGATGTAAGGGGAAAGTCGGTAGGGGATGTGGGAAGATGTAAGGGAAAAGTCGGTAGGGGATGTGGGAAGATGTAAGGGGAAAGTCGGTAGGGAATGTGGGAAGATGTAAGGGAAAAGTCGGTAGGGGGTGTGGGAAGATGTAAGGGAAAAGTCGGTAGGGGGTGTGGGAAGATGTAAGGGAAAAGTCGGTAGGGGATGTGGGAAGATGTAAGGGAGTGCCACTAATCTTATATTGAGTACACATCAGCCGATCCCGTGGATTGGAGTGACATACCGTACACATCGTCTGATGTGTACACATAATTGCACACTCCCGTCCGCTGACGTTGGGGGCTTCCCATCTGCTGTTTTGCATGTCAGATGGGACGACCCGGTGGCTGACAGCATGCAGCTGAAAACGGCTAATAAACGGTATATCGTATGGGCGAATGATGTATCATTGCATCGGTTGTCCCATCAGCTGTGATACCCATCATTCTAATATGTACCTAGCCTAAGTAATCATGTCATACTTGTGATGTCACAGTATCATAGGGGGAGGACCGGCAGATGTAAGATGTGCAGAGAGAAGATGTGGCAGGGGTATGTCCTAGCTCACATCTAAATTGCAGTGTAAGAATTTGTGGGCTACATGCAAAAGCAGCCAATATGTATCCTGTAAAATAGGAAATGTATTTGCACCCCTTGTATTGCATTATGGTTTGCTGCAGGTGCAACGTTATTGTACTTGCATTCTGTGCCATGCTCAGTATTTTGTGTTTTTATGTTAATTACCCTATACACCATGTGATCTCCACTACCCCACCCAGGCACCATGTGATCTCCACTACCCCACCCAGGCACCAGATGATCTCCACTACTCCACAGAGACACCATGTGATCTCATGTGCCCCACCTAGGCACCATGTGATCTCCACTACCCCACCGAGGCACCATGTGATCTCCACTACACCACCATGGGATCTCCACTACCCCACACGGGCACCATGGGATCTCCAGTACCCCACCCAGACACCACGGGATCTCCAGTGCCCAACCCAGACACCATGTGATCTCCAATACTCCACCCGGACACCACCATGGGATCTCCACTACCCCACACAGGCACCATGGGATCTCCATTACCCCACCCAGACACCATGGATTCTCTAGTACCCCATCCAGACACCATGGGATCTCCAGTGCCCCACCCAGGAACCATGTGATCTCCAATACTCCACCATGGGATCTCCACTACCCCACACAGGCACAATGTGACCTCCACCACCCCAAACAGGTATCATGTGATCTCCAATACCTGACCCAGGCACCATGTGATCTCCAATACCCGACCCAGGCACCACGTAATCTCCACTACCCCACCGAGACACCATGTTATCTCCACTACCTCACCCAGACACCATGTGATCTCCACTACCACACACAGGCACCACCATGGGATCTCCACTACCCCTTATGGGCACCATGTGATCTCCACTACTCCACCCAGACACCATGTGATCTCCAGTACCTCACCCAGGAACCATGTATTCTCCAATACCCCACCCAGACACCAAGGGGACCTCCGGAGCCCCACCCAGGCACCATGTGATCTCCAATACCCGACCCAGGCACCATGTGATCTCCACTACACCACCCAGACACCATGTGATCTCCACTACACCACCCAGACACCATGTGATCTCCACTACCACACACAGGAACCATGTGATCTCCTGTACCCCACCCAGACACCACCAAGGGATCTCCACTACCCCACCCAGACACCACCATGGGATCTCCACTACCCCTCATGGGCACCATGGGATCTCCACTACCCAACGCAGGCACCACGGGATCTCCAGTACCCCACCCAGACACCAAGGGGATCTCCAGTACCCCACCCAGACACCAAGGGGATCTCCAGTACCCCACCCAGGCACCATGTGATCTCCAGTACCCCACCCAGGCACCATGTGATCTCCAATACCCCACAGAGACACCATGGGATCTCCACTTTCTCACACAGGAACCAAGTGATCTCCTGTATCCCACCCAGACACCACCATGTGATCTCCACTACCCCACCCAGGGACTATGTGATCTCCATTACTCCACCCAAACACCATAAGACGTGCATTTCTCCATCTGGAAACTATGTGATTTGAATTACCCAAGAGACGCCCTGTGAACTCCACTACCCCACACAGACAATGTGACCTATGCTTTTCCATCCAGACACCATGTGATCTCAATTACCCCACTAAGACACTGTGACCTGTGTTTCTTCAGCCAGACACTGTGTAACCTCAATTATCCAACCTAACAGCATAACCTCCATTGCCCCACCCAGACAGACTATGAGCTCCCTTACACCATTCACACACCATGTGACCCCCCCATTACCTCACCCAATGTGTGACCTGCGCTACTCAACAAAGACACGGTGATGACCAGCTCTACAGCTGCAAAATATGGGACGCTATAACAGGGAAATCTGGTACAAGATGATGAAGGTACCTGGCGTATGTTGATGATGCCACTGAGACTACGCAGAGCAATTACTGAGGCAAGCCGCACAGTCTCCTCTTGGTCAGTGCAAGCTGAATTTAAAAGATGCTGTGGGACCTGTAACTTGAGTAGATGTGGGCTTCCTACGTCACTAGACAGCGTTCCCAGGTTTCCAAGTGCATTAGCTGCATGAATTCGGGTCTTTGTTTGAGGGTCTCTTAATAACATTAGAAACTTCGATGTTGCAACAGACACCCAGGAGCTGTTGTCTTCTGCACCAGATTTGTGGAAAGCACAATTCCCTACAGCAAATGCTGCAGATCGTCTTACTCTGGTATCTTGGTCAGAAAGACAATCCAGGAGCTTCTCCAGTATAACTGGCGAAAAGTATTGACCAAGACGTGAAAGGTTTCCTATGAATGTACAAGCTGCTGACCTCATCTCTGCACCTTGAGTCTGAAGAAGGTGACAAAGAAGCTTTTCCCAATCTCCAACAATTTTCTGCACTAGTGGCAAGTTAGAAGGAGATGCTCTGATCAGGTGGCTGAGCAGGGTCAGGAGCTCAATGGTTATACTGTCATGCCCAGACTGTACTGCGCTGCCCAGCCAGGTAACAACGTCATCTGAAGACAGAGCTGTGCGGGAGAATTCTGAGAGGAAGTCTTCCTCCATCAGGACGAGTCGGCACAGAAGACAGACTGGTGTTTCCGCTAGCGCTGCTGGGAATCTACAACATGCCTGAAAGACAAAAGGGAGATATAGGAACAAACACAAACTGTCCCCTGCCTAACTAGGACATCTAATGCTTAGGAGCAAGAACGGAGGCTGCATATTACAGAGAGCAAGACACACAACTAACACAAACTACCCTATGCCAGGAGATCACAAGGACATCTAATGCTGAGGAGCAGGAACGGAGGCTGCATCTTACCGAGAGCAAGACACAAACCTAACACAAACTACCCTATGCCAGGAGATAACAAGGACATCTAATGCTTCAGAGCAGGAACGGAGGCTGCATCTTACCGAGAGCAAGACACAAAACTAACACAAACTACCCTATGCCAGGAGATAACAAGGACATCTAATGCTTAGGAGCAGGAACGGAGGCTGCATCTTACCAAGAGCAAGACACAAACCTAACACAAACTACCCTATGCCAGGAGATAACAAGGACATCTAATGCTTAGGAGCAGGAACGGAGGCTGCATCTTACCAAGAGCAAGACACAAACCTAACACAAACTACCCTATGCCAGGAGATAACTAGGACATCTAATGCTTCAGAGCAGGAACGGAGGCTGCATCTTACCGAGAGCAAGACACAAAACTAACACAAACTACCCTATGCCAGGAGATCACAAGGACATCTAATGCTGAGGAGCAGGAACGGAGGCTGCATATTACCGAGAGCAAGACACACAACTAACACAAACTACCCTATGCCAGGAGATAACAAGGACATCTAATGCTGAGGAGCAGGAACGGAGGCTGCATATTACAGAGAGCAAGACACAAACCTAACACAAACTACCCTATGCCAGGAGATAACAAGGACATCTAATGCTTAGGAGCAGGAACGGAGACTGCATATTACAGAGAGCAAGACACACAACTAACACAAACTACCCTATGCCAGGAGATAACAAGGACATCTAATGCTGAGGAGCAGGAACGGAGGCTGCATATTACCGAGAGCAAGACACACAACTAACACAAACTACCCTATGCCAGGAGATAACAAGGACATCTAATGCTTAGGAGCAGGAACGGAGGCTGCACCTTACTGAGAGCAAGACGCAAAACTAACACAAACTACCCTATGCCAGGAGATAACAAGGACATCTAATGCTGAGGAGCAGGAACGGTGGCTGCACCTTACCAAGAGCAAGACACACAACTAACACAAACTACCCTATGCCAGGAGATAACAAGGACATCTAATGCTGAGGAGCAAGAACGGAGGCTGCACCTTACCGAGAGCAAGACACAAAACTAACACAAACTACCCTATGCCAGGAGATAACAAGGACATCTAATGCTGAGGAGCAGGAACGGAGGCTGCATATTACCGAGAGCAAGACACACAACTAACACAAACTACCCTATGCCAGGAGATAACAAGGACATCTAATGCTTAGGAGCAGGAACGGAGGCTGCACCTTACTGAGAGCAAGACACAAAACTAACACAAACTACCCCATGCCAGCAGATAACAAGGACATCTAATGCTTAGGAGCAGGAACGGAGGCTGCACCTTACTGAGAGCAAGACGCAAAACTAACACAAACTACCCTATGCCAGGAGATAACAAGGACATCTAATGCTGAGGAGCAGGAACGGTGGCTGCACCTTACCAAGAGCAAGACACAAACCTAACACAAACTACCCTATGCCAGGAGATAACTAGGACATCTAATGCTGAGGAGCAGGAACGGAGGCTGCACCTTACCAAGAGCAAGACACACAACTAACACAAACTACCCTATGCCAGGAGATAACTAGGACATCTAATGCTTCAGAGCAGGAACGGAGGCTGCACCTTACCAAGAGCAAGACACACAACTAACACAAACTACTCTATGCCAGGAGATAACAAGGACATCTAATGCTTAGGAGCAGGAACGGAGGCTGCACCTTACTGAGAGCAAGACGCAAAACTAACACAAACTACCCTATGCCAGGAGATAACAAGGACATCTAATGCTTAGGAGCAGGAACGGAGGCTGCATATTACCGAGAGCAAGACACACAACTAACACAAACTACCCTATGCCAGGAGATAACTAGGACATCTAATGCTTAGGAGCAGGAACGGAGGCTGCATATTACAGAGAGCAAGACACAAAACTAACACAAACTACCCTATGCCAGGAGATCACAAGGACATCTAATGCTGAGGAGCAGGAACGGAGGCTGCACCTTACCGAGAGCAAGACACAAAACTAACACAAACTACCCTATGCCAGGAGATAACAAGGACATCTAATGCTGAGGAGCAGGAACGGAGGCTGCATATTGCCGAGAGCAAGACACACAACTAACACAAACTACCCTATGCCAGGAGATAACAAGGACATCTAATGCTTAGGAGCAGGAACGGAGGCTGCATCTTACTAAGAGCAAGACACAAACCTAAAACAAACTACCCTATGCCAGGAGATAACAAGGACATCTAATGCTTAGGAGCAGGAACGGAGGCTGCACCTTACTGAGAGCAAGACACACAACTAACACAAACTACCCTATGCCAGGAGATAACAAGGACATCTAATGCTTTGGAGCAGGAACGGAGGCTGCACCTTACTGAGAGCAAGACACACAACTAACACAAACTACCCTATGCCAGGAGATAACAAGGACATCTAATGCTTAGGAGCAGGAACGGAGGCTGCATCTTACTAAGAGCAAGACACAAACCTAACACAAACTACCCTATGCCAGGAGATAACAAGGACATCTAATGCTTAGGAGCAGGAACGGTGGCTGCACCTTACCAAGAGCAAGACACAAACCTAACACAAACTACCCTATGCCAGGAGATAACTAGGACATCTAATGCTGAGGAGCAGGAACGGAGGCTGCATCTTACCGAGAGCAAGACACACAACTAACACCAACTACCCTATGCCAGGAGATAACAAGGACATCTAATGCTGAGGAGCAAGAACGGAGGTTGCACCTTACAGAGAGCAAGACACAAAACTAACACAAACTACCCTATGCCAGGAGATAACAAGGACATCTAATGCTGAGGAGCAGGAACGGAGGCTGCATATTACCGAGAGCAAGACACAAAACTAACACAAACTACCCTATGCCAGGAGATAACAAGGACATCTAATGCTTAGGAGCAAGAACGGAGGCTGCATCTTACCAAGAGCAAGACACAAAACTAACACAAACTACCCTATGCCAGGAGATAACAAGGACATCTTGCTCCTAAGCATTAGAACGGAGGCTGCATCTTACCAAGAGCAAGACACAAAACTAACACAAACTACCCAATGCCAGGAGATAACAAGGACATCTAATGCTGAGGAGCAGGAACGGAGGCTGCATATTACAGAGAGCAAGACACAAACCTAACACAAACTACCCTATGCCAGGAGATAACTAGGACATCTAATGCTGAGGAGCAGGAACGGAGGCTGCATATTACCGAGAGCAAGACACACAACTAACACAAACTACCCTATGCCAGGAGATCACTAGGACATCTAATGCTGAGGAGCAGGAACGGAGGCTGCATATTACCGAGAGCAAGACACACAACTAACACAAACTACCCTATGCCAGGAGATAACAAGGACATCTAATGCTTAGGAGCAGGAACGGAGGCTGCATCTTACTAAGAGCAAGACACAAACCTAACACAAACTACCCTATGCCAGGAGATAACAAGGACATCTAATGCTTAGGAGCAGGAACGGAGGCTGCATATTACCGAGAGCAAGACACACAACTAACACAAACTACCCTATGCCAGGAGATTACTAGGACATCTAATGCTTAGGAGCAGGAACGGAGGCTGCATCTTACTGAGAGCATGACACAAAACTAACACAAACTACCCTATGCCAGGAGATAACAAGGACATCTAATGCTTAGGAGCAGGAACGGAGGCTGCATATTACAAAGAGCAAGACACAAACCTAACACAAACTACCCTATGCCAGGAGAGAACAAGGACATCTAATGCTGAGGAGCAGGAACGGAGGCTGCATATTACCGAGAGCAAGACACAAACCTAACACAAACTACCCTATGCCAGGAGATAACAAGGACATCTAATGCTTAGGAGCAGGAACGGAGGCTGCACCTTACCGAGAGCAAGACACAAAACTAACACAAACTACCCTATGCCAGGAGATAACAAGGACATCTAATGCTGAGGAGCAGGAACGGAGGCTGCACCTTACTGAGAGCAAGACACAAAACTAACACAAACTACCATATGCCAGGAGATAACAAGGACATCTAATGCTGAGGAGCAAGAACGGAGGCTGCACCTTACCAAGAGCAAGACACAAAACTACCACAAACTACCCTATGCCAGGAGATCACAAGGACATCTAATGCTTAGGAGCAAGAACGGAGGCTGCATCTTACCAAGAGCAAGACACAAAACTAACACAAACTACCCTATGCCAGGAGATAACAAGGACATCTAATGCTGAGGAGCAGGAACGGAGGCTGCATATTACAGAGAGCAAGACACAAACCTAACACAAACTACCCTATGCCAGGAGATAACTAGGACATCTAATGCTTAGGAGCAGGAACGGAGGCTGCACCTTACTGAGAGCAAGACACACAACTAACACAAACTACCCTATGCCAGGAGATTACTAGGACATCTAATGCTGAGGAGCAGGAACGGAGGCTGCATATTACCGAGAGCAAGACACACAACTAACACAAACTACCCTATGCCAGGAGATTACTAGGACATCTAATGCTTAGGAGCAGGAACGGAGGCTGCATCTTACTGAGAGCATGACACAAAACTAACACAAACTACCCTATGCCAGGAAATAACAAGGACATCTAATGCTTAGGAGCAGGAACGGAGGCTGCATATTACAAAGAGCAAGACACAAACCTAACACAAACTACCCTATGCCAGGAGATAACTAGGACATCTAATGCTGAGGAGCAGGAACGGAGGCTGCATCTTACTAAGAGCAAGACACAAACCTAACACAAACTACCCTATGCCAGGAGATAACAAGGACATCTAATGCTTAGGAGCAGGAACAGAGGCTGCATATTACCGAGAGCAAGACACACAACTAACACAAACTACCCTATGCCAGGAGATTACTAGGACATCTAATGCTTAGGAGCAGGAACGGAGGCTGCATCTTACTGAGAGCAAGACACAAAACTAACACAAACTACCCTATGCCAGGAGATAACAAGGACATCTAATGCTTAGGAGCAGGAACGGAGGCTGCATATTACCGAGAGCAAGACACACAACTAACACAAACTACCCTATGCCAGGAGATAACTAGGACATCTAATGCTGAGGAGCAGGAACGGAGGCTGCATCTTACCAAGAGCAAGACACACAACTAACACAAACTACCCTATGCCAGGAGATAACTAGGACATCTAATGCTTAGGAGCAGGAACGGAGGCTGCACCTTACTGAGAGCAAGACACAAAATACAAAAAAGTATCAATTTTTTAAGACTACACCACATTAAAGTAAGGATATTATGGGCATATAAAGCACATAGCAAAGCAAAATACACACACACACACACACACACACACACACACACACACACACACACACACACACTCTCCGCACCTGCAGAAGTAAGGTGAGTGTCTGCTGTTTTCTGAGAGACATCACCATTTCAGCCATAGTTTCATTGGCGACCTCTAATGACAGGGGAACACAGAGTAACCGAGAGACCAGACTTATTATATCGCAGAGAGTGAGAGAGACATCCCAGCCACACGTCTTGCTGCTGTGGAGAGACAACATCGGGCAGATTCACTATGTGCCATTAACACAGTCACAATTGTATCTAGAGCAGTCACCATTATACTGTGTGTGTGTATATATATATATATATATATATATATATCAAAAAAATAAAGGGAACACTTACACAACACGTCCTAGATCTGAATGAATGAAATATTCTTATTAAATACTTTGTTCTTTACATAGCTGAATGTGCTGACAACAAAGGTAATTCCAAGTTGATCGCAGCAGGATTTTTGTTAGCAGTTGGGCAAAACCATGTGCAGTGCAGGGGAGGCAGATAGAACATGTGCAGAGGGAGTTAGATTTGGGTGGGGTGTGTTCAATCTGGGATCTAAATTGCAGTGTAAAAATAAAGCAGCCAGTATTTACCCTGCACAGAAACAAAAAACCCACCCAAATCTAACTCTCTCTGCAAATGTTATATCTTTTTCCCCTGCACTGCACATGGTTTTGCCCAACTGCTAACAAAAATCCTGCTGCGATCAACTTGGAATTACCCCCAAAGTCACACAAAAATTATCAATGGAAATCAAATTTATTAACCCATGGAGGTCTGGATTTGGAGTCACACTCAACATTAAAGTGGAAAACCACACTACAGGCTGATCCAACTTTGATGTAATGTCCTTAAAACAAGTCAAAATGAGGCTCAGTAGTGTGTGTGGCCTCCACGTGCCTGTATGACCAAGCCTGGGCATGCTCCTGATGAGGTGGCGGATGGTCTCCTGAGGGATCTCCTCCCAGACCTGGACTAAAGCATCCGCCAACTCCAAGACAGTCTGTGGTGCAACGTGGCGTTGGTGGATGGAGTGAGACATGATGTCCCAGATGTGCTCAATTGGATTCAGGTCTTGGGGTACGGGCGGGCCAGTCCATAGCATTAATGCCTTCGTCTTGCAGGAACTGCTGACACACTCCTGCCACATGAGGTCTAGCATTGTCTTGCATTAGGAGGAACCCAGGGCCAACCGCACCAGCATATGGTCTCACAAGGGGTCTGAGGATCTCATCTCGGTACCTAATGGCAGTCAGGTTACCTCTGGCGAGCACATGGAGGGCTGTGCGGCCCCCAAAAGAAATGCCACCCCACACCATTACTGACCCACTGCCAAACCGGTCATGCTGGTGGATGTTGCAGGCAGCAGAACGTTCTCCTTGGCGTCTCCAGACTCTGTCACGTCTGTCACATGTGCTCAGTGAGAACCTGCTTTCATCTGTGAAGAGCACAGGGCGCCAGCGGCAAATTTGCCAATCTTGGTGTTCTCTGGCAAATGCCAAACGTCCTGCACGGTGTTGGGCTGTAAGCACAACCCCCACCTGTGGACGTCGGGCCCTCATACCACTCTCATGGAGTCTGTTTCTGATCATTTGAGTAGACATATGCACATTTGTGGCTTGCTGGAGGTCATTTTGCAGGGCTCTGGCAGTGCTCCTCCTGCTCCTCCTTGCACAAAGGTGGATGTAGCGGTCCTGCTGCTGGGTTGTTGCCCTTCTATGGCCTCCTCCACGTCTCCTGATGTACTGGCCTGTCTCCTGGTAGCGCCTCCCTGCTCTGGACACTACGCTGACAGACACAGCAAACCTTCTTGCCACAGCTCGCATTGATGTGCCAACCTGGATGAGCTGCCCTACCTGAGCCACTTGTGTGGGTTGTAGACTCCGTCTCATGCTACCACTAGAGTGAAAGCACCGCCAGCTTTCAAAAGTGACCAAAACATCAGCCAGAAAGCATAGGAGCTGAGAAGTGGTCTGTGGTCACCACCTGCAGAACAACTCCTTTACTGGGGGTGTCTTGCTAATTGCCTATAATTCCCACCTGTTGTCTATTCCATTTGCACAACAGCATGTGAAATTGATTGTCAATCAGTGTTGCTTCCTAATACCCCTTTCACATCGCACAAATAACCCGGTATCGACACGGCATATTGCCGTGTCGAACCGGGTCAGTGTGCGATGTGAAAGGTCCTTGGTCGATTTAGCGGGTCGCCTGACCAGGTAATTCAACCCGGTAAAAAAGAAGGGTTTTACCCGGGTTGATTACCGGGTCAGGTGCGGTGTGAATGGGAGCCGTGTCGATGCGACACGGTTCCCATTCACAAGATAGGGAGAGGCGGCGCAGGAGATGAGCTCATCTCCCGACGCCGCCTCCACCCCCGCCCCTGCTGCGCGCTCCGTTGTTATGGCAACCGACCCGGTATATTGCCGGGTCGGAAAGCCAGCAACGGAGCGCAAATGCCGGATCCCACCCGGTAAGGACACGTTTCTCTTACCGGGTAGGATCCGGCATTTGCGATCTAAATGCAGCATTAGTGGACAGTTTGATTTCACAGAAGTGTGATTGTCTTGGAGTTACATTGTATTGTTTAAGAGTTCCCTTAATTTTTTTTTGAGCAGTATATATATATATATATATATATATATATATATATCTATCAGTCACCATTACTGTACTGTTATAGGTCAGACGGTATCAATGTTATATATTGTATATCTGTGTAAAAAGTAGAAACCACAGGGGTCAATCTTATTGGAAACTGCATCCTTCCTGGCTGCTGCAAATAGGTGACTGCTCTGACCAGGTGACTCAGTGGGAGGGATACTTTACTGACAATGTAGGCTCGGCCCCCGGATCAGTGGTTTGGGATTCATTTAAGGCATTCCTAAGGGGAACGTATATTAGACGTATTTCTGCCCTCAAAATGTCCTGCAGGGAGAGAGAGCGAGCCCTTGAGAGTGACGCCAGGGATTTGGAATCTAGATACTTGGTGGATGGCACCCCTGCGCTGAAGGTACGCTGGCTGGCGGCCCAGTCGGCATGGGTGGCTCATCTGTCTGATAAAAACTCGCGCTCGCTTCTATTTCAGGCTACTAATATTTACATGCAGGGCGATAGGCCAGGTGGCCTGTTGGCTCGATTGGTGCACAGTGACCGCCCAGGTTCTACAATTGCTCAGATGACCGGTAGCGATGGCGCCCTTGTGAACACCACGCCGGAAATTGCGCAGCTATTCCGCTCCTACTATGCTGAGGTCTACAGTTCACAACTGGTAGACTCGACATCAGACCTCTCCGCTTATTTAAGTAATATTCCCCTACCCACACTCCCCCCGGAGGCCTCTGAGATGCTGGAGGCACCATTAACTCTGGAAGAGGTAACGGCGGCTATTGGCTTGTCTCCCAGCGGCAAGGCACCGGGCTATGACGGCATCCCCTCAGAAGTATACAAGACCCACATTGATTTCTTCGGTCCTAGGCTTCACGCCCTGTATTCTGATATTTTTGTTAATGATCAACTTCCCCCCTCTATGGCGGAGGCGATTATTATAGTGATCCCGAAGCCCGGAAAAGACCCTAGATCCCCAGAATCCTATAGACCGATATCATTGATTCCCACTGACGCTAAGATCCTGGAAAGATTTTAGCAGTTCGACTCAACACCGTAATTACTTCCATTATCCACTCCGACCAGACCGGCTTTATGCCAGGGATGTCCACTTCTATTAACCTACGTAGATTATATACCATCTTACAAATCCCATATGACTTCCCCTCTGACTCGGTAGTGGTCTCACTGGATGCCGCCAAGGCATTTGACAGTATCGAGTGGTCCTATCTATGGGAGGTCATGACAGCTATGGGTTTCTGGCCTAATTTTATAAAATGGATTAAATTGCTTTATCAGCACCCGACTGCCAGGATCTCAGTGAATGGCTATATCTCTCCCTCGTTCCGCCTGTTTCGCGGGACCAGGCAGGGATGTCCTCTGTCCCCAACCTTGTTTGCCCTGGCCATCGAACCCTTGGCCTGTCTAATAAGGTCCCACCCAGGCGTGGTGGGCATTCATACCGGCCCTCGTGAGGATAGGATTGCCCTTTACGCTGACGACATGCTGTTGTTTCTGAAGGATTACACCAGGTCTATGCCTACAGTGTTGCAATTGATTGAGGAGTTCGGTGTATATTCAGGCCTTCATATTAACTGGTCTAAGTCCTCTATTATGCCTGTGATTGCCCCCCCCCCCCCCCCCCTGCTGCTCCTAAAATCTCCCTACCGCTATGTTGGACGGCGAAATTTAAATATCTTGGGATTCAGGTAACCAATGACCCCTCTGACTTTACACCTTTGAACCTTGATCCGATCATGCAACAAATTACTCGTAAATCCAAGACTTGGTGTAAGCTTCCATTGACTGTATCTGGCAGGGTCAGCCTCGTAAAAATGATAATACTACCTAAGATTCTATATGTGGTTCTGCAATCCCCTGTATATATTCATCCATCCTTCTTTAGAAAATTGAATAGTGTCCTGTCTTCTTTAATATGGGCTAGCAAACGTCCTAGAATACAACTGAACACTCTCACCAGGCTGCGCAGCGACGGAGGTCTGGCCTTGCCAAACTTTCAGATGTACTACTATGCCGCTCAGCTGTCTCATATTAGTGCATGGGTGCAGGATACTGGCGTCACTTCTCTACACTGGGTATTTGTCCGATGCTACTTCCCCGACTTATCCCCCCTGCAGGTGTTGCTGAGTGGGAGCTTGGCCCGGTTCCTCCCTCCTCTTATATACCAAGCCATGAAGGTGTGGCAGGCACTAAAAATTCTTTTGAAATTTGATGGATTGGACCCGGACACCCCCCTCTGGTATTCTAAATGGCTCCCTGAACTGTATGCCCTCGAGGGGAGGGAAGTTTGGGCCCCTAAATCAGTGATTTCCATAAATCACCTTTATACGGATAATAGGATTTTGGTACTTACCAGGTAAATCCTTTTCTTTGAATCCATAGGGGGCACTGGAGTACTCTTGGGATATGGACGGCTTCCACCGGAAGAAGGCACTGAATAAATTAATTTTTGAGACTACTCCTCCCCTCCATATCCTCGAGCACTTCAGTGTTTTTTACTGAGCCGAACAGGATCGATAGAGAGATTGACAAAAGGAGAATTACCTATAATCTCACGGACAACAATAAAGTTGACACAAAACGTAACAGACAACTAAACAGTTGACACCCTAACTGATTAACCTTTGTTAAATTTAAACCAGTCGTGAAAGTGTGTTACCATAAGAACCACTGAACTTCCTAAAACAGATAAACTGCTCTGGGTGGGCGTCCAGTGCCCCCTATGGATTCAAAGAAAAGGATTTACCTGGTAAGTACCAAAATCCTATTTTCTTTTTCATCCACTAGGGGTCACTGGAGTACTCTTGGGACGTACCAAAGTTTCCTCCGTGGCGGGAGAGCTGTTTGGCACTTGTAACACTAAACGGCCAAAGCTAGATGCTGATGCCGCGAACGTATCAAACTTGTAAAAGCGCACAAACGTGTGCACTGAAGACCAAGTAGCCGCACGGCAAAGCTGTGTCGTAGAAGCCCCACGACTCGCTGCCCATGACGTTCCCACAGAACGTGTGGAATGAGCTGTTACTGATGTAGGTGGCTGTAACCTAGCATGAAGGTAAGCCTGACGTATGGTCAGTTTGATCCATCTGGATAAGGTCTGCTTAGAGGCTGGCCAACCCCTCTTAGCCGCATCATAGAGAACAAACAACGTATCCGTCTTACGAACCGTAGACGTTCGGGATACATAGACGCGTAATGCGCGAACCACATCCAACGTTTCAGCATTCTCTGTTAATACCGGAACTACTATTGGTTGATTGATGTGAAAAGACGACACTACCTTTGGTAGAAAAGCGGGATTCGTCCGAAGTTCCGCTCTGTCATCATGAAAAACTAAATACGGTGACTTGCATGACAAGGCACCCAGATCTGAAACACGCCTAGCCGAAGCTAAGGCTAAAAGAAAAATCGTTTTCCAAGTGAGAAATTTAATATCCACTTGTTGTAAGGGTTCAAAGTAATCGGACTGTAAGAAATCTAAAACCAGATTCAAGTCCCATGGCGCTGTAGGTGGAATGAAAGGAGGCTGTATCCTCATTACACCCTGTAGAAACGTATGTATTGACGGCAACGAGGCCAATTTCCTTTGAAAGTAAATTGACAACGCAGATACCTGCACCTTTAGTGTGGAAAGACGTAGTCCTCCATCTAACCCCATCTGTAAAAATAACAAAAGACGGGATAAATTAAAAGATGATGTCGGAAACTTCCGAGCTTCACACCAACCTATATAAGTACGCCAGATTCTGTAATAATGAGCTGCCGTAACCGGCTTCCTAGCTCGTACCATGGTTGGTATAACAGACTCCGGAATGCCCTCTCTTCTCAAGATGGCCTTTTCAACAGCCACCCCGTCAAACGCAGCCGCGCTAAATCGGGGTAAAGGAACGGACCTTGTTGTAACAGGTCCGGACGTAGTGGGAGTGGCCACGGATCATCTGCGAGTAAACCGAGGAGATCCGAGAACCAAGTTCTCCGAGGCCAATGAGGCGCTATTAGTATGACTGTGACGGACCCTCTCTTGATCCGTTTTAGCAACAGCGGGAGCAGCGGAAACGGTGGAAACAGATACACGAGGCTGTACGGCCACGCGGCTGTGAGAGCATCCACCGCCACTGCCCTTGGATCTCTTGTTCTGGACACATATCGTGACACCTGATGATTGTGGCGGGATGCCATCAGATCCACCTGAGGGTAACCCCACCTCTGGATCAACATCTGAAACACTTCTGGATTTAATGCCCACTCTCCTGGATGAAAATCCCGACGACTGAGAAAATCAGCCTCCCAGTTGTCCACTCCCGGAATGAACACTGCCGACAATATCACCTGGTGATATTCGGCCCATCTGAGGATCCGAGCTACTTCCCGCATTGCCATGCGGCTTCTCGTTCCTCCTTGTTTGTTTATGTATGCGACTGCCGTCGCATTGTCTGACTGCACCTGAACAGTCTGAAAACGAAACATGTACACTGCTTGTCTTAGAGCATTGTAAATCGCACTGAGTTCCAGAACATTTATGGATAGCGATCTTTCGTGATCTGCCCAGAGGCCCTGGAGCCGATAACTCTGAACTACAGCTCCCCAACCTCTGAGACTTGCGTCTGTTGACAGAATTATCCAATTCACGACGCCGAATCGTCTCCCTGCAGATAGATTGTGTATTTTTAACCACCAGAGAAGAGACACCCTGACTTGTGGCGACAATCTCACCCTGTGGTGCATCTGCAGATGTGATCCCGACCATTGCGCTAACACCTCCAGTTGAAACGGACGTGAGTGAAATCTTCCGAACTGAAGTGCTTCGAAAGCCGCCACCATTGTGCCTAAAAGGCGAATGCACAAATGTACTGAGACTGTGCGTGGCTTGAGCACTAATTGCACCAGATGACGAATGACCTGTACTTTCTGTTGTGGCAGGTAAACCTTTTGATTTACTGTATCGAGAATCATCCCTAGGAATTGAAGTCGTTGACACGGAATTAGATGTGATTTCTTTAAACTGACTATCCAACCGTGCTGAACTAGTACATTGTACGTTAGCAAAGCATGCTGGAGAAGCAATTGTTGAGACAGAGCCTTTATGAGTAGATCGTCCAAATACGGAACAATTATTACTCCTAGGGACCTGAGATGAGCTATCATCACGGACATTACCTTGGTGAATACCCGAGGCGCTGATGAGAGGCCAAACGGCAGAGCCTGAAACTGGTAATGGTCTCGCCTTATTGCAAACCTTAAGAAACTCTGGTGAGGTGGCCAAATCGGAATGTGTAAGTACGCATCTTTGAGATCCAGTGCAATCATGAATTCCTGTGGCTCTAACCCTGCAATTACTGACCTGAGAGATTCCATCTTGAATCTGTGGTAAGTGACGTAATGATTGAGACCTTTTAGGTTCAATATTGGCCTGACTGAGCCATCTGGTTTTGGTACCAGAAACAGACTGGAATAATAACCCTGACCCTGTTCCTGCACAGGGACCGGAATCACGACTGCAGCATTCAGCAGAGACTGAATGGCAACCTGCAGAACTGCTTTCTTGTCGTCCGACACAGGCAGTCCTGTCGTGAAAAATCTTCCTGTCGGAAGATAATCGAACTCTATTTTGTAACCCTCTAATACTAAATTGCGGATCCACCCATCTGTGGACGTCTGCAGCCACGCCCCCTGAAAGCTCTGAAGGCGTGCTCCCACAATTGGAGATCCGAGATGGGCTGGGAGCCCGTCATGCCACTGGTTTGTTAGTGGTCCTAGTGTCTTGACGACGTGCATTGGATTGTCGGGCACTACGTCCCCGACCTCTTCTACCAGGCGTGACTGCTCCTGTGCCCTGCCCACGAAAGGGCTGAGTTCTAAAGGATTTGAACGCCGGACCAGAATATTTCCGTTTAGGTATAGTTGTAGGCGATGGAAGAAACACAGACTTTCCTCCAGTAGCCTCAGAAATCCATTTGTCCAATTCAGGACCGAAAAGCTTCTCGCCATCATAAGGCAATGCCTCTATACCTTTTTTAACCTCCGTCTCCGCCTGCCAAGAACGCAGCCAAAGTGCTCGTCGAACTATGACTAGCGATGAGGACAGGCGAGAAGTAAGCTGACAGACGTCAGTAGAAGCTGTACATAGATATTCAGCAGCTTCCCAGATCTGATCCGCGAGAAGTATAAGATGGTCATCTTGCAGAGCCGACTTGAGCTCTTTTATCCATACCATTAATGCTTTAGTAACCCAAATGCCAAACAACCCAGGTCTTAACAGCACTCCAGCTGCTGTATACATGGACCTTAGCATAGCCTCTATTTTACGATCTGCAGGGTCTTTAAGCGTAGTAGCAGTTGGTACTGGTATGGTTAACTTCCTTGTAAGTTTAGATACGGATGAATCCACCAATGGTGGGTTCTCCCAAGTAGCTGTCATGGACTCTGGAAACGGGTAACTCGATTTAAATCTACGAGGTATAGAAAACCGTTTATCCGGATTCTTCCGTGTTTCCAGTAACATTTTATTAAGAGATTCCGAAATAGGGAAACACATCGGAGATCTCTGTCGTTTAGTAAAGACTACCTCATCATTCGTCAGGGGCTCCTCAGTTTCCGTAAACTCCAGCGACTGACGTACTGCTCTGATGAGATTGTCAATACCTGGGCTGTCAAAATCGTCACTATCTGACTGTTGGTCTATTTCGCCCTCCTCATACTCATGTTCAGTGAGGTCTAGTATCCCAGAGACTGGAGAATTATTAGGAAAAGGAAACTTATCTTTTCCACTCAAGGTGGACCTCTGACCAGTCAAATGGTCTCATTTTAAACTCAGATCTTGCCGCCTCTCTTTCTTCACGAGAGGCGGCCAGCTCTGATTGTAAACCAACTAATACATCTGCAAGTAAAGCCCATGGAGGGTCCAGAGATGCTGGCTTTACTTCTGTGGAAATCGTATTTGTGGCTGTATTAACAACACATGCTGTACATGTGGTGGATCCATCAGGCAACACACTCTTACAGACATGACATGAAAAATGTTTCTTAGATTTTGCTGGTGTCTTACTCATTATAAAGACAGACAATACAAACTACACACAGACAGTCTGCACGACTCAGTAATAACACCAAAGTTCCTTGTATATATCAGGCAAGTGCAGTGCCTGCCAGCAATAAGAAAACTGACCCCCAAATTCCCCTAGTACCACTCTTAAGCCGAGATGTAATATAGGAATCCTGGAACAGACAGGAGAACATTAAACATGTTAAGTACCAAGTTTTTCTACAAAGCTTAACACTGCCAATACTGCTAATGTCTCCCCCCACCCCCACGACCTCCGTGTACAGCACCGGGTCGGGGCCTGCGGAACTTTGCATAGGGCCGTGTGAGCGGCCTGTACCTGTATGCCAAGGCAGCGGGGAACTCCTCGGCTGCTGCGGGCGGTCAGCGGGAGCAGAGAGCGTACTGCATAGAGCCGTGGAGCGGCCTATGCACACGCGCTCCCGGCCCGCCACACACAGCATAGAGTGGAGTGGCCTCCTGTGTAGCCAGGCAGCGGGGAACATATCGGCTGCTGCGGCGCAGGGAGCAGCGGTCTGCTAGGTAACTTAAGATGCTGGGAGCGGCGGAGAGTGAGAGCGCGCTGCATAGAGCCGTGAAGCGGCCTATGCACACGCGCTCCGGGCAGCGTTCGTTAGTGAGTGAAACATGCCCAATACAATCCCCAACAGTGGGGCGGCAGCATAAGCTGACCGCCCCTACCCAACATACCTGGACCGTAACAAAAGTCTATGACGGGGCTTCTCATCCAAGCTCCGTCCAGCTTTTTGCAGGCAGCCTGCAGGTGGAGTGAGGGAGCTCTTTACAGAGAGGTCCGACACTCACGGCTGTTCTCAGCCGCTTCCACTGTCCCTGACCCACGCCTGTTAGAAGGGGGGAAAGGACGTGAAAATCCTTGAAAGGGAAAAAAAAAAAAAAATTAGAAAAAATTCCAATACTTTGTGGACGAGCTCCACTATGCCTTCTAACTGTGTCGAGCACAGAAAAAACACTGAAGTGCTCGAGGATATGGAGGGGAGGAGTAGTCTCAAAAATTAATTTATTCAGTGCCTTCTTCCGGTGGAAGCCGTCCATATCCCAAGAGTACTCCAGTGACCCCTAGTGGATGAAAAAGAAAATACGCTCAAATCCTTCCAACAACTAAAAGATGAGTTTAATTTGCCTAACTCCTATTTTTTTAGATACCTCCAGCTCCGACATGCCTTGCAGTCCCAATTCGCCAATTCCCCCCCTAAAATTATACCATTTCCCATTAAGACCTTTGCAAGTATGCTGGGTCGAGTTAAGATGATTTCCCATGCTTATGGTTATCTACTCGCCAAACTCCATATAGATCCTTTGACACGTCTCCGTGTCAAATGGGAGCAGGATCTGGGCCCCATAGATGAAGAGAACTGGGCCCTTGCTTTGGAAACTCCGTGCACGGTTACCAAATCCATCAGGTATCAACAGATACAATACTTCCTTTTGCATAGAATATATATGACCCCGGCCAGACTGGCCAAATTCGGGACGGGTCGTGTGGGTGACTGCCCTAAGTGTGGGATGACTGCAGGTACTTTTTGGCACCTCATTTGGGATTGTCCGGTGTTGCGGGCTTTCTGGGCGGGGGTCGGATCGATTCTGGGGAACACAGGGGTGGACGAGGCCATGCTTACTCCGCAATTTTGCATCCTGGGAATGGGTAGCTCTGACTTTGTGTCTGGTCCAGAGGGCCTATATGCTCGCAACATATGTGCAATGGCGAAGGTGAGCATTGCGAGGCTATGGATGGCCCCTAAGGGCCCTACACTCCCCGCTCTTAAGGCACTAATAAACGACACTGTTTTTAAGGAACGATACATTTATATGAAACACAATGCCTCCGCTAAATTTGAAAGAATTTGGTCTCCATGGCTGGAATCCATATACTCCGTCCCAGACCCTACAACTTAATGGTGATAGGGTTACTAACAGGTCCTGGATTTGCCAAGTTATGATCTTCTAGGGCCATAGGCTTCCCTCTGACCCAATGGGTTGTGAATGAGAGAGTGGCTCTGTGCCCATCTGGACAGGGTAGGATTTAGAGTGCTAGTATCCCCCAATGCGTCCTCTTCCCCATAATGTTTTTTGTCTCTTTGTTTTTTAAATTTTTTTTATTTCTGGGGTTCTCTGTGTTTGGTTTCTGATTGTTTTCTTCTCTTTTAAAGGGTTTTACTCGTACGGATTGTCCGTAAGAGTTATATTTGAGGGGGGGGGGGGGGGGGGGGAAACAAAACAAAGTATAATGTGATTTCATGAATACTAGAGTGTACGGATAATGCAAAATAATGGTATATATAACTGTACATTCCTATGCGCCTATGAGCAAATGACATAGTTTGAAAATAAGTCGAAAGTGAATGCTGTTCCCCGATGAGGACATGTCATTACGTGTTTAATGTGTTCCTGTTATGCAATGTCTGTATGCAAACTACTCTCCTTCGAAATAAAAATTCTTTATTTAAAAAAAAAAAAAAAAAAAAGTAGAAACCACAGCTTTTTTTGCGGCTGATTGGTATATCTACGTGCATGTCTGAGTCTGTATATGAAGTATGACAGAACTTGTTTTAGGAAAATTAGAAAAAAGCTGTGCATGCTACTTTTTACACAGATGTACAATACAATACAGTTCAGTGTCATTTTCAGTGTAGTATAGATGCACGCAATCAGCTCAATGTGCTTATACTGGTACTGTAGTTACTGTGAGTGATCATGAGCGCCCCAGCCATATACAGTACTGTATAAGCATGGTATCATTGCGTCACTGCCGCCGCAAAATTGCAAGGTCCGAGAACACGGCACAAGTCACGGTGTGCAAAAAAAATAAGAATTTACTTACCGATAATTCTATTTCTCGTAGTCCGTAGTGGATGCTGGGGACTCCGTCAGGACCATGGGGATTAGCGGCTCCGCAGGAGACAGGGCACAAAAATAAAAGCTTTAGGACTAGGTGGTGTGCACTGGCTCCTCCCCCTATGACCCTCCTCCAAGCCTCAGTTAGGATACTGTGCCCGGACGAGCGTACACAATAAGGAAGGATTTTGAATCCCGGGTAAGACTCATACCAGCCACACCAATCACACCGTACAACTTGTGATCTGAACCCAGTTAACAGCATGATAACAGAGGAGCCTCTGAAAAGATGGCTCACAACAATAATAACCCGATTTTTGTAACAATAACTATGTACAAGTATTGCAGACAATCCGCACTTGGGATGGGCGCCCAGCATCCACTACGGACTACGAGAAATAGAATTATCGGTAAGTAAATTCTTATTTTCTCTGACGTCCTAAGTGGATGCTGGGGACTCCGTCAGGACCATGGGGATTATACCAAAGCTCCCAAACGGGCGGGAGAGTGCGGATGACTCTGCAGCACCGAAAGAGAGAACTCTAGGTCCTCCTCAGCCAGGGTATCAAATTTGTAGAATTTTGCAAACGTGTTTGCCCCTGACCAAGTAGCAGCTCGGCAAAGTTGTAAAGCCGAGACCCCTCGGGCAGCCGCCCAAGATGAGCCCACCTTCCTTGTGGAATGGGCATTTACAGATTTTGGCTGTGGCAGGCCTGCCACAGAATGTGCAAGCTGAATTGTACTACAAATCCAACGAGCAATCGTCTGCTTAGAAGCAGGAGCACCCAGCTTGTTGGGTGCATACAGGATAAACAGCGAGTCAGTTTTCCTGACTCCAGCCGTCCTGGAAACATATATTTTCAGGGCCCTGACAACGTCTAGCAACTTGGAATCCTCCAAGTCCCTAGTAGCCGCAGGCACCACAATAGGTTGGTTCAGGTGAAACGCTGACACCACCTTAGGGAGAAACTGGGGACGAGTCCGCAGTTCTGCCCTGTCCGAATGGAAAATCAGATATGGGCTTTTGTGAGACAAAGCCGCCAATTCTGACACTCGCCTGGCCAAGGCCAGGGCCAACAGCATGGTCACTTTCCATGTGAGATATTTCAACTCCACAGATTTGAGCGGTTCAAACCAATGTGATTTGAGGAATCCCAGAACTACGTTGAGATCCCACGGTGCCACTGGAGGCACAAAAGGGGGTTGTATATGCAGTACTCCCTTGACGAATGTCTGGACTTCAGGAACTGAAGCCAATTCTTTCTGGAAGAAAATCGACAGGGCCGAAATTTGAACCTTAATGGACCCCAATTTGAGGCCCATAGACACTCCTGTTTGCAGGAAATGCAGGAATCGACAGAGTTGAAATTCCTCCGTGGGGGCCTTCCTGGCCTCACACCACGAAACATATTTTCTCCAAATGCGGTGATAATGTTGTGCGGTCACCTCCTTCCTGGCTTTGACCAGGGTAGGTATGACCTCTTCCGGAATGCCTTTTTCCCTTAGGATCCGGCGTTCAACCGCCATGCCGTCAAACGCAGCCCCGGTAAGTCTTGGAACAGACAGGGTCCTTGCTGAAGCAAGTCCCTTCTTAGCGGCAGAGGCCATGGGTCCTCTGTGAGCATCTCTTGAAGTTCCGGGAACCAAGTCCTTCTTGGCCAATCCGGAGCCACAAGTATAGTTCTTACTCCTCTCCGTCTTATAATTCTCAGTACCTTGGGTATGAGAGGCAGAGGAGGGAACACATACACTGACTGGTACACCCACGGCGTTACCAGAGCGTCCACAGCTATTGCCTGAGGGTCCCTTGACCTGGCGCAATACCTGTCCAGTTTTTTGTTGAGGCGGGACGCCATCATGTCCACCTTTGGTCTTTCCCAACGGTTCACAATCATGTGGAAGACTTCCGGATGAAGTCCCCACTCTCCCGGGTGGAGATCGTGCCTGCTGAGGAAGTCTGCTTCCCAGTTGTCCACTCCCGGAATGAACACTGCTGACAGTGCTATCACATGATTTTGCGCCCAGCGGAGAATCCTTGCAGCTTCTGCCATTGCCCTCCTGCTTCTTGTGCCGCCCTGTCTGTTTACGTGGGCGACTGCCGTGATGTTGTCCGACTGGATCAACACCGGCTGACCTTGAAGCAGAGGTCTTGCTAGGCTTAGAGCATTGTAAATTGCCCTTAACTCCAGTATGTTTATGTGAAGTGAAGTCTCCAGACTTGACCACACTCCCTGGAAATTTCTTCCCTGTGTGACTGCTCCCCAGCCTTTCAGGCTGGCATCCGTGGTCACCAGGACCCAGTCCTGAATGCCGAATCTGCGGCCCTCTAGTAGATGAGCACTCTGCAGCCACCACAGAAGAGACACCCTTGTCCTTGGAGACAGGGTTATCCGCTGATGCATCTGAAGATGCGATCTGGACCATTTGTCCAGCAGATCCCACTGAAAAGTTCTTGCGTGAAATCTGCCGAATGGAATCGCTTCGTAGGAAGCCACCATTTTTCCCAGGACCCTCGTGCAATGATGCACTGACAGTTTTCCTGGTTTTAGGAGGTTCCTGACTAGCTCGGATAACTCCCTGGCTTTCTCCTCCGGGAGAAACACCTTTTTCTGGACTGTGTCCAGAATCATCCCTAGGCACAGCAGACGTGTCGTCAGGATCAGCTGCGATTTTGGAATATTTAGAATCCATCCGTGCTGTCGTAGTACTACTTGAGATAGTGCTACTCCGACTACTAACTGTTCCCTGGACTTTGCCCTTATCAGGAGATCGTCCAAGTAAGGGATAATTAAGACGCCTTTTCTTTGAAGAAGAATCATCATTTCGGCCATTACCTTGGTAAAGACCCGGGGTGCCGTGGACAATCCAAACGGCAGCGTCTGAAACTGATAGTGACAGTTCTGTACCACAAACCTGAGGTACCCTTGGTGAGAAGGGTAAATTGGGACATGGAGGTAAGCATCCTTGATGTCCAGGGACACCATATAGTCCCCTTCTTCCAGGTTCGCTATCACTGCTCTGAGTGACTCCATCTTGAATTTGAACCTTTGTATGTAAGTGTTCAAAGATTTCAGATTTAAAATAGGTCTCACCGAGCCGTCTGGCTTCGGTACCACAAATAGTGTGGAATAATACCCCTTTCCCTGTTGTAGGAGGGGTACTCTTATTATCACCTGCTGGGAATACAGCTTGTGAATTGCTTCCAATACTGCCTCCCTGTCGGAGGGAGACGTTGGTAAAGCAGACTTCAGGAACCTGCGAGGGGGAGACGTCTCGAATTCCAATCTGTACCCCTGGGATACTACCTGTAGGATCCAGGGGTCCACTTGCGAGTGAGCCCACTGCGCGCTGAAACTCTTGAGACGACCCCCCACCGCACCTGAGTCCGCTTGTAAGGCCCCAGCGTCATGCTGAGGACTTGGCAGAAGCGGTGGAGGGCTTCTGTTCCTGGGAAGGGGCTGCCTGCTGCAGTCTTTTTCCCTTTCCTCTACCCCGGGGCAGATATGACTGGCCTTTTGCCCGCTTGCCCTTATGGGGACGAAAGGACTGAGGCTGAAAAGACGGTGTCTTTTTCTGCTGAGAGGTGACTTGGGGTAAAAAGGTGGATTTTCCAGCTGTTGCCGTGGCCACCAGGTCCGATAGACCGACCCCAAATAACTCCTCCCCTTTATACGGCAATACTTCCATGTGCCGTTTGGAATCCACATCACCTGACCACTGTCGTGTCCATAAGCATCTTCTGGCAGAAATGGACATCGCACTTACTCTTGATGCCAGAGTGCAAATATCCCTCTGTGCATCACGCATATATAGAAATGCATCCTTTAAATGCTCTATAGTCAATAAAATACTGTCCCTGTCAAGGGTATCAATATTTTCAGTCAGGGACTCCGACCAAGCCACCCCAGCGCTGCACATCCAGGCTGAGGCAATTGCTGGTCGCAGTATAACACCAGTATGTGTGTATATACTTTTTAGGACATTTTCCAGCTTCCTATCAGCTGGCTCCTTGAGGGCGGCCGTATCCGGAGATGGTAACGCCACTTGTTTTGATAAGCGTGAGTGCCTTATCCACCCTAGGGGGTGTTTCCCAACGCGCCCTAACTTCTGGCGGGAAAGGGTATAATGCCAATAATTTCTTTGATATCAGCAATTTTTTATCGGGAGAAACCCACGCATCATCACACACTTCATTTAATTCATCTGATTCAGGAAAAACTACGGGTAGTTTTTTCACACCCCACATAATACCCTTTTTTGTGGTACTTGTAGTATCAGAAATATGCAAAGCCTCCTTCATTGCCGTGATCATGTAACGTGTGGCCCTACTGGAAAATACGTTTGTTTCTTCACCGTCGACACTGGAGTCAGTGTCCGTGTCTGTGTCGACCGACTGAGGTAATGGGCGCTTTAGAGCCCCCGACGGTGTCTGAGACGCCTGGACAGGCACTAACTGATTTGCCGGCTGTCTCATGTCGTCAACAGTTTTTTGTAAAGTGCTGACACTATCACGTAATTCCTTAAATAAGACCATCCAGTCAGGTGTCGACTCCCTAGGGGGTGACATCACTAATACAGGCAATTGCTCCGCCTCCACACCATTTTCCTCCTCATACATGTCGACACACGCGTACCGACACACAGCACACACACAGGGAATGCTCTGATAGAGGACAGGACCCCACTAGCCCTTTGGGGAGACAGAGGGAGAGTTTGCCAGCACACACCAGAGCGCTATATATGTATAGGGACAACCTTATAAGTAAGTGTTTCTCCCTTATAGCTGCTATATATGTTTATATGCCAAATTAGTGCCCCCCCCTCTCTTTTTTACCCTGTTTCTGTAGTGCAGGACTGCAGGGGAGAGTCAGGGAGACGTCCTTCCAGCGGAGCTGTGAGGGAAAATGGCGCTTGTGTGCTGAGGAGATAGGCTCCGCCCCCTTCACGGCGGCCTTTCTCCCGCTTTTTATGAGGTAAAATGGCAGGGGTTAAATACATCCATATAGCCCAGGAGCTATATGTGATGTATTTTTAGCCATATATAGTGTTTACATTGCGTCTCAGGGCGCCCCCCCCCAGCGCCCTGCACCCTCAGTGACCGGAGTGTGAAGTGTGCTGAGAGCAATGGCGCACAGCTGCGGTGCTGTGCGCTACCTTTCTTGAAGACAGGACGTCTTCTGCCGCCGATTTCTGGACCTCTTCACTCTTCTGGCTCTGTAAGGGGGCCGGCGGCGCGGCTCCGGGACCCATTTATGGCTGGGCCTGTGATCGTCCCTCTGGAGCTAATGTCCAGTAGCCAAGAAGCCCAATCCACTCTGCACGCAGGTGAGTTCGCTTCTTCTCCCCTTAGTCCCTCGATGCAGTGAGCCTGTTGCCAGCAGGACTCACTGAAAATAAAAAACCTAAGTCTAACTTTTACTCTAAGCAGCTCAGGAGAGCCACCTAGATTGCACCCTTCTCGGCCGGGCACAAAAACCTAACTGAGGCTTGGAGGAGGGTCATAGGGGGAGGAGCCAGTGCACACCACCTAGTCCTAAAGCTTTTATTTTTGTGCCCTGTCTCCTGCGGAGCCGCTAATCCCCATGGTCCTGACGGAGTCCCCAGCATCCACTTAGGATGTCAGAGAAATAAGAGTTATGGTAAAACTTACCCTTGTTAACTCTTTTTTTTTCTTGAGGTCCATGGGATCCACAAGGTTAACCTTGGGGTATGCTTGGTGGAGAATAGGATCAGGCACTGAACAGCAAAGCTTTGAGCCTCCCAGGATGCACTGGGTCCCTCTCCCATTATACCCCATCCACAGCTCAGGCTCTGAAGGAATGACATTGTCACCTGGAGATGATGGTGCAGGACCTCTGGAGAATGTGCCAGAAGAAGGAGGTCATCCAGGTAAGGGTAAATCTGAATTCCTTGCCATCGGAGATGAGTAGCCATCACCGCCATGAGTTTGGCGAACATGCTGGGGGCTGTGGACAGTCCGAAGGTTAGGGCCTGGAACTGGAAATGCTGACGTAGGACAGCAAATCGGAGAATTTGTTGATGATAGGGTGCTACAGGTACATGGAGGTAAGCATCCTGTATATCCAGGAAGACCATAAAATCCCCAGGCTGCATAGCCAGGACAATTGAATGTAGAGTTTCCATACGGAAGCTGGGTACCTTGAGGTATTTATTCAGTAACTTTAGATTTAGAATAGGACGAGGGACCAATTGGGTTTCAGAACCAAAACGAGTGCAGAATAGAACTCCTAGCCCTGTTAACCACTTGCCTGGCATGGTGGCATCAGATGCGACCATGCCTGCAAGTGCTTTATCTGGACCTGGTCGCATAGGATGCCACCAGTAAGATAAACAGTGTAACCAGCGGCAGGGAAGAGAAACTTCCCTCCGCTGCTGCTGTCAGAGGGACCGGAAAGTCCCTCTGCCTCCCTGCACCCTCCCCCCAGTGTTGCCGTGCTGCCGATCACTGCTGACCGGTCAGCACAGCAGGATCCCCCCACCCAGCGGCAGCAGACAATAGCAGCCGCTGGGGAAGTGTACCCCAGCCCCCCCCCTCCCAGGTCTGCTGGTGGACTGGTAGGAAAGTATAGTCTGGGAGGACGCTTCAGGAAGGAGAGAGCATACTCGTGAGAGACCACTTCTTGGACCCAGGCGTCTGTTGTGATCCAAACGTTTCACATGAGCATCCACTGTAGGTGGATTTTCCCATTTTGCACAATGAGATATGGGTAACGGATAAAAGGACTTAAGCCTTTTTGGAATAGTAAACTTCTTGCTAGGGTGTTTTCCATGCCTCAATCCTAGCTTCAGAGAAATGATCAAAGTGTGGAAACCTTGTGTCGTTTACACAGAGGATCCATAGATTTTGGGTCTGGTTCAGTATGCAGCCACATTAAATTTGGAATGTATCTCTTCCTCCCCAGAGGGGGAGTCAGCATCAGAGACTTTGGCCTGATCTGCTGCAGAAGATTCCTCAGGATCAGAGAGTGGCATAGGCTGTGAGGATGGCACAGCACGTGGAAGTACGTGTAGGTAGTGTCACCTAGCCCTGTAATATGATCTGAAATGCAGACAAAGAAGCAGCCATACTCTGTATAGAGTTAGAAAATAAGTCCAACCAGGGAGCAGGGTTGGGTGGGGCTGCTATGGGCTGATAAACAGGCTGTAATGGCTGTGGGAGACCCATAGGGGGAGACACTGATGGGGTTGAAATACGGTCAGCTATTTTAGCCAGCAAGTTAAGGAAAAAAAACCATGGCGGCTCTTGTAATGGAGCTGGGGGGGGGGGGGGGGTCTGATGTGCCATGGGGTACAACACAAGCAATGCACTGACAATAAACCTCTGTTGCACAGGTTCCACATGCTACCAGAGTAGGTGCCCCAGTCTGTTGTGCATTGCCTTTGTCACACCCAATATGGTAATGTGCAGCATGTAACAGATAATAGTATGTGACAAGACAAGAGTAAACACTATACACACCAGTATTAAAGGGTTACTGTAATAATAAAAGGTACAGGGAAAAGAGAGAAGCACAGCCAGCAGATAAGTCACATACAATGCAGAGATACAATTACACTTGCGCGGCGCCGGTGAGGGTGACGGAGCATTAGCGCTGGCGGCACATGCAGAGATACAATTACACTTGCGCGGCGCCGGTGACGGAGCATTAGCGCTGGCGGCACATGCAGAGATACAATTACACTTGCGCGGCGCCGGTGAGGGTGACGGAGCATTAGCGCTGGCGGCACATGCAGAGATACAATTACACTTGCGCGGCGCCGGTGACGGAGCATTAGCGCTGGCGGCACATGGACCGCCAAGCACTATTTTCTCAGAAAAAGTAAAAGTAGAAACAGTGAATATTAAAAGCTCGGGCTGCATGATGTTCAGTGGTGACTAGCTGCTGCTGGCACCAAACAAAAACTGAAGAGCCTGAGATGTGGGCGGGGTATGGGGGGAGAAGTACCCAGTGCATCCTGGGAGGCTCAAAGCTTTGCTGCTCAGTGCCTGATCCTGGTCTTCACTAAGCATGCCCCAAGGTTAACCCTGTGGAGCCCATGGACCCTGAAGAAGAAAATTAGATTTGCAAGGTAAAATTGACAGTAAATCATGAGTGCTCCAGCACGAGCAGTGTGTAATAACAGCGGTTATCGTGGTGAGGCGTGTTACACATACATCACAGCACTGTACATCCACCATCATATAACACGCTACATTATAGTGTTCCGGGCATCTGAGGAGGAAATAAAAAAGCAATAAAAAAAAAAGTAGTTCTTAATCTATAAATATCGTTTCACTGTACAATGGAGACTTCACACACAAGGCCGGGTCTAGACTTTGTGCCCCCAGTAGAGGTGCCCTCTGTAGTTTAGCCCACAGTATTTGTGCCCCCTGTAGTTATGCCCCCAGTATTTGTGCCCCCTGTAGTTTAGCCTCCAGTATTTTTGCCCCCTGTAGTTTAGCCCCCAGTAATTGTGCCCCCTGTAGTTTAGCCTCCAGTATTTTTGCCCCCTGTAGTTTAGCCCCCAGTATTTGTGCCCCCTGTAGTTTAGCCTCCAGTATTTGTGCCCCCTGTAGTTATGCCCCCAGTATTTGTGCCCCCTGTAGTTATGCCCCCAGTATTTGTGCCCCCTGTAGTTTAGCCTCCAGTATTTGTGCCCCCTGTAGTTTAGCCTCCAGTATTTGTGCCCCCTGTAGTTTAGCCTCCAGTATTTGTGCCCCCTGTAGTTATGCCCCCAGTATTTGTGCCCCCTGTAGTTTAGCCTCCAGTATTTGTGCCCCCTGTAGTTTAGCCCCCAGTATTTGTGCCCCCTGTAGTTATGCCCCCTGAAGTTATGCCCCCAGTATTTGTGCCCCCTGTAGTTTAGCCTCCAGTATTTGTGCCCCTGTAGTTATGCCCCCAGTATTTGTGCCCCCTGTAGTTTAGCCTCCAGTATTTGTGCCCCCTGTAGTTATGCCCCCAGTATTTGTCCCCCCTGTAGTTTAGCCTCCAGTATTTGTGCCCCCTGTAGTTATGCCCCCAGTATTTGTGCCCCCTGTAGTTTAGCCTCCAGTATTTGTGCCCCCTGTAGTTTAGCCCCCAGTATTTGTGCCCCCTGTAGTTATGCCCCCTGAAGTTATGCCCCCAGTATTTGTGCCCCCTGTAGTTTAGCCTCCAGTATTTGTGCCCCTGTAGTTATGCCCCCAGTATTTGTGCCCCCTGTAGTTTAGCCTCCAGTATTTGTGCCCCCTGTAGTTATGCCCCCAGTATTTGTCCCCCCTGTAGTTTAGCCTCCAGTATTTGTGCCCCCTGTAGTTATGCCCCCAGTATTTGTGCCCCCTGTAGTTTAGCCTCCAGTATTTGTGCCCCCTGTAGTTTAGCCCCCAGTATTTGTGCCCCCTGTAGTTTAGCCCCCTGTAGTTATGCCCCCTGAAGTTATGCCCCCAGTATTTGTGCCCCCTGTAGTTTAGCCTCCAGTATTTGTGCCCCCTGTAGTTATGCCCCCAGTATTTGTGCCCCCTGTAGTTTAGCCTCCAGTATTTGTGCCCCCTGTAGTTATGCCTCCAGTATTTGTGCCCCCTGAAGTTATGCCCCCAGTATTTGTGCCCCCAGTAGTTATGCCCCCAGTATTTGTGCCCCCTGTAGTTATGCCTCCAGTATTTGTGCCCCCTGTAGTTATGCCCCCAGTATTTGTGCCCCCTGTAGTTTAGCCTCCAGTATTTGTGCCCCCTGTAGTTTAGCCTCCAGTATTTGTGCCCCCTGTAGTTTAGCCTCCAGTATTTGTGCCCCCTGTAGTTATGCCCCCAGTATTTGTGCCCCCTGTAGTTTAGCCTCCAGTATTTGTGCCCCCTGTAGTTATGCCCCCTGAAGTTATGCCCCCAGTATTTGTGCCCCCTGTAGTTTAGCCTCCAGTATTTGTGCCCCCTGTAGTTATGCCCCCAGTATTTGTGCCCCCTGTAGTTTAGCCTCCAGTATTTGTGCCCCCTGTAGTTATGCCTCCAGTATTTGTGCCCCCTGAAGTTATGCCCCCAGTATTTGTGCCCCCAGTAGTTATGCCCCCAGTATTTGTGCCCCCTGTAGTTATGCCTCCAGTATTTGTGCCCCCTGTAGTTATGCCCCCAGTATTTGTGCCCCCTGTAGTTTAGCCTCCAGTATTTGTGCCCCCTGTAGTTTAGCCTCCAGTATTTGTGCCCCCTGTAGTTTAGCCTCCAGTATTTGTGCCCCCTGTAGTTATGCCCCCAGTATTTGTGCCCCCTGTAGTTTAGCCTTCAGTATTTGTGCCCCCTGTAGTTTAGCCCCCAGTATTTGTGCCCCCTGTAGTTATGCCCCCTGAAGTTATGCCCCCAGTATTTGTGCCCCCTGTAGTTTAGCCTCCAGTATTTGTGCCCCCTGTAGTTTAGCCCCCAGTAGATGTGCCCCCTGTAGTTTAGCCCCCAGTAGGTGTGCCCCCTGTAGTTTAGCCCCCAGTAGATGTGCCCCCTGTAGTTTAGCCCCCAGTAGATGTGCCCCCTGTAGTTTAGCCCCCAGTAGATGTGCCCCCTGTAGTTTAGCCGCCAGTAGATGTGCCCCCTGTAGTTTATCCCCCAGTAGAGGTGCCCCCTGTAGTTTAGCCCCAGTAGATGTGCCCCCTGTAGTTTAGCCCCCAGTAGATGTGCCCCCTGTAGTTTAGCCCCCAGTAGATGTGCCCCCTGTAGTTTAGCCCCCAGTAGATGTGCCTCCTAGTAGCGCCGCTTACACACACAAAGAAAATAAAAAAACCCACAATGCTCACCGGCCCCGTTCCTGCTTCCCGCCGGCTGTAGCGCTCCGTCTCTGGCCGCCGGCTCCTCGGATCTATGGGAGAGACGTCATGACGCCTCTCCCATAGCGCCGCACAGACACTAGAGGTCAATTAGAACCTCTAGCGTCTGACAATGGTGCCGGCTGCAGCTGGGGTGTGGGATGCGGGGTGCAGGTCGGTGGCGGGTGCCTGCGGCTGTGCCCGCAGGCTGCAGCGCCCCAGTCACAGGCCGGGCTTGCCTGCGCCTTGAACCGCTTCTGTTCACACATGAGCAATGCAATGGTGGTTTTGAAAAACGACACCTGGTGGATGAACACCAGTATTGCAGCAGCCGGAGACTCAATTCATTATATTGCGACTGAATACACCAAGCTGCGACGAGGCGCAGGCAACCATAATGCGACTGGTTTTTCGTACTGCAGACCACACAGAGGAAAGATGAGGCTACATCTGTACATGATGTGACAGCAATGAGCCAGACAGGGGCTGAATTAAATATTACACTCATCTTACACTTCCATCACATGACCCAGAAAGCTGGGGCTCACAAGTCGGTTCAATGCCGTCACGACATCACTTTCAGGAACCCTGAGGAGGCCAAGGAAATGACTGGGGTTCTGTACGGAGGTCACCAGAGCCAGGTGAAGAAACGTCACAACTCCTAAAACAGCAAAACCATTGGTGTTAGTGATGCGGAGCAGTGGTTCTACCTAGAGACGGTCTATGGTCCAGCTATGGAAGGCATCGCCCACTACTCACAGTAACCGGTCACAGTCATCGCACAGGAATCCCTGGCAGTGCACCGCAGTGTACTACTAATGTGATACATACATGCGTTCTTCAATAACGTGTCACAGACATCGCACAGGAATCCCTGGCAGTGCACCGCAGTGTACTACTAATGTGATACATACATGTATTCTACAATAACGCGTCACAGACATTGCACAGGAATCCCTGGCAGTGCACCGCAGTGTACTACTAATGTGATACATACATGTATTCTACAATAACGCGTCACAGACATTGCACAGGAATCCCTGGCAGTGCACCGCAGCGTACTACTAATGTGATACATACATGCGTTCTTCAATAACGTGTCACAGACAGCGCACAGAAATCCCTGGCAGTGCACTACTAATGTGATACATACATGCGTTCTTCAATAACGTGTCACAGACATCGCACAGGAATCCCTGGCAGTGCACGCAGTGTACTACTAATGTGATACATACATGTGTTCTACAATAACGTGTCACAGTCATCACACAGGAATCTCTGGCAGTGCACCGCAGTGTACTACTAATGTGATACATACATGTGTTCTACAATAACGTGTCACAGTCATCACACAGGAATCTCTGGCAGTGCACTGCAGTGTACTACTAATGTGATACATACATGCGTTCTACACTAACGTGTCACAGACATCGCACAGGAATCCCTGGCAGTGCACCGCAGTGTACTACTAATGTGATACATACATGCGTTCTACAATAACGTGTCACAGACATCGTACAGGAATCCCTGGCAGTGCACCGCAGTGTACTACTAATGTGATACATACATGCGTTCTTCAATAACGTGTCACAGACATCGCACAGGAATCCCTGGCAGTGCACCGCAGTGTACTACTAATGTGATACATACATGTGTTCTACAATAACGTGTCACAGACATCGCACAGGAATCCCTGGCAGTGCACCGCAGTGTACTACTAATGTGATACATACATGTGTTCTACAATAACGTGTCACAGACATCGCACAGGAATCCCTGGCAGTGCACTACTAATGTGATACATACATGTGTTCTACAATAACGTGTCACAGACATCGCACAGGAATCCCTGGCAGTGCACCGCAGTGCACTACTAATGTGATACATACATGTGTTCTACAATAACGTGTCACAGACATTGCACAGGAATCCCTTGGCAGTGCACCGCAGTGTACTACTAATGTGATACATACATGTGTTCTACAATAACATGTCACAGACATCGCACAGGAATCCCTGGCAGTGCACCACAGTGTACTACTAATGTGATACATACATGTGTTCTACAATAACGTGTCACAGACAGCGCACAGGAATCCCTGGCAGTGCACTACTAATGTGATACATACATGTGTTCTACAATAACGTGTCACAGACATTGCACAGGAATCCCTGGCAGTGCACCGCAGTGTACTACTAATGTGATACATACATGTGTTCTACAATAACGTGTCACAGACAGCGCACAGGAATCCCTGGCAGTGCACTACTAATGTGATACATACATGTGTTCTACAATAACGTGTCACAGACATTGCACAGGAATCCCTGGCAGTGCACCGCAGTGTACTACTAATGTGATACATACATGTGTTCTACAATAACATGTCACAGACATCGCACAGGAATCCCTGGCAGTGCACCACAGTGTACTACTAATGTGATACATACATGTGTTCTACAATAACGTGTCACAGACAGCGCACAGGAATCCCTGGCAGTGCACTACTAATGTGATACATACATGTGTTCTACAATAACGTGTCACAGACATTGCACATGAATCCCTGGCAGTGCACCGCAGTGTACTACTAATGTGATACATATATGTGTTCTACAATAACGTGTCACAGACAGCGCACAGGAATCCCTGGCAGTGCACTACTAATGTGATACATACATGTATTCTACAATAACGCGTCACAGACATTGCACAGGAATCCCTGGCAGTGCACCGCAGTGTACTACTAATGTGATACATACATGTATTCTACAATAACGCGTCACAGACATTGCACAGGAATCCCTGGCAGTGCACCGCAGTGTACTACTAATGTGATACATACATGTGTTCTACAATAACGTGTCACAGACAGCGCACAGGAATCCCTGGCAGTGCACCGCAGTGTACTACTAATGTGATACATACATGTATTCTACAATAACGCGTCACAGACATTGCACAGGAATCCCTGGCAGTGCACCGCAGTGTACTACTAATGTGATACATACATGTATTCTACAATAACGCGTCACAGACATTGCACAGGAATCCCTGGCAGTGCACCGCAGTGTACTACTAATGTGATACATACATGTGTTCTACAATAACGTGTCACAGACAGCGCACAGGAATCCCTGGCAGTGCACTACTAATGTGATACATACATGTGTTCTACAATAACGTGTCACAGACATTGCACAGGAATCCCTGGCAGTGCACCGCAGTGTACTACTAATGTGATACATACATGTGTTCTACAATAACGTGTCACAGACAGCGCACAGGAATCCCTGGCAGTGCACTACTAATGTGATACATACATGTGTTCTACAATAACGTGTCACAGACATTGCACAGGAATCCCTGGCAGTGCACCGCAGTGTACTACTAATGTGATACATACATGTGTTCTACAATAACATGTCACAGACATCGCACAGGAATCCCTGGCAGTGCACCACAGTGTACTACTAATGTGATACATACATGTGTTCTACAATAACGTGTCACAGACAGCGCACAGGAATCCCTGGCAGTGCACTACTAATGTGATACATACATGTGTTCTACAATAACGTGTCACAGACATTGTACAGGAATCCCTGGCAGTGCACCGCAGTGTACTACTAATGTGATACATACATGTGTTCTACAATAATATGTCACAGACATCGCACAGGAATCCCTGGCAGTGCACCACAGTGTACTACTAATGTGATACATACATGTGTTCTACACGCTCTCCAGTAGCCATATATACATCATACACACATCTTACCAGTGCAATTTACATGTGACCCTCCAAACCCTAAATATGTCTGTAGATGAATATGGTACTGCCACCCCCAGACATGGGTCACAGACCAGGGCTATTCCAAGCTGTACGGGGTATATAACTCCCGCTCCCCTGGCTTCCTTTCCTCTCCCTATCCCAATGTACAGCTGCCTCTGGGGGCAGACAGCAGATACCTCCATAAGGGGGATGGCTGGGACATTCACCAGAAACAAGCTACAGAGCTGGAGGACCTGTGGTGCAGTCAGATGTTTGATCCTGTTTAAGGTTTCTGCTGTTGAATGATATCCCATGTATGTTGTATACTGCGGAATATAAACTGTATATAAATGATCTTTCAGTTCTGACTGCTACAAACAAGGGAATATTTCATCAAGTCCCAGAATGTCACAGCTATGTGTACTGCTCACTTCCTCTATATGAGGCAATGTGTACTGCCCACTTCCTCTATATGAGGCAATGTGTACTGCTCACTTCCTCTATATGAGGCAATGTGTACTGCCCACTTCCTCTATATGAGGCAATGTGTACTGCTCACTTCCTCCATACGCTGCAATGTGTACTGCCCCATTTCCTCCATACTCTGCAATGTGTTCTGCCCACTTCCTCCACACGCTGCACTGCGTACTGCCCACTTCCTCCACACGCTGCAATGCGTACTGCCCACTTCCTCCATACGCTGCAATGTGTACTGCCCACTTCCTCCACACACTGCAATGCGTACTGCCCACTTCCTCTATATGAGGCAATGTGTACTGCCCACTTCCTCCATACGCTGCAAGGTGTACTGCTCACTTCCTCTATATGAGGCAATGTGTACTGCCCACTTCCTCCATACGCTGCAATGTGTACTGCCCCACTTCCTCCATACGATGCAATGTGTACTGCCCACTTCCTCCATACGATGCAATGTGTACTGCCCCACTTCCTCCATACTCTGCAATGTGTACTGCCCACTTCCTCCACACGCTGCAATGCGTACTGCCCACTTCCTCCATACGCTGCAATGTGTACTGCCCACTTCCTCCACACACTGTAATGTGTACTGCCCACTTCCTCCATACGCTGCAATGTGTACTGCTCACTTCCTCTATATGAGACAATGTGTACTGCCCACTTCCTCCATACGCTGCAATGTGTACTGCCCCACTTCCTCCATACACTGCAATGTGTACTGCCCACTTCCTCCATACGCTGCAATGTGTACTGCTCACTTCCTCTATATGAGACAATGTGTACTGCCCACTTCCTCCATACGCTGCAATGTGTACTGCCCCACTTCCTCCATACGATGCAATGTGTACTGCCCACTTCCTCCATACGATGCAATGTGTACTGCCCCACTTCCTCCATACGGTGCAATGTGTACTGCCCACTTCCTCCATACGCTGCAATGTGTACTGCCCACTTCCTCCATACGCTGCAATGTGTACAGCACACTTCCTCCATACGCTGCAATGTGTACTGCCCACTTCCTCCATACGCTGCAATGTGTACTGCCCACTTCCTCCATACACTGCTGCAATGTGTACTGGTCACTTCCTCCATATACGCTGCAATGTGTACTGCCCACTTCCTCCATACGCTGCAATGTGTACTGCCCACTTCCTCCATACGCTGCAATGTGTACTGCCCCACTTCCTCCATATGCTGCAATGTGTACTGCCCACTTCCTCCATACGCTGCAATGCGCACTGCCCACTTCCTCCATATGCTGCAGTGTACTGCCCACTTCCTCCATACGCTGCAATGTGTACTGCCCACTTCCTCCATACGCTGCAATGTGTACAGCACACTTCCTCCATACGCTGCAATGTGTACTGCCCACTTCCTCCATACGCTGCAATGTGTACAGCACACTTCCTCCATACGCTGCAATGTGTACTGCCCACTTCCTCCATACACTGCTGCAATGTGTACTGCCCACTTCCTCCATACACTGCTGCAATGTGTACTGCTCACTTCCTCCATATACGCTGCAATGTGTACTGCCCACTTCCTCCATACGCTGCAATGTGTACTGCCCACTTCCTCCACACACTGCAATGCGTACTGCCTAGTTCCTCCATACACTGCTATTTGTACTGCCCACTTCCTCCATACGTGGCAGCACGTACTGCCCACTTCCTTATACGCTGCAATACGTACTGCCCACTTCCTCCATACCCTGCAATGTGTACTGTCCACTACCTCCATACACTGCTATTTGTACTGCCCACTTCCTCCATATGCTGCAACGTGTACTGCCCCACTTCCTCCATATGCTGCAATGTGTATTGCCCACTTCCTCCATACGCTGCAATTCGCACTGCCAACTTCCTCCATACGCTGCAATGTGTACTGCCCCACTTCCTCCATACGCTGCAATGTGTACTGCCCCACTTCCTCCATACGCTGCAATGTGTACTGCCCCACTTCCTCTATACACTGCAATGTGTACTGCCCCACTTCTTCCATACGCTGCAATGTGTACTGCCCACTTCCTCCATACGCTGCAATGTGTACTGCCCACTTCCTCCATACGTTGCAATGTGTACTGCCCACTGCCTCCATACGCTGCAATGTGTACTGCCCACTTCCTCCATACGCTGCAATGTGTACTGCCCACTTCCTCCATACGTTGCAATGTGTACTGCCCACTGCCTCCATACGCTGCAATGTGTACTGCCCACTTCCTCCATACGCTGCAATGTGTACTACCCACTTCCTCCATACGCTGCAATGTGTACCGCCCTCTTCCTCCATATGCTGCAATGTGTACTGCCCACTTCCTCCATACGCTGCAATGTGTACTGCCCACTTCCTCCATACGCTGCAATGTGTACTGCCCACTTCCTCCATACGCTGCAATGTGTACTGCCCACTTCCTCCATACGCTGCAATGTGTACCGCCCACTTCCTCCATGCACAGCTTCCTCTTACCACGCACAGACAGCAAGCTCCAATGTGGCTGCGGAAGATCTTCTCCACGTGGAGTGTCTCCCTCTAGCTGTGCTCTTGGGCTGGAGAATCGGAGCAGGATGCAGACACTGTGCCACAGGAAGCCACATTCATCTGCTAGAGCAGGAAACATCGCTTTGTCCTAAGACATCGCACAAAGGATGTACAGGAGAGAATGAGAAAAGATTACATAACAATAATACATAGGGATCTTACACACAGGAGTGCAGAGTACAGAGATATTCCCAGCATCACCCGTACAGACATTACCAGCGTCACTGTCACCCGTACAGGCGTCACCGTCACCCGTACAGGCGTCACCGTCACTCGTACAGACATTACCAGCGTCACCATCACCCGTACCGGCGTCACCGTCACTCGTACAGACATTACCAGCGTCACAGTCACCCGTACAGACATTACCAGCGGCACTGTCACCCGTACCGGCGTCACAGTCACCCGTACAGACATCACCGTTGTCACTGTCACCCATACAGACATCACCGGTGTCACTGTCACCCATACAGACATTCCCGGTGTCACCGGCACCTGTACAGACATTCCCGGCTTCACCCGCACAGACATTCCCGGCATCACCTGTACAGACATTCCAGGCGTCAATGTCACCCGTACAGACATTCCCGGCATCAACCGTACAGACATTACCAGTGTCAATGTCACCCGTACAGCCATTCCCGGCATCACCCGTACAGACATTACCAGCGTCAATGTCACCCGTATAGACATTCCCGGCAACACCCGTACAGACATTCCCGGCAACACCGTCACCCGTACAGGCGTCACAGTCACCCGTACAGACATTACCAGCATCACTGTCACCCGTACAGACATTCCCGGCATCACCCGTACAGACATTCCCGGCATCACCCGTACAGACATTACCAGCGTAACCGTCACCCATACAGGCGTCACCGTCACCCATACAGACATTACCAGCATTACTGTCACCCGTACCGACATTCCCAGCATCACCTGTACAGACATTCCCGGCATCACCCGTACAGACATTCCCAGCGTCAATGTCACCCGCACAGACATTCCCGGCATCACCCGTACAGACATTACCAGCGTCAATGTCACCCGTACAGACATTCCCGGCATCACCCGTACAGACATTCCCGGCATCACCCGTACAGACATTACCAGCGTCAATGTCACCCGTACAGACATTCCCGGCATCACCCGTACAGACATTACCAGCGTCAATGTCACCCGTACAGACATTCCCGGCATCACCCGTAGACATTCCCGGCATCACCCGTACAGACATTACCAGCGTCACCGCCACCCATACAGGCGTCACCGTCACCCATACAGACATTACCAGCATCACTGTCACCCGTACAGACATTCCCGGCATCACCCGTACAGACATTCCCGGCATCACCCGTACAGACATTCCCAGCGTCAATGTCACCCGTACAGACATTCCCGGCATCACCCGTACAGACATTACCAGCGTCAATGTCACCCGTACAGACATTCCCGGCATCACCTGTACAGACATTACCAGCGTCAATGTCACCCGTACAGACATTCCCGGCATCACCCGTACAGACATTACCAGCGTCAATGTCACCCGTACAGACATTACCAGCGTAACCGTCACCCATACAGGCGTCACCGTCACCCATAGACATTACCAGCATCACTGTCACCCGTACAGACATTCCCGGCATCACCCGTACAGACATTCCCGGCATCACCCGTACAGACATTACCAGCGTCAATGTCACCCGTACAGACATTCCCGGCATCACCCGTACAGACATTACCAGCGTCAATGTCACCCGTACAGACATTACCAGCGTAACCGTCACCCATACAGGCGTCACCGTCACCCATAGACATTACCAGCATCACTGTCACCCGTACAGACATTCCCGGCATCACCCGTACAGACATTCCCGGCATCACCCGTACAGACATTACCAGCGTCAATGTCACCCGTACAGACATTCCCGGCATCACCCGTACAGACATTACCAGCATCACCGTCACCCATACAGACATTACCAGCATCACTGTCACCCGTACAGACATTCCCGGCATCACCCGTACAGACATTCCCGGCATCACCCGTACAGACATTCCCGGCATCACCCGTACAGACATTACCAGCGTCAATGTCACCCGTACAGACATTCCCGGCATCACCCGTACAGACATTACCAGCGTCAATGTCACCCGTACAGACATTCCCGGCATCACCCGTACAGACATTCCCGGCATCACCCGTACAGACATTCCCAGCGTCAATGTCACCCGTACAGACATTCACGGCATCACCCGTACAGACATTACCAGCGTCAATGTCACCCGTACAGACATTACCAGCGTAACCGTCACCGTCACCCATAGACATTACCAGCATCACTGTCACCCGTACAGACATTCCCGACATCACCCGTACAGACATTCCCGGCATCACCCGTACAGACATTACCAGCGTCAATGTCACCCGTACAGACATTCCCGGCATCACCCGTACAGACATTACCGGCATCACCCGTACAGACATTCCCGGCATCACCCGTACAGACATTCCCAGCGTCAATGTCACCCGTACAGACATTCCCGGCATCACCCGTACAGACATTACCAGCGTCAATGTCACCCGTACAGACATTCCCGGCATCACCCGTACAGACATTACCAGCGTCACCGTCACCCATACAGACATTACCAGCATCACTGTCACCCGTACAGACATTCCCGGCATCACCCGTACAGACATTCCCGGCATCACCCGTACAGACATTCCCGGCATCACCCGTACAGACATTACCAGCGTCAATGTCACACGTACAGACATTCCCGGCATCACCCGTACAGACATTCCCGGCATCACCCGTACAGACATTCCCGGCATCACCCGTACAGACATTACCAGCGTCAATGTCACCCGTACAGACATTCCCGGCATCACCCGTACAGACATTACCAGCGTCAATGTCACCCGTACAGACATTCCCGGCATCACCCGTACAGACATTCCCGGCATCACCCGTACAGACATTCCCGGCATCACCCGTACAGACATTACCAGCGTCAATGTCACCCGTACAGACATTCCCGGCATCACCCGTACAGACATTCCCGGCATCACCCGTACAGACATTCCCGGCATCACCCGTACAGACATTCCCAGCGTCAATGTCACCCGTACAGACATTCCCGGCATCACCCGTACAGACATTACCAGCGTCAATGTCACCCGTACAGACATTCCCGGCATCACCTGTACAGACATTCCCGGCATCACCCGTACAGACATTCCCGGCATCACCCGTACAGACATTACCAGCGTCAATGTCACCCGTACAGACATTCCCGGCATCACCCGTACAGACATTCCCGGCATCACCCGTACAGACATTCCCAGCGTCAATGTCACCCGTACAGACATTCCCGGCATCACCCGTACAGACATTCCCGGCATCACCCGTACAGACATTACCAGCGTCAATGTCACCCGTACAGACATTCCCGGCATCACCCGTACAGACATTCCCGGCATCACCCGTACAGACATTCCCGGCATCACCCGTACAGACATTACCAGCGTCACCGTCACCCATACAGGCGTCACCGTCACCCATACAGACATTACCAGCATCACTGTCACCCGTACAGACATTCCCGGCATCACCCGTACAGACATTCCCGGCATCACCCGTACAGACATTACCAGCGTCAATGTCACCCGTACAGACATTACCAGCGTCAATGTCACCCGTACAGACATTACCAGCGTAACCGTCACCCATACAGGCGTCACCGTCACCCATAGACATTACCAGCATCACTGTCACCCGTACAGACATTCCCGGCATCACCCGTACAGACATTCCCGGCATCACCCGTACAGACATTACCAGCGTCAATGTCACCCGTACAGACATTCCCGGCATCACCCGTACAGACATTACCAGCGTAACCGTCACCCATACAGACATTACCAGCATCACTGTCACCCGTACAGACATTCCCGGCATCACCCGTACAGACATTCCCGGCATCACCCGTACAGACATTCCCGGCATCACCCGTACAGACATTCCCAGCATCACCTGTACAGATATTCCCGGCAACACCCGTACAGACATTGCCAGCGTCAATGTCACCCGTACAGACATTCCCGGCATCACCCGTACAGACATTACCAGCGTCACCGTCACCCATACAGACATTCCCGGTGTCACCGTCACCTGTACAGACATTCCCGGAGTCACAATCACCCGTACAGACATTCCCGGTGTCACCACCACCTGTACAGACATTCCCGGCATCACCCGTACAGACATTCCCGGCATCACCCGTACAGACATTACCGGCATCACCGTCACCCATACAGGCGTCACCGTCACCCATACAGACATTACCAGCATCACTGTCACCCGTACAGACATTCCCGGCATCACCCGTACAGACATTCCCAGCATCACCCGTACAGACATTCCCGGCATCACCCGTACAGACATTCCCGGCATCACCCGTACAGACATTACCAGCGTCACCGTCACCCATACAGGCGTCACCGTCACCCATACAGACATTACCAGCATCACTGTCACCCGTACAGACATTCCCGGCATCACCCGTACAGACATTACCAGCGTCAATGTCACCCGTACAGACATTCCCGGCATCACCCGTACAGACATTACCAGCGTCAATGTCACACGTACAGACATTCCCGGCATCACCCGTACAGACATTACCAGCGTCAATGTCACCCGTACAGACATTACCAGCGTAACCGTCACCCATACAGGCGTCACCGTCACCCATAGACATTACCAGCATCACTGTCACCCGTACAGACATTCCCGGCATCACCCGTACAGACATTACCAGCGTCAATGTCACCCGTACAGACATTACCAGCGTAACCGTCACCCATACAGGCGTCACCGTCACCCATACAGACATTACCAGCATCACTGTCACCCGTACAGACATTCCCGGCATCACCCGTACAGACATTCCCGGCATCACCCGTACAGACATTCCCGGCATCACCCGTACAGACATTCCCGGCATCACCCGTACAGATATTCCCGGCAACACCCGTACAGACATTGCCAGCGTCAATGTCACCCGTACAGACATTCCCGGCATCACCCGTACAGACATTACCAGCGTCACCGTCACCCATACAGACATTCCCGGTGTCACCGTCACCTGTACAGACATTCCCGGAGTCACAATCACCCGTACAGACATTCCCGGTGTCACCACCACCCGTACAGACATTCCCGGTGTCACCGTCACCTGTACAGACATTCCCGGAGTCACAATCACCCGTACAGACATTCCCGGTGTCACCCGTACAGACATTCCCGGTGTCACCCGTACAGACATTCCCGGTGTCACCCGTACAGACATTCCCGGTGTCACCCGTACAGACATTCCCGGTGTCACCCGTACAGACATTCCCGGTGTCACCCGTACAGACATTCCCGGTGTCACCCGTACACACATTACCTGGCTGGACTGTTGAAGAAGAAGGTGGAATGTCCAGTCGTATAACCCTGACCCCAGAGGAGGAGCGCTCTGTAACTGAGAGATAAAGTGTATTTATTACTGGGAGTACCGCCATGTCAGCGGCTTGGTGTAGGTCATGTGACTGAGGAATAGAAGAGATATAGATGGTGATATCCTGGTAATTGCCTCTCTTACCCTGTACATGGGAGGGGACCGGTGTGTGTCACTGCTGAGAAATAATACCATGCACAATATACTGATTTGGGAAATGGCAGCACGAATGTGAGGTTCCGAGCGGGGTAGTCAGAGCACCTGCGGCCTCTCACTCTCCTACGTGTGTGCCCTGCGGCCTCTCACTCTCCTACGTGTGTGCCCTGCGGCCTCTCACTCTCCTACGTGTGTGCCCTGCGGCCTCTCACTCTCCTACGTGTGTGCCCTGCGGCCTCTCACTCTCCTACGTGTGTGCCCTGCGGCCTCTCACTCTCCTACGTGTGTGCCCTGCGGCCTCTCACTCTCCTACGTGTGTGCCCTGCGGCCTCTCACTCTCCTACGTGTGTGCCCTGCGGCCTCTCACTCTCCTACGTGTGTGCCCTGCGGCCTCTCACTCTCCTACGTGTGTGCTCTGCGGCCTCTCACTCTCCTACGTGTGTGCCCTGCGGCCTCTCACTCTCCTACGTGTGTGCCCTGCGGCCTCTCACTCTCCTACGTGTGTGCCCTGCGGCCTCTCACTCTCCTACGTGTATGCCCTGCGGCCTCTCACTCTCCTACGTGTGTGCCCTGCGGCCTCTCACTCTCCTACGTGTGTGCCCTGCCGGCCATTATCATATGGTGAGGATGACTACCAAAGATAAACTCTGATGTCACCAAGTGAATGCTACAGTGACCGCCTGCAGCAATATCCGCCACACTTAGTGAATGCCGAGTGACCGCCTGCAGCAATGTCACATACTGTACTGTGGAATAATTAGTTATCGCACTGGACTAAACACCCAGAGATACTGTATAGTGTAAGTACCAGCAGGAGGGAGCAGCCAGTACAGCTCACACTTGGGGTATACTTCTGGCGTGACGTCTGTCCCTGTTCAGTGATCCCTGGAGTTACTGACAATATGTATATATTGACTCACATGATGTACATTATAGTTCCTTCATACTTACTGACAGCACTAAGGACCCCACAGCCTGATTTTATAGACATTGCAGAGTGACCTGTTCTTACATAATCTACAGTGAACTAGATGTAAACCAATGTGAGCAGGGATTGCAGGACAGTCCCTAGCACCACATCCACCTGCCCCCACCATATAAGACAAGTTGGGTAGATGATCCGTGTTCCTCACTGCAGTAAAAGTTATGGGAAGGGGCGGGGAGTCGCCATATCCAGCTGATGAACGTATCAGGAAGGTTCCCCGTGCAACACAATCTACCTGAGGGGCTTCCAAGAGAGACCTTCTTACAGCAGATACCAGCACATCAAAGGACATCGTTACGTGTTCACCATAGTCATGAAGAGAAGCTGCAAGGGTGACGGCTGCGGCCTGGAGAGGACAAAGTAACATAGTGTAATGTGCTTCTCTCACTGCACGCCCATCCAGCCCCTGCGTCTCTCACTGCACACCTCTCCAACCCCTGCTATTACCACTGCACACCTCTCCAACCCCTGATATTACCACTGCACACCATTCCGGCTCCCGTTATTTCCACTGCACACCTCTCCGGCCCCTGCTTCTCACTGCATGCTTCTCCTGCCCCTGCGTCTCACTGCCCACCTCTACGGCCTCCGTTATTCCCACTGCACGCCTCCACTGCCCATGCGTTTCACTGCACACCTCTATAACCCCTGCTATTCCCACTGCACACCTCTCCAACCCCTGCTATTCCCACTGCACACCTCTCCAACCCCTGCTATTCCCACTGCACGCCTCTCCAACCCCTGCTATTTCCACTGCACGCCTCTACGGCCCCCGTTATTCCCACTGCACGCCTCTCCTGCCCCTGCGTCTCACTGCACACCTCTCCGGCCCCCGTTATTCCCACTGCACGCCTCTCCGGCCCCTGCTTCTCTCACTGCATGCTTCTCCTGCCCCTGCGTCTCACTGCACACCTCTACGGCCCCCGTTATTCCCACTGCACGCCTCTCCTGCCCCCGCGTTTCACTGCACACCTCTATAACCCCTGCTATTCCCACTGCACACCTCTCCAACCCCTGCTATTCCCACTGCACGCCTCTCCAACCCCTGCTATTTCCACTGCACACCTCTACGGCCCCCGTTATTCCCACTGCACGCCTCTCCTGCCCCCGCGTCTCACTGCACACCTCTCCGGCCCCCGTTATTCCCACTGCACACCTCTCCAACCCCTGTTATTCCCACTGCACACCACTCCAACCCCTGCTATTCCCACTGCACACCTCTCCAACCACTGCTATTCCCACTGCACGCCTCTCCAACCCCCTGCTATTTCCACTGCACACCTCTACGGCCCCCGTTATTCCCACTGCACGCCTCTCCTGCTCCCGCGTTTCACTGCACACCTCTATAACCCCTGCTATTCCCACTGCACACCTCTCGAACCCCTGTTATTCCCACAGCACACCTCTCCAACCCCTGCTATTCCCACTGCACACCTCTCCAACCCCTGCTTTTCCCACTGCACACCTCTCCAACCCCTGCTATTCCCACTGCACACCTCTCCAACCCCTGCTATTCCCACTGCACACCTCTCCAACCCCTGCTATTCCCACTGCACACCTCTCCAACCCCTGCTATTCCCACTGCACGCCTCTCCAACCCCTGCTATTTCCACTGCACACCTCTACGGCCCCCGTTATTTCCAGTGCACGCCTCTCCTGCACCCGCGTCTCACTGCACACCTCTTCGGCCCCCGTTATTCCCACTGCACGCCTCTCCGGCCCCTGCTTCTCTCACTGCATGCCTCTCCGGCCCCTGCTACTCAATGCACGCCTCTCTGGCCCCTGCTATTCTCACTGCCAGACTCTCCATCCTCTGCTATTCACACTGCACGCATCTCCGGAACCTGCTTCTCTCACAGCACGCATCTCCGGAACCTGCTTCTCTCACTGCGCGCCTCTCCGGCCCCTGTTATTCTCACTGCATGCCTCTCTGTCCCCTGCTTCTCCCTGCCCGACTCTCCATCCTCTGCTATTCACACTGCACGCATCTCCGGAACCTGCTTCTCTCACTGCGTGCCTCTCCGGCCTCTACTATTCTCACTGCATGCCTCTCTGGCCCCTGCTTCTCCCTGCCCGACTCTCCATCCTCTGCTATTCTCACTGCACGCCTCTTGTGACACCTGCTTCTCACACTGCACGTCTCTCCATCCCCTGCTTCTCTCACAGCACGCCTCTCCGGCCTCTGCTATTCTCACTGTGGGGGTCATTCAGAGTTCTTCGCTCGTTATTTTTTTCCCGCTACGGAGCGATTAGTCGCAAACTTCGCATACGCAATGTACGCAGAGCGTAAAGTTAATTTACGGCGTAACAAAGTTTTTCATCGCTCTGCTGATCGTAGTGATTGACAGGAAGTGGGTGTTTCTGGGCAGAAACTGGGCGTTTTATGGGAGTGTGCGGAAAAACGCAGGCGTTCGAGTTGCAAAATGCAGGAGTGGCTGGAGAAACGGGGGAGTGTCTGGGCGAACGCTGGGTGTGTTTGTGACGTCAAACCAGGATGAAAAGGACTGAGCTGGTCGCAATGACAGAGTAAGTCTGGAGCTACTCAGAAACTGCGGGGTAATCGTTACGAGAAAAGTAGCGAATCTTTCGTTCGCTATTCTGCTATGCTAAGATGCACACCCAGAGGGCGGCGGCTTAGCGTGTACAATGCTGCTAAAAGCAGCTAGCGAGCGAACAAGTCGGAATCACCCCCTGTATTCCTCTCCGGCCTCTGCTATTCTCACTGCATACCTTTCCAATCCCTGCTTCTTACACTGCATGCCTCTCCATCCCTTGCTTTTCTCACTGCATGCATCTCCATCCCTTGCTTTTCTCATTGCATGCCTCTCCGGCCCTTGCTTCTCTCACTGCACGCCTCTCCTGCCCCTGCTATTCCCACTGCACGCCACTCCGGCTCCTGCTATTCCCACTGCATGCCTCTCCAGCCACTGCTATTCTCACTGCATGCCCTTCAGGCCCCTGTGTCTCTCACTGCACGCCTCTCCGGCCCCTGCGTCTCTCACTGTACGTCTCTCCAGCCCTTGCTAATCTCACTGCACGCCCTTCCAACCCCTGCGTCTCTCAATGCACACCACTCTGGCCCCTGCTATCCCCACTGCACACCTCTCCGGGCCCTGCTATTCCCACTGCACACCTCTCCAGCCCCTGCTAGTCACACTGCATGCCCTTCCGGCCCCTGCGTCTCTCACTGCACGCCTCTCCAGCCCCTGCGTCTCTCACTGCATGCCTCTCCAGCCCCTGCGTCTCTCACTGCATGCCTCTCCAGCCCCTGCTATTCCCACTGCACACCTCTCCAGCCCGCTATTCCCACTGCACACCTCTCCAGCCCCTGCTATTCCCACTGCACACCTCTCCAGCCCCTGCTTCTCACTGCATGCCTCTCCATCCCCTGCTATTCTCACTGCACGCCTCTCCAGCCACTGCTATTCTCACTGCCCGACTCGCCATCCTCTGCTATTCACACTGCACGCATCTCCGTAAACTGCTTCTCTCACTGTGCGCCTCTCCGGCCCCTGCTATTCTCACTGCACGCCTCTCCAGTCTCTGCTTCTCTCACTGCATGCCTCTCCATCCTCTGCTATTCTCACTGCACGCCTCTCCATTCTCTGCTTCTCACACTGCACGCCTCTCCCGCCCCTGCTTCTCTCACTGCACGCCTCTCCCGCTCTTGCTATTCTCACTGCACGCCTCTCCATCCTCTGCTATTCTCACTGCACGCCTCTGCAGTCTCTGCTTCTCACACTGCACGCCTCTCCCGCCCCTGCTTCTCTCACTGCACACCTCTCCCGCTCTTGCTATTCTTACTACATGCCTCTCCCATCCCTGCTTCTCACACTGCAAGCCACTCCAGCCCCTGCTATTCTCACTGCACACCTCTCCTGCCCTTGCTATTCTCACCGCATACCTCTCCCGCCCCTGCTTCTCTCACTGCATGCCTCTCTGGCCCCTGCTTCTCTCACTGCATGCCTCTACCGCCGCTGCTTCTCTAGCTGCATGCCTCTACCACCTCTGCTATTCTCACTGCATGCCTCTCCGGCTCCTGCTTCTCACTGCACACCTCTCCGGCCGCTGCTGTACTCACTGCACTCCTCTCCATCCCTTGCTTTTCTCACTGCACGCCTCTCCGGCCCCTGCTTCTGTCACTGCACGCCTCTCCGGCCCCTGCTTCTGTCACTGCACACCTCTCCGGCCCCTGCTTCTCTCACTGCACGCCTCTCCGGCCCCTGCTTCTCTCACTGCACGCCTCTCCCGCCTCTGCTATTCTCACTGCACGCCTCTCCCGCCTCTGCTATTCTCACTGCATGCCTCTCCCGCCTCTGCTATTCTCACTGCCCGACTCTCCATCCCCTGCTTCTCTCACTGCACGCCCCTCCGGCCCCTGCTTCTCTCACTGCACGCCCCTCCGGCCCCTGCTTCTCTCACTGCACGCCTCTCCCGCCCCTGCGTCTCTCACTGCACGCCTCTCCCGCCCCTGCGTCTCTCACTGCACGCCTCTCCCGCCCCTGCTTCTCTCACTGCACGCCTCTCCCGCCCCTGCGTCTCTCACTGCGCGCCTCTCCGGCCCCTGCGTCTCTCACTGCGCGCCTCTCCGGCCCCTGCGTCTCTCACTGCGCGCCCCTCCGGCCCCTGCGTCTCTCACTGCACGCCTCTCCCGCCCCTGCGTCTCTCACTGCACGCCTCTCCCGCCCCTGCGTCTCTCACTGCGCGCCTCTCCCGCCCCTGCTTCTCTCACTGCGCGCCTCTCCCGCCCCTGCGTCTCTCACTGCGCGCCTCTCCCGCCCCTGCGTCTCTCACTGCACGCCTCTCCGGCCCCTGCGTCTCTCACTGCGCGCCTCTCCGGCCCCTGCGTCTCTCACTGCACGCCTCTCCGGCCCCTGCGTCTCTCACTGCGCGCCTCTCCGGCCCCTGCGTCTCTCACTGCGCGCCTCTCCGGCCCCTGCGTCTCTCACTGCGCGCCTCTCCGGCCCCTGCGTCTCTCACTGCACGCCTCTCCGGCCCCTGCGTCTCTCACTGCACGCCTCTCCGGCCCCTGCGTCTCTCACTGCACGCCTCTCCGGCCCCTGCGTCTCTCACTGCGCGCCTCTCCGGCCCCTGCGTCTCTCACTGCGCGCCTCTCCGGCCCCTGCGTCTCTCACTGCGCGCCTCTCCGGCCACTGCGTCTCTCACTGCGCGCCTCTCCCGCCCCTGCGTCTCTCACTGCGCGCCTCTCCCGCCCCTGCGTCTCTCACTGCGCGCCTCTCCGGCCCCTGCGTCTCTCACTGCGCGCCTCTCCGGCCCCTGCGTCTCTCACTGCGCGCCTCTCCGGCCCCTGCGTCTCTCACTGCGCGCCTCTCCGGCCCCTGCGTCTCTCACTGCGCGCCTCTCCGGCCCCTGCGTCTCTCATTGCATACCTCTCCGGCCCCTGCGTCTCTCATTGCATGCCTCTCCGGCCCCTGCTTCTCTCACTGCACGCCTCTCCGGCCCCTGCGTCTCTCACTGCACGCCTCTCCGGCCCCTGCGTCTCTCACTGCACGCCTCTCCGGCCCCTGCGTCTCTCACTGCACGCCTCTCCGGCCCCTGCGTCTCTCACTGCGCGCCCCTCCGGCCCCTGCGTCTCTCACTGCGCGCCCCTCCGGCCCCTGCGTCTCTCACTGCGCGCCTCTCCGGCCCCTGCGTCTCTCACTGCACGCCTCTCCGGCCCCTGCGTCTCTCACTGCGCGCCCCTCCGGCCCCTGCGTCTCTCACTGCACGCCTCTCCCGCCCCTGCGTCTCTCACTGCACGCCTCTCCGGCCCCTGCGTCTCTCACTGCACGCCCCTCCGGCCCCGGCCCCTGCGTCTCTCACTGCACGCCTCTCCGGCCCCTGCGTCTCTCACTGCACGCCTCTCCGGCCCCTGCGTCTCTCACTGCACGCCTCTCCGGCCCCTGCGTCTCTCACTGCACGCCTCTCCGGCCCCTGCGTCTCTCACTGCACGCCTCTCCGGCCCCTGCGTCTCTCACTGCACGCCTCTCCGGCACATGTCACTACCGTCACTCTCCTGCCTCCCCAGTTCTGCTACAGGGAGAATAGAACAGACAGATTATACTTACCACAAGAGATGGGCGATCACAGGTGATAAGAGGAGAGATGACATTTACCAGGTGTAATATCCTGCAGAGTAAAAGCTGAGCATTACATTATATATACAGTCAGGCAGCAGGTAGAGAGAGGAATGAGCCTGGGGTACTTAGTGCTGAGGAACGGATAGTACTGCTCTACGTACAATCCACATACATGACCTTACCATGTAACCTGTGTGGTCAGAAAATACATACTTATCAAATATGTTCTTATGGTTCACTGTAAGGACCAGAAAGATAAGGAAGCATTGGATTCAGAGGCAATGCCTCCTTGTTGATACATAACCCCGGTGTAAGTGATGGACAGGCAGTGTGGCGCTGACACACATACACCCTCTCCCACCTAGGGCACTGCTGATACATAACCCCGGTGTAAGTGATGGACAGGCAGTGAGGCGCCGACACACATACACCCTCTCCCACCTAGGGCACTGCCGATACATAACCTGAGTGTAAGTGATGGACAGACAGTGTGGTGCCGACACACATACACCCTTTCCCACCTAGGGCACTGCTGATACATAACCTAGGTGTAAGTGATGGACAGGCAGTGCGGCGCAGACACATATACCCCTCTCCCACATAGGGACAAGGTGACACATAACCCCGGTGTAAGCGATGGACAGGCCGTGTGGTGCAGACACATATACCCCTCTCCCACCTAGGGACCAGCTGACACATAACCCCGATGTAAGTGATGGATAGGCAGTATGGTGCAGACACATATACCCCTCTCCCACCTAGGGACCAGCTGATACATAACCCCGGTGTAAGTGATGGATAGAGAGTGTGGTGCAGACACATATACCCCCTCTCCCACCTAGGGCACTGCTGATACATAACCCCGGTGTAAGTGATGGATAGGCAGTGTGGTGCAGACACATATACCCCTCTCCCACCTAGGGACCAGCTGACACATAAATCCGGTGTAAGTGATGGACAGGCAGTGTGGCGCAGACACATATACCCCTCTCCCACCTAGGGACCAGCTGACACATAACCCCGGTGTAAGTGATGGATAGGCAGTGTGGTGCAGACACATATACCCATCTCCCACCTAGGTACCAGCTGACACATAACCCCGGTGTAAGTGATGGACAGGCAGTGTGGGCAGACACATATACCCCCTCTCCCACATAGGGACCAGCTGACACATAACCCCGGTGTAAGTGATGGATAGGCAGTGTGGTGCAGACATATATACTCCTCTCCCACCTAGGGACCAGCTGATACATAACCCCGGTGTAAGTGATGGACAGGCAGTGTGGCGCTGACACATATACCCCCTCTCCCACCTAGGGCACTGCTGATACATAACCCCGGTGTAAGCTATGGACAGGCAGTGTGGAGCAGACACATATACCCCTCTCCCACCTAGGGACCAGCTGACACATAACCCCCGGTGTAAGTGATGGATAGGCAGTGTGGTGCAGACACATATACTCCTCTCCCACCTAGGGACCAGCTGATACATAACCCCGGTGTAAGTGATGGATAGAGAGTGTGGTGCAGACACATATACCCCTCTCCCACATAGGGACCAGGTGACACATAACCCCGGTGTAAGTGATGGATAGGCAGTGTGGTGCAGACACATATACTCCTCTCCCACCTAGGGGCCAGCTGATACATAACCCTGGTGTAAGTGATGGATAGAGAGTGTGATGCAGACACATATACCCCTCTCCCACATAGGGACCAGGTGACACATAACCCCGGTGTAAGTGATGGATAGGCAGTGTGGTGCAGACACATATACCTCCTCTCCCACCTAGGGACCAGCTGACACATAACCCCGGTGTAAGTGATGGACAGGCAGTGTGGCGCAGACACATATACCTCCTCTCCCACCTAGGTACCAGCTGACACATAACACCGGTGTAAGTGATGGATAGGCAGTGTGGTGCAGACACATATACCACTTCTCCCACCTAGGGACCAGCTGACACATAACCCCGGTGTAAGTGATGGATAGAGAGTGTGGTGCAGACACATATACCCCTCTCCCACATAGGGACCAGGTGACACATAACCCCGGTGTAAGTGATGGACAGGCAGTGTGGCGCAGACACATATACCTCCTCTCCCACCTAGGTACCAGGTGACACATAACCCCGGTGTAAGTGATGGATAGGCAGTGTGGTGCAGACACATATACTCCTCTCCCACCTAGGGACCAGCTGATACATAACCCTGGTGTAAGTGATGGATAGGCAGTGTGGTGCAGACACATATACCCCTCTCCCACCTAGGGACCAGCTGACACATAACCCCGGTGTAAGTGATGGACAGGCAGTGTGGCGCAGACACATATACCTCCTCTCCCACCTAGGTACCAGCTGACACATAACACCGGTGTAAGTGATGGATAGGCAGTGTGGTGCAGACACATATACCACTTCTCCCACCTAGGGACCAGCTGACACATAACCCCGGTGTAAGAGATGGATAGAGAGTGTGGTGCAGACACATATACCCCTCTCCCACATAGGGACCAGGTGACACATAACCCCGGTGTAAGTGATGGACAGGCAGTGTGGTGCAGACACATATACCCCTCTCCCACATAGGGACCAGGTGACACATAACCCCGGTGTAAGTGATGGATAGGCAGTGTGGCGCTGACACACATACACCCTCTCCCACCTAGGGCACTGCTGATACATAACCCCGGTGTAAGTGATGGACAGGCAGTGTGGCGCTGACACACATACACCCTCTCCCACCTAGGGACCAGCTGATACATAACCCCGGTGTAAGTGATGGATAGAGAGTGTGGTGCAGACACATATACCCCCTCTCCCACCTAGGGCACTGCTGATACATAACCCCGGTGTAAGTGATGGACAGGCAGTGTGGCGCTGACACATATACCCCCTCTCCCACCTAGGGCACTGCTGATACATAACCCCGGTGTAAGCTATGGACAGGCAGTGTGGAGCAGACACATATACCCCTCTCCCACCTAGGGACCAGCTGACACATAACCCCCGGTGTAAGTGATGGATAGGCAGTGTGGTGCAGACACATATACTCCTCTCCCACCTAGGGACCAGCTGATACATAACCCCGGTGTAAATGATGGATAGAGAGTGTGGTGCAGACACATATACCCCTCTCCCACATAGGGACCAGGTGACACATAACCACGGTGTAAGTGATGGATAGGCAGTGTGGTGCAAACACATATACTCCTCTCCCACCTAGGGGCCAGCTGATACATAACCCTGGTGTAAGTGATGGATAGAGAGTGTGGTGCAGACACATATACCCCTCTCCCACATAGGGACCAGGTGACACATAACCCCGGTGTAAGTGATGGATAGGCAGTGTGGTGCAGACACATATACCCCTCTCCCACATAGGGACCAGGTGACACATAACCCCGGTGTAAGTGATGGATAGGCAGTGTGGTGCAGACACATATACCTCCTCTCCCACCTAGGGACCAGCTGACACATAACCCCGGTGTAAGTGATGGACAGGCAGTGTGGCGCAGACACATATACCTCCTCTCCCACCTAGGTACCAGCTGACACATAACACCGGTGTAAGTGATGGATAGGCAGTGTGGTGCAGACACATATACCACTTCTCCCACCTAGGGACCAGCTGACACATAACCCCGGTGTAAGTGATGGATAGAGAGTGTGGTGCAGACACATATACCCCTATCCCACATAGGGACCAGGTGACACATAACCCCGGTGTAAATGATGGACAGGCAGTGTGGCGCAGACACATATACCTCCTCTCCCACCTAGGTACCAGGTGACACATAACCCCGGTGTAAGTGATGGATAGGCAGTGTGGTGCAGACACATATACTACTCTCCCACCTAGGGACCAGCTGATACATAACCCTGGTGTAAGTGATGGATAGGCAGTGTGGTGCAGACACATATACCCCTCTCCCACATAGGGACCAGGTGACACATAACCCCGGTGTAAGTGATGGATAGGCAGTGTGGTGCAGACACATATACTCCTCTAGCACCTAGGGACCAGCTGATACATAACCCTGGTGTAAGTGATGGATAGGCAGTGTGGTGCAGACACATATACCCCTCTCCCACATAGGGACCAGGTGACACATAACCCCGGTGTAAGTGATGGATAGGCAGTGTGGTGCAGACACATATACCTCCTCTCCCACCTAGGGTCCAGCTGACACATAACCCCGGTGTAAGTGATGGATAGGCAGTGTGGTGCAGACACATATACCCCTCTCCCACATAGGGACCAGGTGACACACAACCCCGGTGTAAGTGATGGACAGGCAGTGTGGTGCAGACACATATACCCCTCCCCCACATAGGGACCAGGTGACACATAACCCCGGTGTAAGTGATGGATAGGCAGTGTGGCGCTGACACACATACACCCTCTCCCACCTAGGGCACTGCTGATACATAACCCCGGTGTAAGTGATGGACAGGCAGTGTGGCGCTGACACACATACACCCTCTCCCACCTAGGGACCAGCGGATACATAACCCCGGTGTAAGTGATGGATAGAGAGTGTGGTGCAGACACATATACCCCCTCTCCCACCTAGGGCACTGCTGATACATAACCCCGGTGTAAGTGATGGACAGGCAGTGTGGCGCTGACACATATACCCTCTCTCCCACCTAGGGCACTGCTGATACATAACCCCGGTGTAAGCTATGGACAGGCAGTGTGGAGCAGACACATATACCCCTCTCCCACCTAGGGACCAGCTGACACATAACCCCCGGTGTAAGTGATGGATAGGCAGTGTGGTGCAGACACATATACTCCTCTCCCACCTAGGGACCAGCTGATACATAACCCCGGTGTAAGTGATGGATAGAGAGTGTGGTGCAGACACATATACCCCTCTCCCACATAGGGACCAGGTGACACATAACCCCGGTGTAAGTGATGGATAGGCAGTGTGGTGCAGACACATATACTCCTCTCCCACCTAGGGGCCAGCTGATACATAACCCTGGTGTAAGTGATGGATAGAGAGTGTGGTGCAGACACATATACCCCTCTCCCACATAGGGACCAGGTGACACATAACCCCGGTGTAAGTGATGGATAGGCAGTGTGGTGCAGACACATATACCCCTCTCCCACACAGGGACCAGGTGACACATAACCCCGGTGTAAGTGATGGATAGGCAGTGTGGTGCAGACACATATACCTCCTCTGCCACCTAGGGACCAGCTGACACATAACCCCGGTGTAAGTGATGGACAGGCAGTGTGGCGCAGACACATATACCTCCTCTCCCACCTAGGTACCAGCTGACACATAACACCGGTGTAAGTGATGGATAGGCAGTGTGGTGCAGACACATATACCACTTCTCCCACCTAGGGACCAGCTGACACATAACCCCGGTGTAAGTGATGGATAGAGAGTGTGGTGCAGACACATATACCCCTCTCCCACATAGGGACCAGGTGACACATAACCCCGGTGTAAATGATGGACAGGCAGTGTGGCGCAGACACATATACCTCCTCTCCCACCTAGGTACCAGGTGACACATAACCCCGGTGTAAGTGATGGATAGGCAGTGTGGTGCAGACACATATACTCCTCTCCCACCTAGGGACCAGCTGATACATAACCCTGGTGTAAGTGATGGATAGGCAGTGTGGTGCAGACACATATACCCCTCTCCCACATAGGGACCAGGTGACACATAACACCGGTGTAAGTGATGGATAGGCAGTGTGGTGCAGACACATATACCCCTCTCCCACATAGGGACCAGGTGACACATCACCCCGGTGTAAGTGATGGATAGGCAGTGTGGCGCTGACACACATACACCCTCTCCCACCTAGGGCACTGCTGATACATAACCCCGGTGTAAGTGATGGACAGGCAGTGTGGCGCTGACACACATACACCCTCTCCCACCTAGGGACCAGCTGATACATATCCCCGGTGTAAGTGATGGATAGAGAGTGTGGTGCAGACACATATACCCCCTCTCCCACCTAGGGCACTGCTGATACATAACCCCGGTGTAAGTGATGGACAGGCAGTGTGGCGCTGACACATATACCCCCTCTCCCACCTAGGGCACTGCTGATACATAACCCCGGTGTAAGTGATGGACAGGCAGTGTGGCGCAGACACATATACCTCCTCTCCCACCTAGGTACCAGCTGACACATAACACCGGTGTAAGTGATGGATAGGCAGTGTGGTGCAGACACATATACCCCTCTCCCACATAGGGACCAGGTGACACATAACCCCGGTGTAAGTGATGGACGGGCAGTGTGGTGCAGACACATATACCCCTCCCCCACATAGGGACCAGGTGACACATAACCCCGGTGTAAGTGATGGATAGGCAGTGTGGCGCTGACACACATACACCCTCTCCCACCTAGGGCACTGCTGATACATAACCCCGGTGTAAGTGATGGACAGGCAGTGTGGCGCTGACACACATACACCCTCTCCCACCTAGGGACCAGCTGATACATAACCCTGGTGTAAGTGATGGATAGGCAGTGTGGTGCAGACACATATACCCCTCTCCCACCTAGGGACCAGCTGACACATAACCCCGGTGTAAGTGATGGACAGGCAGTGTGGCGCAGACACATATACCACTTCTCCCACCTAGGGACCAGCTGACACATAACCCCGGTGTAAGTGATGGATAGAGAGTGTGGTGCAGACACATATACCCCTCTCCCACATAGGGACCAGGTGACACATAACCCCGGTGTAAGTGATGGACAGGCAGTGTGGCGCAGACACATATACCTCCTCTCCCACCTAGGTACCAGGTGACACATAACCCCGGTGTAAGTGATGGATAGGCAGTGTGGTGCAGACACATATACTCCTCTCCCACCTAGGGACCAGCTGATACATAACCCCGGTGTAAGTGATGGATAGAGAGTGTGGTGCAGACACATATACCCCTCTCTCACATAGGGACCAGGTGACACATAACCCCGGTGTAAGTGATGGATAGGCAGTGTGGTGCAGACACATATACCCCTCTCCCACATAGGGACCAGGTGACACATAACCCCGGTGTAAGTGATGGACAGGCCGTGTGGCGCAGACACATATACCTCCTCTCCCACCTAGGTACCAGCTGACACATAACCCAGGTGTAAGTGATGGATAGAGAGTGTGGTGACACATATACCCCCTCTCCCAGCTAGGGACACGTTATTTCAGAATGTAAAACACACGATAACAGCGTCATATACTACACCAGATAACAGCGTCATATACTACACCAGATAACAGCGTCATATACTACACCAGATAACAGCGTCATATACTACACCAGATAACAGCGTCATATACTACACCAGATAACAGCGTCATATACTACACCAGATAACAGCGTCATATACTACACCAGATAACAGCGTCATATACTACACCAGATAACAGCGTCATATACTACACCAGATAACAGCGTCATATACTACACCAGATAACAGCGTCATATACTACACCAGATAACAGCGTCATATACTACACCAGATAACAGCGTCATATACTACACCAGATAACAGCGTCATACACTACACCAGATAACAGCGTCATACACTACACCAGGTAACAGCGTCATACACTACACCAGGTAACAGCGTCATACACTACACCAGATACCAGCGTCATACACTACACCAGATACCAGCGTCATACACTACACCAGATACCAGCGTCATACACTACACCAGATACCAGCGTCATATACTACACCAGATAACAGCGTCATATACTACACCAGATACCAGCGTTATACACTACACCAGATAACAGCGTCATACACTACACCAGATAACAGCGTCATACACTACACCAGATAACAGCGTCATACACTACACCAGATAACAGCGTCATATACTACACCAGATAACAGCGTCATACACTACACCAGATAACAGCGTCATATACTACACCAGGTAACAGCGTCATATACTACACCAGATAACAGCGTCATATACTACACCAGATAACAGCGTCATATACTACACCAGATAACAGCGTCATATACTACACCAGATAACAGCGCCATATACTACACCAGATAACAGCGTCATACTACACCAGATAACAGCGTCATATACTACACCAGATAACAGCGTCATATACTACACCAGATAACAGCGTCATATATTACACCAGATAACAGCGTCATATACTACACCAGATAACAGCGTCATATACTACACCAGATAACAGCGTCATATACTACACCAGATAACAGCGCCATATACTACACCAGATAACAGCGCCATATACTACATCAGATAACAGCATTATATACTACACCAGATAACAGCGCCATATACTACACCAGATAACAGCGTCATATACTGCACCAGATAACAGCGCCATATACTACACCAGATAACAGCGTCATATACTACACCAGATAACAGCTTCATATACTACACCAGGTAACAGCGTCATATACTACACCAGATAACAGCTTCATATACTGCACCAGATAACAGCGTCATATACTGCACCAGGTAACAGCGTCATATACTACACCAGATAACAGCGTCATATACTGCACCAGATAACAGCGTCATATACTGCACCAGATAACAGCGCCATATACTACACCAGATAACAGCATTATATACTACACCAGATAACAGCATTATATACTACAGCAGATAACAGCGTCATATACTACACAAGATAACAGCGTCATATACTACACCAGGTAACAGCGTCATATACTACACAAGATAACAGCGTCATATACTACACAAGATAACAGCGTCATATACTACACCAGGTAACAACGTCATATACTACACCAGATAACAGCGTCATATACTACACAAGATAACAGCGTCATATACTACACCAGATAACAGCGTCATATACTACACCAGATAACAGCGTCATATACTACACAAGATAACAGCGTCATATACTACACCAGGTAACAACGTCATATACTACACCAGATAACAGCGTCATATACTACACAAGATAACAGCGTCATATACTACACCAGATAACAGCGTCATATACTACACCAGGTAACAGCGTCATATACTACACCAGATAACAGCGTCATATACTACACCAGATAACAGCGTCATATACTACATCAGATAACAGCGTCATATACTACACCAGATAACAGCGTCATATACTACACCAGATAACAGCGTCATATACTACACCAGATAACAGCGTCATATACTACACCAGATAACAGCGTCATATACTACACCAGATAACAGCGTCATATACTACACCAGATAACAGCGTCATATACTACACCAGATAACAGCGTCATATTGTCAAAGTCAGAAAAATATCTCTATGCACACTACCATATTTGCACCTCACACAGGTCCGTGCTGCGCATGCGTACGCTCTCCCGTACGTGCGCATACTCACAGTCGCGGGTACCCGCAGGCGCACGGTATGCGTATTTACGGTAGAGTTTATGTGTTCGTAGCGTGCGACTCAATCATTACATATTTTCACTAATAATGTATTTTGTAGATCATGGTCCCTTTGATAGATTCTGAAAGTTTGGTTAATATAGAATGTTCATGAACAGAGAAATCCCTCTTTGTTTGATACGAAGGGTCAGACAGGAGTAATACAGTGGTGTTTAGTATCCATCGGAAGAATATTTAATTAGAAATATTCCGGTGTTGGTTTGAAGCAGATCAATCGCTCGTGCGAATAGTTATGGACATAAGAAGTTTATGAACATTTACTTTATTTGCACTTTATTACCCATGCGGCGGGAAACCCAGTTTCCCTCCCACCTGAGCTGTTGGAAATAGTCACAGCCCACCTGTATGAATCAACCTATGACCTTTTGTTATAATGCGAGGAGGAATTCCTGTGTCCAATGAACAATGAGATTGTAGGGACCATTGAATTGCATTGTGTGTGGGGCATAAATAGAAAGGCCGATCACATCCAGCTCTCACTCTTCAACGGTTATCATTGCTGAAAATCGGGAGCTGGATGTCCAGAGGCGCATGCGATCGTTTCCTTTGTGCGTAAGTTTTTCTCCGTAAATCATACTGTTTCTCTCTTGTTATTATGGGCCATATCTTTCTCTCTCTTCTCTATCTCTCATTTTCTCTTAAACTTAATTGTATTGTATTTACTGTGTAGTTACCTGGTTAGTTAGTCTATGTTATATTGTAGTGTATGATTTGTATTTGTATTAATTCTTTTGCAAGTATATCATTCAAAATATATATATATTAGGCGTTGGACCCTAAGCCCAGGTATCTGTGTATTTCTTATAGAGTTAAGTATTCTCAGAGCGTCGGTGACGCTCAAACTGCTTTTAAGCTAGTAAGGTTACACTGTGTTGCATTTACACCATATCACTACACAAAGGGTTTACTGCATAATACACTGTTTATGGTTTAGATATAAAGGTTTTACATTGTGAGCGTATGCGCCGCTGGTGATCTCCTCGTGGTCTCGAGCGGTCGCATCGCTATAGCGAATCATTACGGTATTCGGCAGCCAATAGCGTGCCTGCCAGTGATCTCTTGGCCGTGAGCGAACGTAACGCTTGAGCGTCTCGACCACGGCTAAGCGATTGTTACGCAACGTGCGTACCCTTACGGTACTTCATACGTAGTTAGCGTACAGTGTTCTTAGACCTCATAAAGGGTATTATATAAGATAAATAATCTGCTTTATCAATATACTACACCAGATAACAGCGTCATATACTACACCAGATAACAGCGTCATATACTACATCAGATAACAGCGTCATATACTACACCAGATAACAGCGTCATATACTACACCAGGTAACAGCGTCATATACTACACCAGGTAACAGCGTCATATACTACACCAGGTAACAGCGTCATATACTACACCAGGTAACAGCGTCATATACTACATCAGATAACAGCGTCATATACTACATCAGATAACAGCGTCATATACTACACCAGATAACAGCGCCATATACTACACCAGATAACAGCGTCATATACTACACCAGATAACAGCGTCATACTCTACACCAGATAACAGCATCATACACTACACCAGATAACAGCGTCATACACTACACCAGATAACAGCGTCATACACTACACCAGATAACAGCGCCATATACTACACCAGATAACAGCGTCATATACTACACCAGGTAACAGCGTCATATACTACACCAGGTAACAGCGTCATATACTACACCAGGTAACAGCGTCATATACTACACCAGATAACAGCGTCGTATACTACACCAGATAACAGCGTCATATACTACACCAGATAACAGAGTCATATACTACACCAGGTAACAGCGTCATATACTACACCAGATAACAGAGTCATATACTACACCAGATAACAGAGTCATATACTACACCAGATAACAGCGTCATATACTACACCAGATAACAGCGTCATATACTACACCAGATAACAGCGTCATATACTACACCAGATAACAGCGCCATATACTACACCAGATAACAGCGCCATATACTACACCAGATAACAGCGTCATATACTACACCAGATAACAGCGTCATATACTACACCAGGTAACAGCGTCATATACTACACCAGATAACAGCGCCATATACTACACCAGATAACAGCGTCATATACTACACCAGATAACAGCGTCATATACTACACCAGATAACAGCGTCATATACTACACCAGATAACAGCGCCATATACTACACCAGATAACAGCGTCATATACTACACCAGATAACAGCGTCATATACTACACCAGATAACAGCGCCATATACTACACCAGATAACAGCGTCATATACTACACCAGATAAGCAGCAATATAGAATACATCCTGCGTATGTACAGTCATTTTACTGGAATAATACACTGCTAGCACCATTTTGGTGTTTTTTATCGTGTCACACACACACACACACACATTGCACTACACTGCCACGTTCTATAAGAGACACTCATGTCTGAGAGACACTCACTCATCAGGGAGAGACTGCAGGCGGAGCGCCAGTAAGGAGATGAGGAACAGGCTCAGTTCTGCTGTATACATGCGAGAGGGATCCCAGAGATGAATCTGGAAGGGAAATACAGTAGATTACAGTGGGTTCTCCCTGGTCCTTGTCCGGCTGTTTATGTTATAGGCTCACCTCTCCACTGAGGAAAGAAAGGACAGACTGCAATGCACACGTGTCCTTAGCCAGCCGATTACAGACCTCATGGCTGGAGTGACAACAGCTATACAACACCTGCAAAATGAAGAGGCATTATTGAGGTAGTCTAAAGTGTAGGAGGCATGAATACAGAAAAGGGAGAGAACTACCTTGAGTTGGCTAAGAACACAGGGTGAATTTGCCAGCCTTGTGACGAAACGCGTAAAGGGCGCAGCTGAGTCGGCAAGGAGCATCTCTGAGACATAGGACGACACCTGAGGGATCGAAAGATTAACATTTCTCACTTTGAGGGAACATTAGATGTAAGAGAAGCACCGGGGTGTGAGACTGCAGAAGGCTCATCTGTCTGCAGGTGTAAGAGAGGCACCGGGGTCTGTGAGAGACTGCAGGATACATGAGATATCAAAATGAGAGCTCTCAGAGATAGAGATGAGAGTAGTATAGAGCACACTTTTCCATCACACTAATAGTGACAGGTGCCACGCCCCCAAACACGCCAATAACACGTCCAAAACGCATCTCATAACATGCCCCCGACACTCCGTTTTATGGCCATTTTTTATATAAATTTGAAATAAATTTAATATAAATGTTGTTACAGTATAATTAATTTAAGTAAATTAATTACAATGATGAGTCTTCCTTTGTGATGATATTCAGCATGTAGAATTTATCAAAGAGGGAACCACACCCAATAATATTAATTTGATATCACATTTTTCCATTAGTCATGGCTGCTCTAACAAAGCCTCTTACAAGACATGTGTTGTAGCAGATAAGACTTTTCACCACGCCTTTGTGTTTGTATCTAATGAAAGTTATTTTGGTATTAAGAAGCGATTAACCTTAGACTGCACATAAGTCTCAGCATGATATACAGCAAGAGTAATCATAAAAATTGGATGGAAAAAGTATTACACAGTATTAAATCCAGGCAGTTATTGATATAAATATGATATCAAATGACAATTGTTTTGGTATTAAGAAGTTCAGTGGATTGTAAAAAGCATTGTGCAAGCTAAATGTAATTAGTGCTTAAAAGACCTTTTTTTCCCGTCACCAAGTCATTGGTGGGGGGTGGGGAGGGGGGGTGCTGGGGGTTTGGGGGAGGTGCTCTAACAAAAGTCTCTTGCAGGACATGTGCTGTACCAGACAGAATTCACTTACAACACCACACCTTTGTGTTTGTTATCAAATGATAGACCAAATACAGTAGGTTATTATTTCTGTACCTGAAATCCTGTAAAACTTCGATATATCAGTCAGTATTCTGAGCAGTGAAATAGCGCCAAATACGTGTTTTTAAAGTCCTATTGAATCGTACTAGAACGGCTACTTTTACATCATTATTGGTCACAAAATGCCATATACCTTATTTTTCTAACACTTTTTTAGGACCTTGTGTAGAAACTCTTTACCGCAATTGGTTTGCAATTTCTTTGGCATCCAGTCCTGCTGGAATATTTTTTCAAAAGCATTAGCGACTGTTGTAGCGTTCTTGGCTGTTAGACAGACAGCCCTGAGTTACGGACATTTACATTTACCTGGCCCTTTAGACGTCTCCCAAAAATACAGAGGCATGTAGTGCCTCATGGGTCATTGAGGTGAAAGGCTGAATTCTTATCAATATTGGCAGAGCAGAGTAAATAGCTGCTGCAGTGAGCAGCCAAAAGATTCATTTTATTAATATAGAAAATGTAACTGCATATTCTGTTAATTTCCTTTCTGAAATAGCATAGGTTATAGTAGACTTACCTAGATAACCTCCTTTCTCTGAAGTCCACAGGATCTACCTTGGGATATGATGAAGCAACAGCGGATTGGGCACCAAACAGTTCAAGTTTTTCAGACTCCCAGGATGCACTGGGCCAGCCCCCTATATGCCCACCTCCTGGCTCAGGCAATTTAGTTGGTTCCAAAGCTGAAGGCAGGAGCAGTTTTAAACGAGAGGAAGAACTACTCAGGCAAGAAGAACATACACACACTTCCATACCAAAGGATAGGAAGAGGTTAGTAAGTGTACAGATTCTCAAATCAGGTGCATCAGGGTGGGATCCCTGTGGACACTGTGGACTTCAGAGAAAGGAGGTAATCTAGGTAAGTCTACCATAACCTGTGCTTTTTCTATCAGGGTCTACAGTGATCCACAGGATCTACCTTGGGACTTCCCAAAGCAGTACTAAGGGAGAGGACGCTCATGATGCAGCATCCTGAGAGGCAAATGTGTCAAAGGCATAATGTCTAATGAATGTGTTAATGGATGACCATGTGGCTGCCTTACAGATCTGTTCAGCTGAGGCACCTCAACAGGTTGCCCAAGAAGGACCTACCTTACGGGTAGAGTGGGCAGAGACATTATCCAGAATTGGGAGATCAGCTTGGGAGTATGCTTCTGATATTGTCAACCGAAGCCATCTAGACAGTGTTTGCTTATTGGCAGGCCATTCTCTCTTGTGAAATCCATAGAGGACGAAGGGAGTGTGTCCTTCTGGTGGCACTGGTACGATCCACGTAGATCCTTAGAGCACAAACTACGTCCAATGATGCATCTCCCGCAGAGAGCTTCGGTCCCTGAAGATCCGGAACTACTATTTCTTCATTAAGGTGGAACTTAAAGACCACCTTAGGAAGATACCCAGATTTAAGAACTGCTCTATCTGGATGAAATACCAGAAAAAAAGGCCAACACACCAGCGCTTTAAATCTGATACTCTTCTAGCTAAAGTAATTGCCAGAAGAAATAGCACTTTGGCTGTCAACCATTTGAGATCCACACGACCCAGTTCAAATGGAGTTACCTGCAGAGCCCTGAGAACTAATTCTAGATCCCAGGGAGCTGTTGGAGGAACAAAAGGAGGTTTAATGTGAAGCATTCCTTGGAAGAACGTGCGAACATCCTGTAGGTCTGCAATTTTCTTTTGAAACCATACAGACAATACTGACACTTGTACCTTCAAGGAAGCCACTCAGAGCCCCTTGTCCATTCCTGCTTGAAGAAAAACTAGAATTCTAGAAACTCTGAAGGACCTAGAATCCAAACTTTTGGCAGTGCACTACTGAAAATATGCATGCCAAATCCGGTAATAGATGAGAGCAGAAGGCTTTCTTGCTTTAAGCATTGTCTAACTTACCTTGCTTTAAGCATTGTCTGACTTGCCTCTTGAGAAAAACCTTTTGCCTTTAAAAAGCATGTTTCAAGAGCCACGTCATCAAAGACAGTCGATCCAGATGTTTGTAGAGACAGGGACCCTTAATCAGCAGATTATGCCTGGGTGAGTGCCATGTATATGGCCCGAAGCTCCAGAACGTTGATTGGCAGACAACTTTCTTCCTTGGACCAGCGCCCCTGGAACGAGTACTGTCCTGTCACAGCACTCCAGCCCTGAAGACTGGCATTCATTGTCAGAACCTTCCAATCTGTGATACAAAAGGGTCGCCCTTTGTCCAGATGAGGCGTCTGTAGACACCTGGCTAAAAACCAACGCAATTCCTGAGGAAGAATTATTGTCTGAGTTTTTATCATCTGATGCTGTCCATTCCATTTGGAGAGAAGCAGATGTTGAAGGGGATTTGAATGGAATTGAGCATATTCTACCATGTCGAAAGTTGAGACCATTGATCCGAGAATTCGCATTGCTGCATGGACGGATATTCTGCGACTGTGTAGCAATTCCTGAACCCTCATCTGTAATTCCAACACAGCTTCCAGATGCGTCATCCGTTGTAACGGGACTAAGGAGGACTTTTTCCCAATTTGTGAGCCAGCCGTGAGTCTGCAGGCAGGCTACAGTCACTTGTAGATAGCTTTGCAGAGTTTCCGCAGACTGAGCCACGATCAGCAAGTTATCCAAATATCAGAAAATCCTTATTCCCTGACGAAGTAGGTAAGATGCCATCACCACCATAATCTTGGTAAATACTCTGGGCGCTGTAGTCCAAAATGTAGGGACTGAAACTGGAATGTTGTTGGAGGATAGCAAACCTGAGATAGCACTGATGGGAAGGTGCTATAGGTACATGGAGCTAAGCATCCTGGATATCCAGGGACACCATAAAATCCCCCGGCTCAATAGTCAGGATAATGGACAGTAAGGTTTCCATATGGAACCAAGGTACCCAGATATACTTGTCCAGAGTCTTGAGGTTGAGAATGGGTCGGTAATACAGGCAATATGGGATAACGGCTTCCTTGTATCTACCAAAGCGTCTGCCCAGCCTGCTACAGCCTTAGCCACCCAGACTGCGGCCATAGCTGGGCTGGTCACTGCCTCTGCTAAAGAAAAAACAGTCTTAAGAAACCCATCAATCTTTCGGTCAGTCACATAATTTAACGATGTTGAAGGCAGAGGTATTGTAGATTTATGTACAAGTCGAAATACATGTGCATCTACGTTGGGAGGAATCTCACTTTTTAAACAGTCCACAGTAGGAAAAGGATAGAAAGAACCCCACTTCTTGGGAATCTTAAACTTCCTACTGGTTGTTACCCATGCCTCCTGCATGATTTCCTTTAGCTGATTTGAGTTAGGAAATTCTGTTTTTACTGTTTTTGGACGTTTAAATACAGGCGCCTTGGTTTTTAACACAGGCTCAGCTACCTCCTCAATTGATATAATGGATTTAACAGCCTGAATTAAATCCGGTATATCCACCGACGAGGAGTGCTCCTCCTCTCTAGAGGTACATTCAGAATGGGAAGATTCAGCTTCATCACTTGAAGTGTATTCTGATTCTGAAAATTGTGTAGACAGTGAAGATGAAGCCCCCTGTTTATCTGACCTCTTCTTCTTGGGCCTATCAGCTACATTTTGTTGAAAGGCAGCCGAGGACTGAGCTAAATCAAACACTTGATGTGGCATAACCCAACTGGGATTTTGCATGTTTAAGGGTTAAGTGGGAACGTCATACCTGGTACCGCAGCAGGTGTCATATGGTTGGCTAATTTAGACGTCTGTGCAAAAGCTGCCCAAGGGGGTTCCTGTGATTGAACAGGCCCCTGACTTGGAACCGGTCCATTCAGAAGGTTTTTATGGAACTATAGCAATTTGCACACAAGTCATCTTGTACCAAATCCTGGGCTGTTAACCCAGATTGGCAGGACAAACATGATATTAATGTAGGTGCCTCATCACTTTTGCCTTTCGTGGACATAGCAACAATAATAACCACCGCAATTAATGCTTTAAAGTGAAATACAATCAGATCCTACCCTGCCTGCACCAGCATTAAGGATCTGAATAGACAAAGAGAAACAGAGTTTAAAGTCAGCAATCACACTAGCAATAGGTCACAAAACAATTGCGTTAATATACAGTACATTAGCAATATGAGCACATTATTCAACTACACAATACATATAAGCAAGTACATTACTGCATTACCTTAGACCAGACATTTATCGTATTCAGACGCACAGCGAATAATACAGCAGTAAATGTTCACAACGCTCATTTGCCTCAGGCACCTACTTGCTACTCGTACTGCCCAGGGTTGGTAGGAACTCGGTGTTGTATCACCAGCCTCAAGAGAGCAGGATACAGAGAGACTTAAACCCCCCTTCCATATGTGACCATGCCGCAAGCAAACAAGTGGGCTACTCAGACGCACCAGTGTACCTAGCCACTGATGTGACTCCTACCGGTTAATGTGTTATGCATCTCAAACGGAAGCGGAAATAGCAGTTCATGGCAGGAGACTCAGCGGATACTGGTCATGAACTGGGGGGAGGGACGACCAGGGTAGCGTCTAACTCACCACTGCTGATATCAACCCCAGGGATCGAGGCCTCTACTATTCCACAGAACCTATGATCCCTGAGGCCTAGCTCTGGTGCAGCGACTGTCCGGTAGTCTTCCCCCGGAAACCGTAAGGTTGTGGTATATGCATCTTAAACCACTAAGCTGTAAAAGACGCCTTACCTTCTCCCCGTTCTCCGGCCGCAGCCTGGGATCGTCAGTATGAACTTGCTAGTACATCCCGTCTGGCGCCCGCCAAAACAGCAGTGTACTCAAAGGTAACAGTTGTCACGACCCGACAGAGTTGTTGAAGCATTAAAAAGTAAAAATACTAATAATACAACATAACAAAAAGCTTGTGGCTGCTAAAACATAGCAGCCCAACCATTCATTGTGGCCGGCTCCTGCCAAACCAAACAAAAAACTGAATTGCCTGAGCCAGGAGGCGGGGATATAGGGGGCTGGCCCAGTGCATCCTGGGAGTCTGAAAAGCTTATCTGTTTGGTGCCCAACCCGCTGTCGCTTCATTATATCCCAAGGTAGATCTTGTGGACCCCGATAGAGAAATCTCCTTATATTTGTTCTATTATTTGATATCAAACACAAAGGCATGGGGTTGGTGTTGTAAGTGAATTCTTATCTGGTACAGCACATGTCTTGCAAGAGTTTTTTGTTTGAGAACACCCCCCCCCCCCCACCCCCACCAATTACTTGGTGAAAAAAGCTTTTAAGAACTAATTACATTTAGCTTGCACAATGCTTTCTACAATAAACTGTATTTCGTAATATCAACACAATTCTCATTTGATATCAAATTTATATCAATAACTGCCTGGATTTAATACTGTATAATACTTTTTCCATCCGACTTTTATGATTACTCTTGCTGTATATCATGCTGGGACTTATGTGCAGTCTAAGGTTAATCGCTTCTTAATACCAAAAAAACTATCATTCGATATCAAACACAAAGGCGTGGTGAAAAGTCTCATCTGCTACAACACATGTCTTGTAAGAGGCTTTTGTTAGAGCAGCCATGACTAATAAAAAAATGTGATATCAAATTAATATTACATTTATATTAAATTGATATCAAATTTATTTCTAAAAGGGGTCTAAATCTGGGGTGTCAGGGGCCTTTAATTGAGGAGTTATGGGCGTATTGAAGGTGTGTTATAGGCCTATTTGGGGGCGTGGCACCTGTCACTTATAGTTTGATGGAAAAGTGTACTCTATACTACTGATAAGAGCTCTCACAGAGACTTCAGGATCATGAGATACAGAGATGAGACATTTCACAGAGACGGCGGGATACATGAGATACAGAGATGAGACATTTCACAGAGACTGCGGGATACATGAGATACAGGGATGAAAGCTCTCAGAGAGACTGCGGGATACATGAGATACAGGGATGAAAGCTCTCAGAGAGACTGCGGGATACATGAGATACAGAGATGAAAGCTCTCAGAGAGACTGCAGAATTAATGAGATACAGAGATGAAAGCTCTCAGAGAGACTGGATACATGAGATACAGAGATGAAAGCTCTCAGAGAGACTGCGGGATACATGAGATACAGAGATGAGAGCTCTCAGAGAGACTGCGGGATACATGAGATACAGAGATGAGAGCTCTCAGAGAGACTGCGGGATACATGAGATACAGAGATGAAAGCTCTCAGAGAGACTGCGGGATTCATGAGATACAGAGATGAGAGCTCTCAGAGAGACTGCGGGATGCATGAGATACAGAGATGAGAGCTCTCAGAGAGACTGCGGGATGCATGAGATACAGAGATGAGAGCTCTCAGAGAGACTGCGGGATGCATGAGATACAGAGATGAGAGCTCTCAGAGAGACTGCGGGATGCATGAGATACAGAGATGAGAGCTCTCAGAGAGACGGCGGGATACATGAGATACAGAGATGAGAGCCCTCAGAGAGACTGCGGGATACATGAGATACAGAGATGAGAGCTCTCAGAGAGACTGCGGGATACATGAGATACAGAGATGAGAGCTCTCAGAGAGACTGCGGGATACATGAGATACAGAGATGAGAGCTCTCAGAGAGACTGCGGGATACATGAGATACCGTGATGAGAGCTCTCAGAGAGACTGCGGGATACATGAGATACCGAGATGAGAGCTCTCAGAGAGACTGCGGGATACATGAGATACCGAGATGAGAGCTCTCAGAGAGACTGCGGGATACATGAGATACCGAGATGAGAGCTCTCAGAGAGACAGCGGGATACATGAGATACAGAGATGAGAGCTCTCAGAGAGACTGCGGGATACATGAGATACAGAGATGAGAGCTCTCAGAGAGACTGCGGGATACATGAGATACAGAGATGAGAGCTCTCAGAGAGACTGCGGGATACATGAGATACAGAGATGAGAGCTCTCAGAGAGAATGCGGGATACATGAGATACAGAGATGAGAGCTCTCAGAGAGACGGCGGGATACATGAGATACAGATGAGAGCTCTCAAGAGAGACTGCGGGATACATGAGATACAGAGATAAGAGCTCTCAGAGAGACTGGATACATGAGATACAGAGATAAGAGCTCTCAGAGAGACTGCGGGATACATGAGATACAGTGATGAAAGCTCTCAGAGAGACTGCAGGATACATGAGATACAGAGATGAGACCTCTCAGAGAGACTGCAGGATACATGAGATACAGAGATGAGAGCTCTCAGAGAGACTGCGGGATACATGAGATACAGAGATGAGAGCTCTCAGAGAGACTGCGGGATGCATGAGATACAGAGATGAGAGCTCTCAGAGAGACTGCGGGATGCATGAGATACAGAGATGAGAGCTCTCAGAGAGACGGCGGGATACATGAGATACAGAGATGAGAGCCCTCAGAGAGACTGCGGGATACATGAGATACAGAGATGAGAGCTCTCAGAGAGACTGCGGGATACATGAGATACAGAGATGAGAGCTCTCAGAGAGACTGCGGGATACATGAGATACAGAGATGAGAGCTCTCAGAGAGACTGCGGGATACATGAGATACCGAGATGAGAGCTCTCAGAGAGACTGCGGGATACATGAGATACAGAGATGAGAGCTCTCAGAGAGACTGCGGGATACATGAGATACAGAGATGAGAGCTCTCAGAGAGACTGCGGGATACACGAGATACAGAGATGAAAGCTCTCAGAGAGACTGCGGGATACATGAGATACAGAGATGAGAGCTCTCAGAGAGACTGTGTGATACATGAGATACAGTGATGAAAGCTCTCAGAGAGACTGCGGGATACATGAGATACAGAGATGAGAGCTCTCAGAGAGACTACAGTATACATGAGATACAGAGATGAGAGCTCTCAGAGAGACTGCGGGATACAGAGATGAGAGCTCTCAGAGAGACTACAGTATACATGAGATACAGAGATGAGAACTCTCAGAGAGACTACAGTATACATGAGATACAGAGATGAGAGCTCTCAGAGAGACTACAGTATACATGAGATACAGAGATGAGATCTCTCAGAGAGACTGCGGGACACATGAGATACAGAGATGAAAGCTCTCAGAGAGACTACAGTATACATGAGATACAGAGATGAGAGCTCTCAGAGAGACTACAGTATACATGAGATACAGAGATGAGAGCTCTCAGAGAGACTGGATACATGAGATACAGAGATAAGAGCTCTCAGAGAGACTGCGGGATACATGAGATACAGAGATGAGAGCTCTCAGAGAGACTGCGGGATAAACATGAGATACAGAGATGAGAGCTCTCAGAGAGACAGCGGGATACATGAGATACAGAGAGGAGAGCTCTCAGAGAGACTGCGGGATACATGAGATACAGAGATGAGACCTCTCAGAGAGACTGCGGGATACATGAGATACAGAGATGAGAGCTCTCAGAGAGACTGCGGGACACATGAGATACAGAGATGAAAGCTCTCAGAGAGACTGCGGGATACATGAGATACAGAGATGAAAGCTCTCAGAGAGACTGCGGGATACATGAGATACAGAGATGAAAGCTCTCAGAGAGACTGCGGGATACATGAGATACAGAGATGAGACCTCTCAGAGAGACTGCGGGATACATGAGATATAGAGATAAGAGCTCTCAGAGAGACGACGGGATACATGAGATACAGAGATGAGAGCTCTCAGAGAGACTGCGGGATACATGAGATACAGAGATGAGAGCTCTCAGAGAGACTACAGTATACATGAGATACAGAGATGAGAGCTCTCAGAGAGACTGCGGGATACATGAGATACAGAGATGAGAGCTCTCAGAGAGACTACAGTATACATGAGATACAGAGATGAGAACTCTCAGAGAGACTACAGTATACATGAGATACAGAGATGAGAGCTCTCAGAGAGACTACAGTATACATGAGATACAGAGATGAGAGCTCTCAGAGAGACTGCGGGACACATGAGATACAGAGATGAAAGCTCTCAGAGAGACTACAGTATACATGAGATACAGAGATGAGAGCTCTCAGAGAGACTACAGTATACATGAGATACAGAGATGAGAGCTCTCAGAGAGACTGCGGGATACATGAGATACAGACATGAGAGCTCTCAGAGAGACTGCGGGATACATGAGATACAGTGATGAGAGCTCTCAGAGAGAATGCGGGATACATGAGATACAGAGATGAGAGCTCTCAGAGAGACTGCGGGATACATGAGATACAGAGATGAGAGCTCTCAGAGAGACTGCGGGATACATGAGATACAGAGATAAGAGCTCTCAGAGAGACTGCGGGATACATGAGATACAGAGATGAAAGCTCTCAGAGAGACTGGATACATGAGATACAGAGATGAGAGCTCTCAGAGAGACTGCGGGATACATGAGATACAGAGATGAGAGCTCTCAGAGAGACTGCAGGATACATGAGATACAGAGATGAGAGCTCTCAGAGAGACTGCGGGATACATGAGATACAGGGATGAAAGCTCTCAGAGAGACTGCGGGATACATGAGATACAGAGATGAGAGCTCTCAGAGAGACTGCGGGATACACGAGATACAGAGATGAAAGCTCTCAGAGAGACTGCGGGATACATGAGATACAGGGATGAGAGCTCTCAAGAGACTGCGGGATACATGAGATACAGAGATGAGAGCTCTCAGAGACTGCGGGATACACGAGATACAGAGATGAAAGCTCTCAGAGAGACTGCGGGATACATGAGATACAGAGATAAGAGCTCTCAGAGAGACTGCGGGATACATGAGATACAGAGATGAGAGCTCTCAGAGAGACTGCGGGATACATGAGATACAGAGATGAGAGCTCTCAGAGAGACTGCGGGATACATGAGATACAGAGATGAAAGCTCTCAGAGAGACTACAGTATACATGAGATACAGAGATGAGAGCTCTCAGAGAGACTGGATACATGAGATACAGAGATGAGAGCTCTCAGAGAGACTGCGGGATTCATGAGATACAGAGATGAGAGCTCTCAGAGAGACTGCGGGATACATGAGATACAGAGATGAGAGCTCTCAGAGAGACTGCAGGATACATGAGATACAGAGATGAGAGCTCTCAGAGAGACTACAGGATACATGAGATATAGAGATGAGACCTCTCATAGACTGGATACATGAGATACAGAGATGAGAGCTCTCAGAGAGACTGCAGGATACATGAGATACAGAGATGAGACCTCTCACAGAGACTGCAGGATACATGAGCTACAGAGATGAGAGCTCTCAGAGAGACTGCGGGATACATGAGATACAGAGATGAGAGCTCTCAGAGAGACTGCGGGATACATGAGATACAGAGATGAAAGCTCTCAGAGAGACTACAGTATACATGAGATACAGAGATGAGAGCTCTCAGAGAGACTGCGGGATTCATGAGATACAGAGATGAGAGCTCTCAGAGAGACTGGATACATGAGATACAGAGATGAGAGCTCTCAGAGAGACTGCGGGATACATGAGATACAGAGATAAGAGCTCTCAGAGAGACTGCGGGATACATGAGATACAGAGATGAGAGCTCTCAGAGAGACAGCGGGATACATGAGATACAGAGATGAGAGCTCTCAGAGAGACTGCGGGATGCATGAGATACAGAGATAAGAGCTCTCAGAGAGACTGCGGGATACATGAGATACAGAGATGAGAGCTCTCAGAGAGACTGCAGGATACATGAGATACAGAGATGAGAGCTCTCAGAGAGACTGCAGGATACATGAGATACAGAGATGAGAGCTCTCAGAGAGACTGCAGGATACATGAGATACAGAGATGAGAGCTCTCAGAGAGACTACAGGATACATGAGATATAGAGATGAGACCTTGCAGAAAGACTGTGGGTTATACGAGTTATGGACATGAGACCTCTCAGAGAGACTGCAGGATACAGGCGATATAGACATGATGGATCTCAGTGAGTGCAGGAGACTTTTGTGGGAGTGTGCAGGAGACACAAAGGGTAGACATGAGACATCTATCCTGTGACACAGTACAAGAAATCTAAGACCTATGTACGAGAGAAATGGAAGACATCTAGAAACCTTTTCTTTGAGCAATCGGTGTTCTGCTGAGACCGGAACGTCACATACAGCAGCCAGAACATCAGTGTAGAGAGACCAGACATGTCCTTCACCGGAGACCTTCTCTTCTGTCACAGCTACAAAAGGGAATGACACAAGAGTTACATCATCACCGTGTCCCTAAATATCTCTACAAGTCCTAAATCTTAGCTTTACTCCAAACCACTACTAACATGCTTACAGCATACATCTCCATCCAAAGAGACAGCCGGCCTACACCAACATCTCTTCATTCTGCATGTGTGGATGTTTGGTGACAGAGGGTGGAAGACTGCTTAGGCATAAGCGCTACAAGCGGTCAGCTCCAGGAGACTGCGCTACGGCCCTATCACACGGTAAGAGAATGACCACTGCTCCAGGAGACTGCGCTACGGCCCTGTCACGCGGTAACAGAATGACCACTGCTCCAGGAGACTGCGCTACGGCCCTGTCACACGGTAACATAATGACCACTGCTCCAGGAGACTGGGCTACGGCCTTGTCACACGGTAACAGAATGACCACTGCTCCAGGAGACTGCACTACGGACCTGTCACACGGTAACAGAAGACCACTGCTCCAGGAGACTGCGCTACAGCCCTGTCACACGGTAACAGAATGACCACTGCTACAGGAAACTGCGCTACGGACCTGTCACACGGTAACAGAATGACCACTGCTCCAGGAGACTGCGCTACGGCCTTGTCACGCGGTAACAGAATGAACACTGCTCCAGGAGACTGCGCTACGGCCCTGTCACACGGTAACAGAATGACCACTGCTCCAGGAGACTGGGCTACGGCCTTGTCACACGGTAACAGAATGACCACTGCTCTAGGAGACTGCGCTACGGCCCTGTCACACGGTAACAGAATGACCACTGCTCCAGGAGACTGCGCTACGGCCTTGTCACACGGTAACAGAATGACCACTGCTCCAGGAGACTGCGCTACGGAACTGTCACACGGTAACAGAAGACCACTGCTCCAGGAGACTGCGCTACAGCCCTGTCACACGGTAACAGAATGACCACTGCTACAGGAGACTGCGCTACGGCCATGTCACATGGTAACAGAAGACCACTGCTCCAGGAGACTGCGCTACATCCCTGTCACACGGTAACAGAATGACCACTGCTCCATGAGACTGCGCTACGGCCCTGTCACACGGTAACAGAATGACCACTGCTCCAGGAGACTGCACTACGGCCCTGTCACACGGTAACAGAAGACCACTGCTCCAGGAGACTGCGCTACGGCCCTGTCACACGGTAACAGAAGACCACTGCTCCAGGAGACTGCGCTACAGCCCTGTCACACGGTAACAGAATGACCACTGCTCCAGGAGACTGCGCTACGGCCCTGACACACGGTAACAGAATGATCACTGCTCCAGGAGACTGCGCTACAGCCCTGTCACACGGTAACAGAATGATCACTGCTCCAGGAGACTGCGCTACATCCCTGTCACACGGTAACAGAAAGACCACTGCTCCAGGAGACTGCGCTACGGCCCTGACACACGGTAACAGAATGATCACTGCTCCAGGAGACTGCGCTACAGCCCTGTCACACGGTAACAGAATGACCACTGCTCCAGGAGACTGCGCTACGGCCCTGTCACACGGTAACAGAATGACCACTGCTCCAGGAGACTGCGCTACGGCCCTGTCACACGGTAACAGAATGACCACTGCTCCAGGAGACTGCGCTATATCCCTGTCACACGGTAACAGAATGACCACTGCTCCAGGAGACTGCGCTACGGCCCTGTCACACGGTAACAGAATGACCACTGCTCCAGGAGACTGCGCTACGGCCCTGTCACACGGTAACAGAAAGATCACTGCTCCAGGAGACTGCGCTACGGCCCTGTCACACGGTAACAGAATGATCACTGCTCCAGGAGACTGCGCTACGGCCCTGTCACACGGTAACAGAATGACCGCTGCTCCAGGAGACTGCGCTACGGCCCTGTCACACGGTAACAGAATGACCACTGCTCCAGGAGACTGCGCTATAGGCCTGTCACACGGTAACAGAATGACCACTGCTCCAGGAGACTGCGCTACGGACCTGTCACACGGTAACAGAATGACCGCTGCTCCAGGAGACTGCGCTACGGCCCTGTCACACGGTAACAGAATGATTACTGCTCCAGGAGACTGCGCTACGGCCCTGTCACACGGTAACAGAATGACCACTGCTCCAGGAGACTGCGCTACGGCCCTGTCACACGGTAACAGAATGATCACTGCTCCAGGAGACTGCGCTACGGCCCTGACACACGGTAACAGAAGACCACTGCTCCAGGAGACTGGGCTATAGGCCTGTCACACGGTAACAGAATGACCACTGCTCCAGGAGACTGCGCTATAGGCCTGTCACACGGTAACAGAATGACCACTGCTCCATGAGACTGCACTACGGCCCTGTCACACGGTAACAGAATGATCACTGCTCCAGGAGACTGCGCTACTGACCTGTCACATGGTAACAGAATGACCACTGCTCCAGGAGACTGCGCTACTGACCTGTCACACGGTAACAGAATGATCACTGCTCCAGGAGACTGCACTACGGCCCTGTCACATGGTAACAGAATGACCGCTGCTCCAGGAGACTGCGCTACTGACCTGTCACACGGTAACAGAATGATCACTGCTCCAGGAGACTGCACTACGGCCCTGTCACATGGTAACAGAATGACCGCTGCTCCAGGAGACTGCGCTACGGACCTGTCACACGGTAACAGAAAGACCACTGCTCCAGGAGACTACGCTACGGACCTGTCACACGGTAACAGAATGATCACTGCTCCAGGAGACTGCGCTACGGCCCTGTCACATGGTAACAGAATGACCACTGCTCCAGGAGACTGCGCTACGGACCTGTCACACGGTAACAGAAAGACCACTGCTCCAGGAGACTGCGCTACGGCCCTGTCACACGGTAACAGAATGACCACTGCTCCAGGAGACTGCGCTATAGGCCTGTCACACGGTAACAGAATGACCACTGCTCCAGGAGACTGCGCTACGGCCCTGTCACACGGTAACTCTGTCTTGCTCTTTCATTCTATAAACACGTCGGTAATATGAATGTTTGCTGTTAATCTGGATTTATTATGGGGGTAATTCCAAGTTGATCGCAGCAGGAAAATTTTTAGCAGTTGGGCATAACCATGTGCACTGCAGGGAGGCAGATATAACATGTGCAGAGAAAGTTAGATTTGGGTGGGTTATTTTATTTCTGTGCAGGGTAAATACTGGCTGCTTTATTTTTACACTGCAAATTAGATTGCAGATTGAACACACCACACCCAAATCTAACTCTCTCTGCACATGTTACATCTGCCTCCCCTGCAGTGCACATGGTTTTGCCCAATTGCTAACAGAATTCCTGCTGCGATCAACTTGGAATTACCCCCTATATGTATAGCTTTATTATTGTGCACGTCTCATTAATAGTAATTATAGAAATGATATTCGTTATGTGGTGTAATTACTGCTTCTTAATTATAAGTATACGTTTTAACGAACTTTCATGCTGATTAATACCATGGGGACCTCTGAATATTTACACATTACCCACATGAAATACCTCTGAGGAAACCAGTATTTTTGCCAGAGAAACGCATCAGCTGATCCTTAAGCAGAGATAATTTTATAGGTTTGATCAATGTATTGGAAGCATTAAAATAAGATTTTACTCACCGGTAAATCTATTTCTCGTAGTCCGTAGTGGATGCTGGGGACTCCGTAAGGACAATGGGGAATAGACGGGCTCCGCAGAGACTGGGCACTCTAAGAAAGAATTAGTACTACTGGTGTGCACTGGCTCCTCCCTCTATGCCCCTCCTCCAGACCTCAGTTAAGGAAACTGTGCCCGGAAGAGCTGACATTACAAGGAAAGGATTTTGGAATCCAGGGTAAGACTCATACCAGCCACACCAATCACACCGTACAACTCGTGATAACTAAACCCAGTTAACAGTATGAACAACAACAGAGCATCACTCAACAGATGGCTCATAACAATAACCCTTTATTAAGCAATAACTATATACACGTATTGCAGAATATCCACACTTGGGACGGGCGCCCAGCATCCACTACGGACTACGAGAAATAGATTTACCGGTGAGTAAAATCTTATTTTCTCTAACGTCCTAGTGGATGCTGGGGACTCCGTATGGACCATGGGGATTATACCAAAGCTCCCAAACGGGCGGGTGAGTGCGGATAACTCTGCAGCACCGAATGGGCAAACACCAGGTCCTCCTCAGCCAGGGTATCAAACTTGTAGAACTTTGCAAATGTGTTTGAACCCGACCAAGTAGCTGCTCGGCAAAGCTGTAATGCCGAGACCCCTCGGGCAGCCGCCCAAGAAGAGCCCACTTTCCTTGTGGAATGGGCCTTTACAGATTTTGGATGCGGCAATCCAGCCGCAGAATGAGCCTGCTGAATCGTGTTACAGATCCAGCGCGCAATAGTCTGCTTTGAAGCAGGAGCACCCAGCTTGTTGGATGCATACAGGATAAACAGCGAGTCAGTTTTCCTGACTCTAGCCGTTCTGGCCACATAAACCTTCAAAGCCCTGACCACATCTAGTAACTCGGAATCCTCCAAGTCACGAGTAGCCGCAGGCACCACAATTGGTTGGTTCAAATGAAAAGATGACACCACCTTCGGCAGAAATTGCGGACGAGTCCGTAATTCTGCCCTGTCCATATGGAAAATCAGATAGGGGCTTTTACATGACAAAGCCGCCAATTCTGACACACGCCTAGCCGAAGCCAAGGCCAAGAGCATGACCACCTTCCACTTGAGATACTTTAGCTCCACGGTCTTAAGTGGCTCAAACCAGTGGGATTTCAGGAAACCCAACACCACGTTGAGATCCCAAGGTGCCACTGGTGGCACAAAAGGGGGCTGAATATGTAGCACTCCCTTAACAAACGTCTGAACCTCAGGAAGAGAAGCCAGTTCTTTTTGAAAGAAAATAGATAAGGCTGAAATCTGGACCTTTATGGACCCCAATTTTAAGCCCATAGTCACTCCTGACTGTAGGAAGTGAAGGAAACGGCCCAGCTGGAATTCCTCTGTAGGGGCCTTCCTGGCCTCACACCAAGCAACATATTTTCGCCATATACGGTAATAGTGCTTTGCTGTCACGTCCTTCCTAGCCTTTATTAGCGTAGGAATAACATAATCCGGAATGCCTTTTTCCGCTAGGATCCGGCGTTCAACCGCCATGCCGTCAAACGCAGCCGCGGTAAGTCTTTGAACAGACAGGGCCCCTGTTGCAACAGGTCCTGTCTGAGAGGCAGAGGCCATGGGTACTCTGTGAGCATTTCTTGCAGTTCCGGGTACCAAGTCCTTCTTGGCCAATCCGGAACAATGAGTATTGTTCCCACTCCTCTTTTTCTTACGATTCTCAGCACCTTGGGTATGAGAGGAAGGAGGAGGAAACACATAGACCGACTGGAACACCCACGGTGTTAATAGTGCGTCCACAGCTATCGCCTGAGGGTCCCTTGACCTGGTGCAATACCTTTTTAGCTTTTTGTTGAGGCGGGACGCCATCATGTCCACCTGTGGCAGTTCCCATCGATTTGCAATCTGCGTGAAAACTTCTTGATGAAGTCCACACTCTCCCGGGTGGAGGTCGTGCCTGCTGAGGAAGTCTGCTTCCCAGTTGTCCACTCCCGGAATGAACACTGCTGACGGTGCTTGCACGTGATTCTCCGCCCAACGAAGAATCCTGGTGGCTTCCGCCACTGCCACCCTGCTTCTTGTGCTGCCCTGGCGGTTTACATGGGCCACTGCGGTGATGTTGTCTGACTGAATCAGCACCGGTTGGTTTCGAAGCAGAGGCTCCGCTTGACTCAGGGCGTTGAATATGGCCCTTAGTTCCAGGATATTGATGTGCAGACAAGCCTCCTGAATTGACCACAACCATTGGAAGTTTCTTCCCTGAGTGACTGCCCCCCATCTTCGGAGGCTTGCATCCGAGGTCACCAGGACCCAGTCCTGTATGCCGAACCTGCGGCCCTCGAGAAGGTGAGCACTCTGCAGCCACCACAGAAGAGACACCCTGGCCCCGGGGGATAGGGTGATCAGCCGATCCATCTGAAGATGCGATCCAAACCACTTGTCCAACAGATCCCACTGAAAGATCCTCGCATGGAACCTGCTGAAGGGAATGGCTTCGTATGACGCCACCATCTTTCCCAGGACTCGCGTGCAGTGATGCACCGACACCTGTTTTGGTTTTAGGAGGTCTCTGACCAGAGTCACAAGCTCCTGAGCCTTCTCCTCCGGGAGAAACACCTTCTTCTGGTCTGTGTCCAGAATCATGCCCAGGAAGGGCAGACGCGTCATAGGAATCAGCTGCGACTTTGGAATATTCAGAATCCAGCCGTGCTGTTGCAACACTTCCTGAGAGTGTGCTACGCTGATCAGCAACTGCTCCCTGGACCTCGCCTTTATGAGGAGATCGTCCAAGTATGGGATAATTGTAACTCCTTGCTTTCGAAGGAGCACCATCATTTCCACCATTACCTTGGTAAATATTCTCGGTGCCGTGGACAGGCCAAAACGGCAACGTCTGGAATTGGTAATGACAGTCCTGTACCACAAACCTGAGGTACCCCTGATGAGGTGGCTAAATGGGGACATGCAAGTAAGCATCCTTGATGTCCAGAGACACCATAAAATCCCCCTCTTCCAGGCTTGCAATGACCGCTCTGAGCGATTCCATTTTGAACTTGAATTTCTTCAGATAAATGTTCAGGGATTTTAAATTCAAAATGGGTCTGACCGAAGCGTCCGTTTTCGGTACCACAAACATTGTGGAATAGTAACCCATTCCCTGTTGAAGGAGGGGAACCTTTACCACCACCTGCTGGAGATATAACTTGTGAATTGCCGCTAACACAACTTCCCTTTCTATGGGGGAAGCTGGCAGGGCCGACTTTAGGTAACGGTGAGGGGGCATCACGTCGAATTCCAGTTTGTATCCCTGAGACACAATCTGTATAGCCCAGGGATCCACCTGTGAACGAAACCACTGGTGGCTGAAATGTCGGAGACGCGCCCCCACCGCTCCTTGCTCCGCCTGTGGAGCCCCAGCGTCATGCGGTGGATTTAGTGGAAGCCGGGGAGGACTTCTGTTCCTGGGAACTAGCTGTGTTGTGCAGCTTTTTTCCTCTACCCCTGGCTCTGGCAAGAAAGGAAGCACCTCTGACTTTCTTGCTTTTTTGTGAACGAAAGGACTGCATTTGATAATACGGTGCTTTCTTAGGCTGTGAGGGAATATATGGCAAAAAATTCGACTTCCCTGCCGTAGCTGTGGAAACTAGGTCCGAGAGACCGTCCCCAAACAATTCCTCACCCTTATAAGGTAAAACGCCCATGTGTTTTTTAGAGTCAGCATCACCTGTCCATTGCCGAGTCCACAGGACCCTTCTGGCAGAAATCGACATTGCGTTTATTCTAGAGCCCAGTAGGCAAATGTCCCTCTGGGCATCTCTCATATATAGGACAGCGTCTTTGATATGCCCCAGGGTCAGTAATATAGTATCCTTGTCCAGGGTATCCAGTTCCTCAGACAGATTATCTGTCCATGCTGCTACAGCACTACACATCCAGGCTGAAGCAATTGCCGGCCTCAGTAGAGTACCTGAATGTGTATAAACAGACTTCAGGATACTTTCCTGCTTTCTATCCGCAGGATCCTTTAGGGCGGCCGTATCCTGAGACGGCAGGGCCACCTTCTTAGATAAGCATGTCAAAGCTTTGTCTACCCTAGGGAAGGATTCCCAGCGTAACCTGTCCGTTGGCGGGAAAGGATACGCCATAAGCATCCGTTTGGAAATCTGCAGTTTTTTATCTGGAGATTCCCAAGCCTTTTCACATAGCTCACGTGAAGGGGGAAAGGTCACCTCCAGGTTCTTTTCCCCATACATATAAATCCTCTTGTCAGGGACAGGGTTTCCCTCTGAAATATGCAACACATCCTTCATTGCTATAATCATGTAGCGGATGGCTTTAGCCATTTTAGGCTGCAATTTTGCCTCATCGCCATCGACACTGGAGGCAGACTCCGTGTCGATATCTGTGTCAACAATTTGGGATAGTGGGCGCTTTTGAGACCCTGACGGCCTCTGCATTGTAGGATCAGGCATGGGTTGAGACCCTGACTGTCCCAAGGCTACAGCTTTATCCAATCTGTTATGTAAGGAGATTACATTATCATCATTTAACACCTTCCACATATCCATCCAATTAGGTGTCGGCGCCGTCGGCGGAGACACCACATTCAACGGCACCTGTTCTGCCTCCACGTAGCCTTCCTCGTCAAACATGTCGACACAATCGTACCGACACACCGCACACACACAGGGGATGCACTAATTGAGGACAGGACCCCACAAGGCCTTTTGCGGAGACAGAGAGAGAGTATGCCAGCACACACCCCAGCGCTATATAACCCAGGAATCACACAGTAACTTAGTGTTTACCCAGTAGCTGCTGTATAACTGATTTATGCGCCTAAATTTATGTGCCCCCCCCCCTCTCTTTTTACCCTCTTTCTACCGTGAATCTGCAGGGGAGAGCCAGGGGAGCTTCCTCTCAGTGGAGTTATGGAGAGAAAATGGCGCTGGTGAGTGCTGAGGAAGAAGCCCCGCCCCCTCAGTGGCGGGCTTCTGTCCCGCTTTCTGTGTAAAAATAATGGCGGGGGCTCATGCAGACATACAGTACCCAACTGTATATATGTGACTTTTGCCAAGAGGTATCATAATTGCTGCCCAGGGCGCCCCCCCCCCCCTGCGCCCTGCACCCTACAGTGACCGGAGTGTGTGGGTAGTGTGGGAGCAATGGCGCACAGCTGCAGTGCTGTGCGCTACCTCATGTGAAGACAGGAGTCTTCTGCCGCCGATTTCGATGTCGTCTTGCTTCTGCCGGCTTCTGTCTTCTGGCTCTGTGAGGGGGACGGCGGCGCGGCTCCGGGCGCGGCTCCGGGAACGTACGACCAAGGTTAAGATCCTGTGTTCAAACCCTCTGGAGCAAATGGTGTCCAGTAGCCTAAGAAGCGCAACCTAGCCGCAGTTAGTAGGTTTGCTTCTCTCCCCTCAGTCCCACGTAGCAGAGAGTCTGTTGCCAGCAGAAGCTCTCTGAAAATAAAAACCTAACTAAAATACTTTATTAGCAAGCTCAGGAGAGCTCACTAAAAACACCCAGCTCTGTCCGGGCACAGATTCTAACTGAGGTCTGGAGGAGGGGCATAGAGGGAGGAGCCAGTGCACACCAGTAGTACTAATTATTTCTTAGAGTGCCCAGTACCTGCGGAGCCCGTCTATTCCCCATGGTCCTTACGGAGTCCCCAGCATCCACTAGGACGTTAGAGAAATTACTATTTATTAACCGTTTCCTATGTAGCGCAGCATATTCCATTGTACTTTATAATCGGAACAACAGTAATAATAAGATTTTACTTACCGATAAATCTATTTCTCGTAGTCCGTAGTGGATGCTGGGGACTCCGTCAGGACCATGGGGATATAGCGGCTCCGCAGGAGACAGGGCACAATAATAAAAGCTTTAGGATCAGGTGGTGTGCACTGGCTCCTCCCCCTATGACCCTCCTCCAAGCCTCAGTTAGGATACTGTGCCCGGACGAGCGTGCATAATAAGGAAGGATATTGAATCCCGGGTAAGACTCATACCAGCCACACCAATCACACCGTACAACCTGTGATCTGAACCCAGTTAACAGTATGATAACAACGAAGGAGCCTCTGAAAAGATGGCTCACAACAAGAATAACCCGATTTTTGTAACAATAACTATGTACAAGTATTGCAGACAATCCGCACTTGGGATGGGCGCCCAGCATCCACTACGGACTACGAGAAATAGATTTATCAGTAAGTAAAATCTTATTTTCTCTGACGTCCTAGTGGATGCTGGGGACTCCGTCAGGACCATGGGGATTATACCAAAGCTCCCAAACGGGCGGGAGAGTGCGGATGACCCTGCAGCACCGAATGAGAGAACTCCATGTCCTCCTCAGCCAGGGTATCAAATTTGTAGAATTTAGCAAACGTGTTTTCCCCTGACCAAGTAACTGCTCGGCAAAGTTGTAAAGCCGAGACCCCTCGGGCAGTCGCCCAAGATGAGCCCCCTTCCTTTTGGAATGGGCTTTTACCGATTTTGGCTGTGGCAGGCCTGCCACAGAATGTGTAAACTGAATTGTATTACAAATCCAGCGAGCAATCGTCTGCTTAGAAGCAGGAGCACCCATCTTGTTGGGTGCATACAGGCTAAACAGCGAGTCAGATTTTCTGACTCCAGCCTTCCTGGAAACATTTTTTTAGGTCCCTGACAACGTCAAGTAACTTGGAGTCCTCCAAGTCCCTAGTACCCGCAGGTACCACAATAGGTTGGTTCATGTGAAAAACAGAAAACACCTTAAGGAGAAATTGAGGACGAGTCCTCAATTCTGCCCTGTCAGAATGAAAAATTAAGTAAGGGCTTTATATATGATAAAGCCGCCAATTCTGACACACGCCTGGCTGAAGCCAGGGCTAATAGCATCGTCACCTTCCATGTGAGATATTTTAAGTCCACAGTGGTGAGTGGTTCAAACCAATGTGACTTTAGGAAACTCAAAACAACATTGAGATCCCAAGGTGCCACTGGGGCACAAAAGGAGGCTGTATATGCAGTACCCCTTTTACAAACATCTGAACGTCAGGCACTAAAGCCAGTTCTTTCTGGAAGAAATTCGACAGGGCCGAAATTTGAACCTTAATGGACCCTAATTTTAGGCCCATAGACAGTCCTGTTTTCAGGAAATGTAGGAAACGACCCAGTTGGAATTCCTCTGTAGGGGCCTTCTTGGCCCCACACCACGCAACATATCTTCGCCAAATGCGGTGAAAATGTTTTGCGGTTACATCCTTCCTGTCTTCGACCAGGGTAGGGATGACTTCATCTGGAATGCCCTTTCAGGATCCGGCGTTCAACCGCCATGCCGTCAAACGCGGCCGCGGTAAGTCTTGGAACAGACAAGGCCCCTGCTGGAGCAGGTCCTTTCTTAAAGGTAGAGGCCACGGGTCTTCCGTGAACATCTCTTGAAGTTTCGGGTACCAAGTCCTTCTTGGCCAATCCGGAACCACGAGTATCATTCTTACTCATCTCCCTCTTATGATTCTCAGTACTTTTTGTATGAGAGGCATAGGAGGGAACACATACTCTGACTGGTACATCCACAGTGTTACCAGAGCGTCCACCGCTATTGCCTGAGGGTCCCTTGACCTGGCGCAATATCTAGTTTTTTGTTCAGGCGGGACGCCATCATGTCCACCTTTGGTTTTTCACAACGGTTTACAATCATGTGGAAGACTTCCCGATGAAGTCCCCACTCTCCCGGGTGGAGGTCATGCCTGCTGAGGAAGTCTGCTTCCCAGTTTTCCACTCCCGGAATGAACACTGCTGAGAGTGTTATCACATGATTTTTCGCCCAGCGAAGAATCCTTGCAGTTTCTGCCATTTCCCTCCTGCTTCTTGTGCCGCCCTGTCTGTTTACGTGGGCGACTGCCGTGATGTTGTCCCACTGGATCAATACCGGCTGACCTTGAAGCAGAGGTCTTGCTAAGCTTAGAGCATTGTAAATTGCCCTTAGCTCCAGTATATTTATGTGGAGAGAAGTCTCCAGACTCGATCACACTCTCTGGAAATTTTTTCCTTGTGTGACTGCTCCCCAGCCACTCAGGCTGGCATCCGTGGTCACCAGGACCCAGTCCTGAATGCCGAATCTGCGGCCCTTTCATAGATGAGCACTCTGCAGCCACCGCAGAAGAAACACCCTTGTCCTTGGAGACAGGGTTATCCGCTGATGCATCTGAAGATGCGATCCGGACCATTTTTCCAGCAGATCCCACGTAAAGGTTCTTGCGTGAAATCTACCGAATGGGATCGCTTTGTAAGAAACCACCATTTTTCACAGGATCCTTGTGCAATGATGCACTGATACTTTTCCTGGTTTTAGGAGGTTCCTGACTAGCTCGGATAACTCCCTGGCTTTCTTCTCCGGGAGAAAACATCCTTTTCTGGACTGTGTCCAGAATCATCCCTAGGAACAGTAGACGTGTCGTCGGAAAAAACTGCGATTTTGGAATATTTAGAATCCACTCGTGCTGTCGTAGAACTACTTAAGATAGTGCTACTCCGACCTCCAACTGTTCTCTGAACCTTGCCCTTATCAGGAAAGCGTCCATATTTCTTTTAAGAAGAATCATCATTTCGGCCATTACCTTGGTAAAGACCCGGGGTGCCGTGGACAATCCAAACGGCAGCGTCTGAACTGATAGTGACAGTTCTGTACCACGAACCTGAGGTACCCTTGGTGAGAAGGGCAAATTTGGACATGTAGGTAAGCATCCCTGATATCCAGTGACACCATATCGTCCCCTTCTTCCTGGTTCGCTATCACTGCTCTGAGTGACTCCATCTTGATTTGAACGCTTGTATGTAAGTGTTCAAATATTTCAGATCTCACCTAGCCGTCTGGCTTCAGTACCACAATATAGTGTGGAATAATACCCCTTCCCTTGTTGTAGAAGGGGTACTTTGATTATCACCTGCTGGGAATACAGCCTGTGAATTGTTCCCAATACTGCCTCCCTGTCGGAGGGAGACGTTGGTAAAGCAGACTTCAGGAAATTGTGAGGGGGAGACGTCTCGAATTTCCAATGTACACCTGGGATACTTCGTGTAGGATCCAGGAGTCCACTTGTGAGTGAGCCCACTGCGTGCTGAAACTCTTGAGATGACCCCCTACCGCACCTGAGTCCGCTTGTACGGCCCCAGCGTCATGCTGCGGACTTGGCAGAAGCTGTGGAGGGCTTCTGTTCCTGGGAATGGGCTGCCTGCTGCAGTCTTCTTCCCTTTCCTCTACCCCTGGGCAGATATGACTGGCCCTTTTGCCCGCCTGCCCTTATGGGGACGAAAGGACTGAGACTGAAAAGACTGTGTCCTTTTCTGCTGAGATGTGACTTGGGGTAACAAAAGGTGGATTTTTCAGCTGTTGCCATGGCCACCAGGTCCGATGGACCGCCCCTTTATACGGCAATACTTCCATGTGCCGTCTGGAATCTGCATCACCTGACCACTGTCGTCTGGCAGATATGGACATCACATTTACTCTTGATGCCAGAATGCAAATATCCCTCTGCGCATCTCGCATATATAGAAATGCATCCTTAAAATGCTCTATAGTCAATAAAATCTTGTCCCTGTCAAGGGTACCAATATTTTCAGTCAGGAAATCCGACCAAGCCCCCTCAGCGCTGCACATCCAGGCTGAGGCGATTGCTGGTCGTAGTATAACACCAGTATATGTGTATATACTTTTAGGATATTTTTCAGCTTCCTATCAGCTGGCTCCTTGAGGGCTGCCGTATCTGGAGACGGTAACGCCACTTGTTTTTATAAGCGTGTGAGCGCCTTATTCACCCTAAGGTGTGTTTCCCAACTCGCCCTAACTTCTGGCGGGAAAGGGTATACCGCCAATAATTTTCTATCGGAGGAAACCCACGTATCATCACACACTTCATTTAATTTATCTGATTCAGGAAAAACTACAAGTAGTTTATTCACACCCTACATAATACCCTTATTTGTGGTACTTGTAGTATCAGAAATATGTAACACCTCCTTCATTGCCCTTAACATGAAACGTGTGGCCCTAAAGGAAAATACGTTTGTTTCTTCACCGTCGACACTGGAGTCAGTGTCCGTGTCTGTGTCGACCGACTGAGGTAAATGGGCGTTTTTACAAGCCCCTGACGGTGTCTGAGACGCCTGGACAGGTACTAATTTGTTTGCCGGCCGTCTCATGTCGTCAACCGACCTTGCAGCGTGTTGACATTATCACGTAATTCCTAAATAAGCCATCCATTCCAGTGTCGACTCCCTAGAGAGTGACATCACCAATACAGGCAATTTGCTCCGCCTCCTCACCAACATCGTCCTCCTACATGTCGACACACACGTACCGACACACAGCACACACACAGGGAATGCTCTGACAGAGGACAGGACCCCACTAGCCCTTTGGGGAGACAGAGGGAGAGTTTGCCAGCACACACCAAAAACGCTATAATTATACAGGGACAACCCCTTATACAAGTGTTTTCCCTTATAGCATTTTTATATATGTAATCATATCGCCAAATAAGTGCCCCCCCTCTCTGTTTTAACCCTGTTTCTGTAGTGCAGTGCAGGGGAGAGCCTGGGAGCCTTCCTCACAGCAGAGCTGAGCAGGAAAATGGCGCCGTGTGCTGAGGAGAATAGGCCCCGCCCCCTTTTCGGCGGGCTCTTCTCCCGGAGTTTGTGAGATCTGGCAGGGGTTAAATACATCCATATAGCCTCAAGGGCTATATGTGATGTATTTTAGCCATAAAAAGGTATTATACATTGCTGCCCAGGGCGCCCCCCCCAGCGCCCTGCACCCTCAGTGACAGTTGGTGAAGTGTGCTGACAACAATGGCGCACAGCTGCAGTGCTGTGCGCTACCTTATGAAGACTGAAAGTCTTCTGCCGCCTGTTTCTGGACCTCTGGACCTCTTCAACTTCGGCATCTGCAAGGGGGGTCGGCGGCACGGCTCCGGGACGAACCCCAGGGTGAGACCTGTGTTCCGACTCCCTCTGGAGCTAATGGTGTCCAGTAGCCTAAGAAGCAAATCCATCCTGCACGCAGGTGAGTTTTCTTCTCTCCCCTAAGTCCCTCGTAGCAGTGAGCCTGTTGCCAGCAGGACTCACTGAAAATAAAAAACCTAACTTAAACTTTTATTCTAAGCAGCTCAGGAGAGCCACCTAGATTGCACCCTTCTCGTCGGGCACAAAAATCTAACTGAGGCTTGGAGGAGGGTCATAGGGGGAGGAGCCAGTGCACACCACCTGATCCTAAAGCTTTTATTATTGTGCCCTGTCTCCTGCGGAGCCGCTATATCCCCATGGTCCTGACGGAGTCCCCAGCATCCACTAGGACGTCAGAGAAAAAACAAAACTGGGTAATAAGAGTCATAGAGGTAGGAAGGCCCTGCTCGCAAGCTTACACTCTATTGGGAAAATAGGAATTCAATACCTACCGGTAATTCCTTTTCTCGTAGTCTGTAGTGGATACTGGGGAACTGTAGTTACCATGGGGTATAGATCGGGTCCACTGGAGCCTGGCACTTTAAGAAATTAACAGTGTGGGCTGGCTCCTCCCCTCTATGCCCCTCCTGCAGACTCAGTCTAGGAAATTGTGCCCGAGGAGACGGACATACTTTGAGAGAAGGATTAAACATAAAAAGCGGTGAGGAAACGAACCAACACACACAACAATAATAAGATAGCAGAGCTAACCAGAACAGAGGAAAGCCACGCTAACTATAAGAAGAATAGCAACGCTAACCAAAACATGGACAGCAACAGCAGACCCAACCAAGAACACTTACACCCAGGTACGCAGGAAATGAAGCACTAAGTTGGGCGCCCAGTATCCACTATGGACGAGAAAAGGAATTACCGGTAGGTATTAACTTCCTATTTTCTCTAACGTCCTAGGGGATACTGGGGAACTGTAGTTACCATGGGGACGTCCCAAAGCTCCCAGAACGCGTGGGAGAGTGCTGAGAACCCTGCAAAACCGCCTGACCACACTGAAGGTGATCTCCGGCCAAGGTATCTAACTTATAGAACTTCACAAACGTGTTCGAACCAGACCAAGGAGCTGCTCGGCACAACTGTAAGTCCGAGACGCCCCGGGCAGCCACCCAGGAAGAACCCACCGACTTAGTGTAGTGGGCCTGGATAGAACTCGGCAGCGGCAGAGCTGCCGAAGAATAGGCTTGTTGAATGGTCAACCTGAGCCATCGATCAATGGACTGCTTAGAAGCAGGACGACCAATTTTGGTAGCATCATAAAGGACAAAGGGCCTAATTCAGAGTTGATCGCAGCAGCAAATTTGTTAGTAGTTGGGCAAAACCATGTGCACTGCTGGGGAGGCAGATGTAACATGTGCAGGGGAGGCAGATGTAACACGTGCAGAGAGAGTTAGATTTGGGTGGGGTGTATTCAAACTGAAGTTTAAATTGCAGTGTAAAAATAAAGCAGCCTGTATTTACCCTGCACAGAAACATAACCCACCCAATCTAACTCTCTCTGCACATGTTACATCTGCCACACCTGCAATGCACATGGTTTTGCCCAACTGCTAACAAATTTTCTGCTGCGATCAACTCTGAATTACCCCCAAAAAACGACTTCCTGTGACGAGCAGTCCTCTTGATGTAAATTTTCGAAGCTCTCACCACATCCAAGGACTTTGAAGCTACCGAAGTGTCGGACAACACAGGAACCACAATAGGTTGATTTACATGAAAGGCCGCCACTACCTTTGGCAAAAACTGAGGGCGAGTTCTGAGTTCTGCCCTATCCTCGTAAAATATCAAGTACGGGCTCTTATATGATAAGACCCCCAATTCTGATACGCGTCTTGCCGAGGCTAAGGCCAACAACATGACTGTCATCCATGTCAGATATTTCAAGTCTACCCTATGCAAGGGTTCAAACCAGTCTGACCGGAGAAAGGTCAAGACCAAACTGAGATCCCACGGAGCTGTGGGAGGGACAAAGGGTGGCTGGATGTGCAGAACATCCTTTAGGAAAGTCTGTACTTCTGGTAGTACCGGTAGTTGTTTCTGGAAGATAGAGAGAACCGAAATCTGAACTTTAATGGAGCCTAATCATAGGCCCTTATCCACGCCTGCTTGCAGGAAAAGTAGAAAACGGCCAAGTCGAAACTCCACAGGAGGGTATTTTATACCCTTGCACCAAGAAACATATTTCTTCCAGATACGGTGGTAGTGTTTTGATGTGACCAGCTTACGGGCCTGGACAATAGTTGAAACAACCACAGATGGGAGACCTTTTTTAATTGAACATCCAATCCGTCAAACGTAGCCGCTGCAAGTTTGGATAGACAAACGGTCCTTGTTGAAGAAAGTCCTTGAGTAGCGGCAGAGGCCAGGGTTCCTCCAGAGACATGGATAGGAGGTCTTCATACCAGGCCCATCGAGGGCAATTAGAATGGCCTGAACTCTTTCCGTTTTGAGTCTTTAGAACTCTTGGGATGAGAGAAATTGGAGGAAACAGGTACACGAACTGTAAGTCCACTGTGTAGTCAGAGCATCCACCGCCATCGTCTGCGGGTCCCTTTTTCTGGTACAGTAACAGCTCAGCTTCTTGTTGAGACGAGAAGCCATCAGGTTTATTTGTGGACAACCCCACCGGTGAATCAGTTGTTGAAATACCTGAGAGTGAAGGCCCCATTCCCCCAGATGGAGGGTGTGCATGCTTAGGAAGTCCGCTTTCAGTTGTCCACTCCTGGAATGAATATGGCTGAGATGGCCCTTGCGTTGGCTTCCGCCCAGAGGAGTATCCTTGACACCTCTCGCATTGCGCGCCCTGCTTCTTGTTCCTCCTTGTCGGTTGATGTACGCCATGGCCTGATTCCGAAGAAGATAGGAGGCTTGCAGAAGAGCAATGTAAATTGCCCTGAGTTCCAGTACGTTTATCGGGAGTGCAGATTCCTGACTCGACCACCTCCCCTGGAACTGGGCCCCCTGGGTCACGGCTCCCAATCTCGGAGGCTGGCATCCGTCGTCAGCAGAGTCCAAGACTGGATATTGAAACTCCGGCCCTCCACCAGATGGGAGACTTGTAGCCACCATAGCAGGGATATCCTTGCTTTCGGCGAAAGGGTTATACTCTGATGCATGTGCAGGTGAGATCCCGACCACTTATCCAAACAGATCCAGTTGGAACAGCCATGTTTGGAACCTGCCAAACTGTATTGCCTCGTAGGAGGCTACCATCTTGCCCAGCAAGCGAATGCAAAGATGAACTGAAATCCTGCGTGATGTTAGCACCGAGCAGACCATAGACTGAATAGTCAAGGCCTTGTCCATTAGAAGGTAAATCTTCTGTGACACCGTATCCAGGATCATCCCCAGGAACTGAATTCTCTGAGATGGTTCCAGGTGTGATTTCTGGAAATTGAGGATCCATCTGTGATCTGTAAGCAGACGAGCAGTCAAGTCGATGCTGTGCAGCAGCTGTTCCCGGGACACTGCCTTTATCAGGAGATCGTCCAGGTACGGGATTATATTGACGCCCATCATGCGCAATTGCAGCATCATCTCCGCCATGACTTTCGTGAATACCCTTGGAGCTGTGGAGAGACCAAAGGGTAAGACCTGAAACTGGAAATGTTGGTCCAGTACAGCGAAAAGGAGGAACGCTTGGTGCGGATGCCATATTGGGATATACAGGTATGCATCCTTATTATCCAGGGATGCCAGAAACTCCTCCTTCTCCAGACCAGATATCACTGCTCTTAGTGATTCCATCTTGAATTTGAACACTGGAAGATAAGGGTTCAGGGATTTGAGGTTCAAGATCGGTCGTACAGAGCCGTCCGGCTTCGGGACCACAAAGATACTTGCGTAAAACCCCTTTGTGTGGAGCGGAGGTGGTACTGGAACAATAACTCCTGTAGAAAGCAGTTTTTGAACTGTCTCTTGCAAGGTAACTCTTGCTCCAGGTGAAGCTGGTAAGCGTGACCTGAGAATCTGAGAGGAGGAAGTTCCTGGAATTCCAGCCGGTATCCTTGGGATATGAGTTCCCTCACCCAATGATCCCGGCAGGACTCTGCCCATATGTGGGCGAAGTGTTAAAGGCGAGCACCTACCTGAAAGTTGCCTTGCTGCTGGGGCTAACCGTCACGCTGAGAGCTTCATGGAAGAGGATCCGGAGGCCTGGTCTGCAGACCCAGCAGCTGCTGGTGTACGGGACTTACCGCAAGTTCCTCTAGCAGCATTGAAGGCACCTCTGGCTTTGCCTCTGAATCTGGCCACCTGAAAGGACCGCAGAGAGGGCCCAGGATAGGGACGCCTGGCAGGTGTCGGGTCAGACGGCAGATATGTAGATTTACCTGCAGTCGCCTGAGATATCCACTTGTTCAGTTCTTCCCCAAACAAGGCATCACCTGTAAAAGGAAGGTTCTCAACCCCATTTTTAGAATCAGCATCTGCTGACCATTGTCGCAGCCACAGGGCTCTACGAGCCGATACCGCCATAGCCGTGGTACGACCGTTAGTGTTTGTAATCATAGATTTAAATGATTCCACCCACTCAGGTTCCTGCACATTACTACCCTGTGAGGGTATAGAGCATTGGGTACACATTAAGGACCCCTGTGAGGAAGGGGTAATCGTAGCTTTGCATGAAGTACACACAGACTTATTAGCAGACATGCCTTAGCAGAAATCACAGAGCAGTATTATAGAGACAGCACACTTATTCCAGACTACCCTGCATGGAGTGACAGAGAGGAATGGGAGCAGCACACAATACCTCAGACAGAGCAGTGCCTCACTGGGTGTCTCATATGTGTAATTTACCTCACAGAGCAGTATTATAGAGACAGCAAACTTATCCCAGGCTACCCTGCATGGAGTGACAGAGAGGAATGGGAGCAGCACACAATACCTCAGACAGAGCAGTGCCTCGCTGGGTGTCTCCTATGTGTAATATACCTCACAGAGCAGTATTATAGAGACAGCACACTTATCCCAGACTACCCTGACTGGAGTGACAGAGAGGAATGGGAGCAGCACACAATACCTCAGACAGAGCAGTGCCTCGCTGGGTGTCTCATATGTGTAATTTACCTCACAGAGCAGTATTATAGAGACAGCACACTTATCCCAGACTACCCTGACTGGAGTGACAGAGAGAGGAATGGGAGCAGCACACAATACCTCAGACAGAGCAGTGCCTCGCTGGGTGTCTCTTATGTGTAATTTACCTCACAGAGCAGTATTATAGAGACAGCACACTTATCCCAGACTACCCTGACTGGAGTGACAGAGAGAGGAATGGGAGCAGCACACAATACCTCAGACAGAGCAGTGCCTCGCTGGGTGTCTCTTATGTGTAATTTATCTCACAGAGCAGTATTATAGAGACAGCACACTTATTCCAGACTACCCTGACTGGAGTGACAGAGAGGAATGGGAGCAGCACACAATACCTCAGACAGAGCAGTGCCTCGCTGGGTGTCTCCTATGTGTAATTTACCTCACAGAGCAGTATTATAGAGACAGCACACTTATTCCAGACTACCCTGACTGGAGTGACAGAGAGAGAGGAATGGGAGCAGCACACAATACCTCAGACAGAGCAGTGCCTCGCTGGGTGTCTCATATGTGTAATATACCTCACAGAGCAGTATTATAGAGACAGCACACTTATTCCAGACTACCCTGACTGGAGTGACAGAGAGGAATGGGAGCAGCACACAATACCTCAGACAGAGCAGTGCCTCGCTGGGTGTCTCATATGTGTAATTTACCTCACAGAGCAGTATTATAGAGACAGCACACTTATTCCAGACTACCCTGACTGGAGTGACAGAGAGGAATGGGAGCAGCACACAATACCTCAGACAGAGCAGTGCCTCGCTGGGTGTCTCATATGTGTAATATACCTCACAGAGCAGTATTATAGAGACAGCACACTTATTCCAGACTACCCTGACTGGAGTGACAGGGAGAGGAATGGGAGCAGCACACAATACCTCAGACAGAGCAGTGCCTCGCTGGGTGTCTCCTATGTGTAATTTACCTCACAGAGCAGTATTATAGAGACAGCACACTTATCCCAGACTACCCTGACTGGAGTGACAGAGAGGAATGGGAACAGCACACAATACCTCAGACAGAGCAGTGCCTCGCTGGGTGTCTCATATGTGTAATTTACCTCACAGAGCAGTATTATAGAGACATCACACTTATTCCAGACTACCCTGACTGGAGTGACAGAGAGAGAGGAATGGGAGCAGCACACAATACCTCAGACAGAGCAGTGCCTCGCTGGGTGTCTCATATGTGTAATTTACCTCACAGAGCAGTATTATAGAGACAACACACTTATTACAGACTACCCTGACTGGAGTGACAGAGAGGAATGGAAGCAGCACACAATACCTCAGACAGAGCAGTGCCTCGCTGGGTGTCTCATATGTGTAATTTACCTCACAGAGCAGTATTATAGAGACAGCACACTTATCCCAGACCACCCTGACTGGAGTGACAGAGAGAGGAATGGGAGCAGCACACAATACCTCAGACAGAGCAGTGCCTCGCTGGGTGTCTCCTATGTGTAATTTACCTCACAGAGCAGTATTATAGAGACAACACACTTATTACAGACTACCCTGACTGGAGTGACAGAGAGGAATGGGAGCAGCACACAATACCTCAAACAGAGCAGTGCCTCGCTGGGTGTCTCATATGTGTAATTTACCTCACAGAGCAGTATTATAGAGACAACACACTTATTACAGACTACCCTGACTGGAGTGACAGAGAGGAATGGGAGCAGCACACAATACCTCAGACAGAGCAGTGCCTCGCTGGGTGTCTCATATGTGTAATATACCTCACAGAGCAGTATTATAGAGACAGCACACTTATTCCAGACTACCCTGACTGGAGTGACAGAGAGAGAGGAATGGGAGCAGCACACAATACCTCAGACAGAGCAGTGCCTCGCTGGGTGTCTCATATGTGTAATATACCTCACAGAGCAGTATTATAGAGACAGCACACTTATTCCAGACTACCCTGACTGGAGTGACAGAGAGGAATGGGAGCAGCACACAATACCTCAGACAGAGCAGTGCCTCGCTGGGTGTCTCATATGTGTAATTTACCTCACAGAGCAGTATTATAGAGACAGCACACTTATTCCAGACTACCCTGACTGGAGTGACAGAGAGGAATGGGAGCAGCACACAATACCTCAGACAGAGCAGTGCCTCGCTGGGTGTCTCATATGTGTAATATACCTCACAGAGCAGTATTATAGAGACAGCACACTTATTCCAGACTACCCTGACTGGAGTGACAGGGAGAGGAATGGGAGCAGCACACAATACCTCAGACAGAGCAGTGCCTCGCTGGGTGTCTCCTATGTGTAATTTACCTCACAGAGCAGTATTATAGAGACAACACACTTATTACAGACTACCCTGACTGGAGTGACAGAGAGGAATGGGAGCAGCACACAATACCTCAAACAGAGCAGTGCCTCGCTGGGTGTCTCATATGTGTAATTTACCTCACAGAGCAGTATTATAGAGACAACACACTTATTACAGACTACCCTGACTGGAGTGACAGAGAGGAATGGGAGCAGCACACAATACCTCAGACAGAGCAGTGCCTCGCTGGGTGTCTCATATGTGTAATATACCTCACAGAGCAGTATTATAGAGACAACACACTTATTACAGACTACCCTGCATGGAGTGACAGAGAGAGGAATGGGAGCAGCACACAATACCTCAGACAGAGCAGTGCCTCGCTGGGTGTCTCATATGTGTAATATACCTCACAGAGCAGTATTATAGAGACAACACACTTATTACAGACTACCCTGACTGGAGTGACAGAGAGAGGAATGGGAGCAGCACACAATACCTCAGACAGAGCAGTGCCTCGCTGGGTGTCTCCTATGTGTAATATACCTCACAGAGCAGTATTATAGAGACAGCACACTTATCCCAAACTACCCTGACTGGAGTGACAGAGAGAGGAATGGGAGCAGCACACAATACCTCAGACAGAGCAGTGCCTCGCTGGGTGTCTCCTATGTGTAATTTACCTCACAGAGCAGTATTATAGAGACAGCACACTTATCCCAGGCTACCCTGACTGGAGTGACAGAGAGAGGAATGGGAGCAGCACACAATACCTCAGACAGAGCAGTGCCTCGCTGGGTGTCTCCTATGTGTAATTTACCTCACAGAGCAGTATTATAGAGACAGCACACTTATCCCAGGCTACCCTGACTGGAGTGACAGAGAGAGGAATGGGAGCAGCACACAATACCTCAGACAGAGCAGTGCCTCGCTGGGTGTCTCCTATGTGTAATATACCTCACAGAGCAGTATTATAGAGACAGCACACTTATTCCAGACTACCCTGCATGGAGTGACAGAGAGGAATGGGAGCAGCACACAATACCTCAGACAGAGCAGTGCCTCGCTGGGTGTCTCATATGTGTAATTTACCTCACAGAGCAGTATTATAGAGACAGCACACTTATCCCAGACTACCCTGACTGGAGTGACAGAGAGGAATGGGAGCAGCACACAATACCTCAGACAGAGCAGTGCCTCGCTGGGTGTCTCATATGTGTAATTTACCTCACAGAGCAGTATTATAGAGACAGCACACATCCCAAACTACCCTGACTGGAGTGACAGAGAGAGGAATGGGAGCAGCACACAATACCTCAGACAGAGCAGTGCCTCGCTGGGTGTCTCCTATGTGTAATTTACCTCACAGAGCAGTATTATAGAGACAGCACACTTATCCCAGACTACCCTGCATGGAGTGACACAGAGAGGAATGGGAGCAGCACACAATACCTCAGACAGAGCAGCTGGGTGTCTCCTATGTGTAATTTACCTCACAGAGCAGTATTATAGAGACAGCACACTTATCCCAGGCTACCCTGCATGGAGTGACAGAGAGGAATGGGAGCAGCACACAATACCTCAGACAGAGCAGCGCCCCGTTGGGTGTCTCTTATGTGTAATTTACCTCACAGAGGTATAACCGCTGACTATGTGCTCCCCCCTCACTATAACCCCCTGGTACCAGACAATTGGTGAGTCAGTGGGTCCTGTGGAGGAGCAGTCTCCGCATGCAGCATTTACACAGCACCAGAAGCAGGAAATGGCGCCATTTAGACTCTGGTCCTGCTCTCTGGCAAGCCCCGCCCCCTTAATGGTGCGCGGTCCCTCTATGTCATTTATACTGGCTTCTCCACGTATGTGTAAAAAGAGAGTGCGCACCCCCTTATACATGTATAATGCCAGTGTGGGTACACAGCGGGCACCGCGGCCTATAGCCGGGTGATCGCTGTCCCTTCATGCCGCCATTTGCACCAGGGACTCAATAACCAGGACCCCGGCGTATCACTCACCGCGCCACGTCTGCTTTGGCATCTGTTAGGGGTGGCGGCATGCTGTCGGCGTGGGATCACACCCTGGGGTATGAGAAACATCACCTCAGGAGCTCAGTGTCCTGTCAGCGGGGATAGGAACCATTAACTCTGGGGATGTTGGTTCGGTCCCCCCCACGATGCAGGAGACTGGTGCCAACCTGCACTGCCAGAAAAATAAGATTTTACTTACCGATAAATCTATTTCTCGGAGTCCGTAGTGGATGCTGGGGTTCCTGAAAGGACCATGGGGAATAACGGCTCCGCAGGAGACAGGGCACAAAAAGTAAAGCTTTTTCCGATCAGGTGGTGTGCACTGGCTCCTCCCCCTATGACCCTCCTCCAGACTCCAGTTAGGTACTGTGCCCGGACGAGCGTACACAATAAGGGAGGATTTTGAATCCCGGGTAAGACTCATACCAGCCACACCAATCACACCGTACAACTTGTGATCTAAACCCAGTTAACAGTATGATAACAGCGGAGCCTCTGAAAGATGGCTTCCTACAACAATAACCCGAATAAGTTAACAATAACTATGTACAATTTATGCAGATAATCCGCACTTGGGATGGGCGCCCAGCATCCACTACGGACTCCGAGAAATAGATTTATCGGTAAGTAAAATCTTATTTTCTCTATCGTCCTAGTGGATGCTGGGGTTCCTGAAAGGACCATGGGGATTATACCAAAGCTCCCAAACGGGCGGGAGAGTGCGGATGACTCTGCAGCACCGAATGAGAGAACTCCAGGTCCTCCTTAGCCAGAGTATCAAATTTGTAAAATTTTACAAACGTGTTCTCCCCTGACCACGTAGCTGCTCGGCAAAGTTGTAATGCCGAGACCCCTCGGGCAGCCGCCCAAGATGAGCCCACCTTCCTTGTGGAGTGGGCCTTTACAGATTTAGGCTGTGGCAGGCCTGCCACAGAATGTGCCAGTTGGATTGTGCTACAAATCCAACGAGCAATCGTCTGCTTAGACGCAGGAGAACCCATCTTGTTGGGTGCATACAATATAAACAACGAGTCAGATTTTCTGACTCCAGCTGTTCTTGCAATATATATTTTTAATGCTCTGACAACGTCCAGTAACTTGGAGTCCTCCAAGTCACTTGTAGCCGCAGGCACTACAATAGGCTGGTTCAGATGAAATGCTGACACCACCTTAGGGAGAAAATGCGGACGAGTCCGCAGTTCTGCCCTGTCCGAATGGAAAATCAGATATGGGCTTTTGTAAGATAAAGCTGCCAATTCTGACACTCTCCTGGCAGAAGCCAGGGCTAGAAGCATGGTCACTTTCCAAGTGAGATATTTCAAATCCACCTTATTTAGTGGTTCAAACCAATGAGATTTTAGAAAATCCAAAACTACATTGAGATCCCACGGTGCCACTGGAGGCACCACAGGAGGCTGTATATGCAGCACTCCCTTAACAAAGGTCTGGACTTCAGGGACTGAAGCCAATTCTTTTTGAAAGAAAATCGACAGGGCCGAAATTTGAACCTTAATAGATCCCAATTTGAGACCCATAGACAATCCTGATTGCAGGAAATGTAGGAATCGACCCAGTTGAAATTCCTCCGTCGGAGCACTCCGATCTTCGCACCACGCAACATATTTTCGCCAAATTCGGTGATAATGTTGCACGGTTACTTCTTTCCTTGCTTTAATCAAAGTAGGAATGACTTCTTCCGGCATGCCTTTTTCCATTAGGATCCGGCGTTCAACCGCCATGCCGTCAAACGCAGCCGCGGTAAGTCTTGAAACAGACAGGGACCCTGCTGAAGCAAGTCCCTCCTTAGAGGTAGAGGCCACGGATCTTCCGTGATCATCTCTTGAAGTTCCGGGTACCAAGTCCTTCTTGGCCAATCCGGAACCACTAGTATCGTTCTTACGCCTCTTTGCCGTATAATTCTCAATACTTTTGGTATGAGAGGCAGAGGAGGAAACACATACACCGACTGGTACACCCAAGGCGTTACCAGCGCGTCCACAGCTATTGCCTGCGGATCTCTTGACCTGGCGCAATACCTGTCCAGTTTTTTGTTGAGGCGAGACGCCATCATGTCCACCATTGGTCTTTCCCAACGGGTTACCAGCATGTGGAAGACTTCTGGATGAAGTCCCCACTCTCCCGGGTGAAGATCGTGTCTGCTGAGGAAGTCTGCTTCCCAGTTGTCCACTCCCGGGATGAACACTGCTGATAGCGCTATCACATGATTCTCTGCCCAGCGAAGAATCCTTGCAGCTTCTGCCATTGCACTCCTGCTTCTTGTGCCGCCCTGTCTGTTCACATGGGCGACTGCCGTGATGTTGTCCGACTGGATCAACACCGGTTCTCCCTGAAGCAGAGGTTCTGCCTGGCTTAGAGCATTGTATATTGCTCTTAGTTCCAGAATGTTTATGTGAAGAGACGTTTCCAGGCTCGTCCATACTCCCTGGAAGTTTCTTCCTTGTGTGACTGCTCCCCAGCCTCTCAGGCTGGCGTCCGTGGTCACCAGGATCCAATCCTGTATGCCGAATCTGCGGCCCTCCAATAGATGAGGACTCTGCAACCACCACAGAAGAGACACCCTTGTCCTTGGAGACAGGGTTATCCGTAGGTGCATCTGAAGATGCGACCCTGACCATTTGTCCAACAGATCCCTTTGGAAAATTCTTGCGTGGAATCTGCCGAATGGAATTGCTTCGTAAGAAGCCACCATTTTTCCCAGGACTCTTGTGCATTGATGTACAGACACCTTTCCTGGTTTTAGGAGGTTCCTGACAAGCTCGGATAACTCCTTGGCTTTTTCCTCCGGGAGAAAAACCTTTTTCTGAACCGTGTCCAGAATCATCCCTAGGAACAGCAGACGAGTTGTCGGCATTAACTGGGATTTTGGAATATTCAGAATCCACCCGTGCTGTTTTAGCACTTCTTGAGACAGTGCTAATCCCATCTCTAGCTGTTCTCTGGACCTCGCCCTTATTAGGAGATCGTCCAAGTATGGGATAATTAATACGCCTTTTCTTCGAAGAAGAATCATCATCTCGGCCATTACCTTTGTAAAGATCCGAGGTGCCGTGGACAATCCGAACGGCAGCGTCTGAAACTGATAGTGACAGTTTTGTACAACGAACCTGAGGTACCCCTGGTGTGAGGGGTAAATTGGAACGTGGAGATACGCATCCTTGATGTCCAAGGATACCATAAAGTCCCCCTCTTCCAGGTTCGCTATCACTGCTCTGAGTGACTCCATTTTGAACTTGAACTTCTTTATGTACAGGTTCAAGGACTTCAGATTTAGAATAGGCCTTACCGAGCCATCCGGCTTCGGTACCACAAAAAGAGTGGAATAATACCCCTTCCCTTGTTGTAGAAGAGGTACCTTGACTATCACCTGCTGAGAGTACAGCTTGTGAATGGCTTCCAAAACCGTCTCCCTTTCGGAGGGGGACGTTGGTAAAGCAGACTTCAGGAAACGGCGAGGTGGATCCGTCTCTAATTCCAACCTGTATCCTTGAGATATTATCTGCAGGATCCAGGGATCTACCTGCGAGTGAGCCCACTGCGCGCTGTAATTTTTGAGACGACCGCCCACCATCCCCGAGTCCGCTTGAGGAGCCCCAGCGTCATGCTGAGGCTTTTGTAGAAGCCGGGGAGGGCTTCTGTTCCTGGGAAGGAGCTGCGTGTTGCTGTCTCTTCCCTCGACCTTTGCCTCGTGGCAGATATGAATAGCCCTTTGCTCTCTTATTTTTAAAGGAACGAAAGGGCTGCGGTTGAAAAGTCGGTGCCTTTTTCTGTGGGGGAGTGACTTGAGGTAGAAAGGTGGATTTCCCGGCTGTAGCCGTGGCCACCAAATCTGATAGACCGACTCCAAATAACTCCTCCCCTTTATACGGCAAAACTTCCATATGCCGTTTTGAATCCGCATCGCCTGACCACTGTCGCGTCCATAAAGCTCTTCTGGCCGAAATGGACATAGCACTTACCCGTGATGCCAGTGTGCAGATATCCCTCTGTGCATCACGCATATAAAGAAATGCATCCTTTATTTGTTCTAACGACAGTAAAATATTGTCCCTGTCCAGGGTATCAATATTTTCAATCAGGGACTCTGACCAAACTACCCCAGCACTGCCCATCCAGGCAGTCGCTACAGCTGGTCGTAGTATAACACCTGCATGTGTGTATATACTTTTTTGGATATTTTCCATCCTCCTATCTGATGGATCTTTAAGTGCGGCCGTCTCAGGAGAGGGTAACGCCACTTGTTTAGATAAGCGTGTTAGCGCCTTGTCCACCCTAGGAGGTGTTTCCCAGCGCTCCCTAACCTCTGGCGGGAAAGGGTATAATGCCAATAATTTCTTTGAAATTATCAGTTTTTTATCAGGGGCAACCCACGCTTCATTACACACGTCATTTAATTCTTCTGATTCAGGAAAAACTATAGGTAGTTTTTTCATACCCCACATAATACCCTGTTTAGTGGTACCTGTAGTATCAGCTAAATGTAACGCCTCCTTCATTGCCAAAATCATATAACGTGTGGCCCTACTGGAAAATACGGTTGATTCGTCACCGTCACCACTGGAGTCATCGCCTGTGTCTGGGTCTGTGTCGACCGACTGAGGCAAAGGGCGTTTCACAGCCCCTGACGGTGTTTGAGTCGCCTGGACAGGCACTAATTGATTGTCCGGCCGCCTCATGTCGTCAAACGACTGCTTTAGCGTGTTGACACTATCCCGTAGTTCCATAAATAAAGGCATCCATTCCGGTGTCGACTCCCTAGGGGGTGACATCCTCATATTTGGCAATTGCTCCGCCTCCACACCAATATCGTCCTCATACATGTCGACACACACGTACCGACACACAGCAGACACACAGGGAATGCTCCTAACGAAGACAGGACCCACTAGCCCTTTGGGGAGACAGAGGGAGAGTTTGCCAGCACACACCAAAAGCGCTATATATATATCAGGGATAGCCTTATAATAAGTGCTCCCTTATAGCTGCTTTGTTATATCAAATTATCGCCATAAATGTGCCCCCCCCTCTCTGTTTTACCCTGTTTCTGTAGTGCAGTGCAGGGGAGAGACTTGGGAGCCGTCCTGACCAGCGGAGCTGTGAGAGGAAATGGCGCCGTGTGCTGAGGAGATAGGCCCCGCCCCTTTTCTGGCGGGCTCGTCTCCCGCTATTTAGAGAAATCAGGCAGGGGTTAAATATCTCCATATAGCCTCTAGGGCTATATGTGAGGTATTTTTAGCCTTTATAGGTAATCATTTTGCCTCCCAGGGCGCCCCCCTCCCAGCGCCCTGCACCCTCAGTGACTGCCGTGTGAAGTGTGCTGAGAGGAAAATGGCGCACAGCTGCAGTGCTGTGCGCTACCTTTTGAAGACTGCAGGAGTCTTCAGCCGCCGATTCTGGACCTCTTCTGTCTTCAGCATCTGCAAGGGGGCCGGCGGCGTGGCTCCGGTGACCATCCAGGCTGTACCCGTGATCGTCCCTCTGGAGCTTGATGTCCAGTAGCCAAGAAGCCAATCCATCCTGCACGCAGGTGAGTTGACTCCTTCTCCCCTCAGTCCCTCGCTGCAGTGATCCTGTTGCCAGCAGGAATCACTGTAAAATAAAAAACCTAGCTAAACTTTTTCTAAGCAGCTCTTTAGGAGAGCCACCTAGATTGCACCCTTCTCGGCCGGGCACAAAAATCTAACTGGAGTCTGGAGGAGGGTCATAGGGGGAGGAGCCAGTGCACACCACCTGATCGGAAAAAGCTTTACTTTTTGTGCCCTGTCTCCTGCGGAGCCGTTATTCCCCATGGTCCTTTCAGGAACCCCAGCATCCACTAGGACGATAGAGAAATAGCAAACTAACATAACGTCTGAAGATAACTCTCTGGAGAGCAACAGAATGCACCTGTCTCCTTGGGCACATTTTCTAAACCGAGTCTGGTAGGAGGGGCATAGAGGGGAGGAGCCAGCGCACACCGAAAAGTGCAAGGCTCCAGTGAACCCGATCTATACCCCATGGTAACTACATTTCCCAGTATCCACTAGGACATTAGAGAAATAGGCATTGATACACAAGGATAGGTGCTATCTATTGTATAATGGTCCACAAGATTGTGTAGGATCCTGGTGGACTGAATGATATGGTCATACAGCAATGTTGGCCCGGGGTCAGGAGGATGGGAAAGTGAAGAAAGACAAATGGTGAGGATATGTGTGGACTGTACAGAATGTGATAGGCTTGTCTGAAGAGATGAGGTTTCAGGGAACGCTTGAAGGTTTGGAGACTAGAGGAGAGTCTTATTGTACGTGGGAGGGCATTCCACGGAGTGGTTGCAGCCTGATGAAAGTCCTGCAGTCGTGAGTGGGAGCGAGTAATGAGTGTGGATGAGAGACGCAGATCTTGTGCAGAGCGGAGAGGTCAGGTTGGGAGATATTATGAGATGAGAGAAGAGATATATGTTGGTGTGGTTTGGTTAATGGCCTTGTATGTCAGTAAAAGTATTTTATATTGAATACGGTAGAATACCGGTAACCAATGGAGGGACTGACAGAGCGGATCTGCAGACGATGACCGTCTAGCGAGGAAGATTAGCCTCGCAGCTGCAGTCAGAATGGATTGTAGTGGTGAGAGTCTATGTTTGGGAAGACCGGTCAGGAGACTATTACAATAATCAATGCGGGAGATGATAAGAGCGTGGATTAGAGTGTTAGCAGTGTCATGTGTAAGATATGGTCGTATTCTGGATGTTTCTTAGATGAATGTAACATGATTTAGAGACAGAGTGAATGTGGGGATAAAGGACAGATCAGAGTCAGGATGACACCTAGGCAGCGAGCTTGTGGGGTAGGGATGATTGCTGAGTTATCAGCAGTGATAGAGATATCAGGTTGGTAACTACTATTGGCCGGAGGAAATATAATTAATTCTGTTTTGGAAATATTAAGTTTGAGGTGGCGAGATGTCATCCAAGATGAAACAGAGAGACATTCAGTGACACTCTCTGGCCTGCTGTCTCTCAGTATTATTGTCTCTCAGGACTCCAGCTGTCTCTCTCAAGACTGCTGTCTCTTATGACTCTCACAGTCTCTCTCAGGGCTGATGTCTTTCTGGACTCTAATAGCCACTCTCAGAACTGCTATCTCTCAGGACTCTCGAAGTCAGAAATTTAGCAAAACTATTATTATTATGTATTGTTTATTTACAATAGTAATAGAACAAAACTGGGTAATAACAGACAGACATAGAGGTAGGAAGGCCCTGCTCGAAAGCTTACACTCTATAGGGAAAATGAGAATTTACTCACCGGTAATTCTATTTCTCGTAGTCCGTAGTGGATGCTGGGTACTCCGTAAGGACCATGGGGAATAGACGGGCTCCGCAGGAGACTGGGCACTCTTAAAAGAAAGATTAGGTACTACATCTGGTGTGCACTGGCTCCTCCCTCTATGCCCCTCCTCCAGACCTCAGTTAGGGAAACTGTGCCCGGAAGAGCTGACATTACAAGGAAAGGATATGGAATCCCGGGGACAAGACTCATACCAGCCACACCAATCACACCGTACAACTCGTGATAACTATACCCAGTTAACAGTATGAACAACAACTGAGCCTCATTCAACAGATGGCTCAGAACAATAACCCTTTAGTTAAGCAATAACTATATACATGTATTGCAGAGAGTCCGCACTTGGGACGGGCTCCCAGCATCCACTACGGACTACGAGAAATAGAATTACCGGTGAGTAAATTCTTATTTTCTCTGACAACCTAGTGGATGCTGGGTACTCCGTAAGGACCATGGGGATTATACCAAAGCTCCCAAACGGGCGGGAGAGTGCGGATGACTCTGCAGCACCGAATGAGCAATTTTAGGCCCATAGTCACAAGTAGATAGGGAGGTTATGTGTGGACTGTACAGAGGGGATATAAGTAGATAGGGAGGTTATGTGTGGACTGTACAGAGGGGATATAAGTAGATAGGGAGGTTATGTGTGGACTGTACAGAGGGGATATAAGTAGATAGGGAGGTTATGTGTGGACTGTACAGAGGGGATATAAGTAGATAGGGAGGTTATGTGTGGACTGTACAGAGGGGATATAAGTAGATAGGGAGGTTATGTGTGGACTGTACAGAGGGGATATAAGTAGATAGGGAGGTTATGTGTGGACTGTACAGAGGGGATGTAAGTAGATGGGGAGGTTATGTGTGGTCTGTACAGAGGGGATGTAAGTAGATGGGGAGGTTATGTGTGGACTGTACAGAGGGGATATAAGTAGATAGGGAGGTTATGTGTGGACTGTACAGAGGGGATATAAGTAGATAGGGAGGTTATGTGTGTTCTGTACAGAGGGGATATAAGTAGATAGGGAGGTTATGTGTGTTCTGTACAGAGGGGATATAAGTAGATAGGGAGGTTATGTGTGGACTGTACAGAGGGGATATAAGTAGATGGGGAGGTTATGTGTGTTCTGTACAGAGGGGATGTAAGTAGATGGGGAGGTTATGTGTGGACTGTACAGAGGGGATATAAGTAGATAGGGAGGTTATGTGTGGACTGTACAGAGGGGATATAAGTAGATAGGGAGGTTATGTGTGTTCTGTACAGAGGGGATATAAGTAGATAGGGAGGTTATGTGTGGACTGTACAGAGGGGATGTAAGTAGATGGGGAGGTTATGTGTGTTCTGTATAGAGGGGATATAAGTAGATGGGGAGGTTATGTGTGGACTGTACAGAGAGGATATAAGTAGATAGGGAGGTTGTGTGTGTTCTGTACAGAGGGGATGTAAGTAGATGGGGAGGTTATGTGTGGACTGTACAGAGGGGATATAAGTAAATAGGGAGGTTGTGTGTGTTATGTACAGAGGGGATATAAGTAAATAGGGAGGTTATGTGTGGACTGTACAGAGGGGATATAAGTAGATAGGGAGGTTGTGTGTGTTCTGTACAGAGGGGATACAAGTAGATAGGGAGGTTGTGTGTGTTCTGTACAAAGGGGATGTAAGTAGATAGGGAGGAATATGATTTGATAAGCTTCCTGAAGAGGTGAGTAGCTAAATAATCAGACCATCCTAGCAAGGGAACATCATGGAGGACGGAGATATAGCAATGGCTGTTTACCTGTAATGATCTTGTGGAAGACGGCTTTGTCCTGTGACAGGAGGCTGCTGTATAGGGCAGCACAGTCTGCGATAGGTCCACAATCTGCCGCTATACAGAGAGACACCAAACACTGTGAAAGAGAGATCTGATGAGTAGAAGAATTTTACCAAGATGGTAAAACAATGACATTGCAGACATCACCTGTAAGCTCTGCTCCAGCAGCACGCCATGGTCACTGGTGGGAGATAGCTCCAGTAAATCACCCTGGTCGCTGGGGGGATATAGAAGCAGCTCAGCCAACACCTCCATGAAAGTCTCCGCACAAGTCTCCAGGTTGCTGGAAGATAGGACACAAGGCCACAAGTCTATATGTAACATTGAGCAGCCCTACAATTGTAGGATCATACAAAGGGATAAAGTACTGTATCAATAATAATTATACAAGACGACTTAATGTATGCAACTGACACACCTCAATGGTATTAACATATTACTCCTACAGCACACCCTGCAGACTGCACCGGGGAAACAGGGAGATCACTGGTAACTACCCCCCCCGGATATTTATACATTACTCCACTACATCCTGCAGACTGCACCGGGGAAACAGGGAGATCACTGGTAACTACCCCCCTTCCCCCCCCCGGGTATTTATACATTACTCCACTACATCCTGCAGACTGCACCGGGGGAATCAGGGAGATCACTGGTAACTACCACCCCCCGGGTATTTATACATTACTCCACTACCCCCCCGGGTATTTATACATTACTCCACTACATCCTGCAGACTGCACCGGAGAAACAGGGAGATCACTGGTAACTACCCCCCCCGGGTATTTATACATTACTCCACTACATCCTGCAGACTGCACCGGAGAAACAGGGAGATCACTGGTAACTACCCCCCCCGGGTATTTATACATTACTCCACTACATCCTGCAGACTGCACCGGAGAAACAGGGAGATCACTGGTAACTACCACCCCCCGGGTATTTATACATTACTCCACTACATCCTGCAGACTGCACCGGGGAACCAGGGAGATCACTGGTAACTACCCCCCTCCCCCCCCCCCGGGTATTTATACATTACTCCACTACATCCTGCAGACTGCACCAGCGAATCAGGGAGATCACTGGTAACTACCACCCCCCGGGTATTTATACATTACTCCACTACATCCTGCAGACTGCACCGGGGAACCAGGGAGATCACTGGTAACTACCCCCCTCCCCCCCCCGGGTATTTATACATTACTCCACTACATCCTGCAGACTGCACCAGCGAATCAGGGAGATCACTGGTAACTATCCCCCCCAGGTATTTGTACATTACTCCACTACATCCTGCAGACTGCACCGGAGAAACAGGGAGATCACCCCGGATATTTATACATTACTCCACTACATCCTGCAGACTGCACCGGAGAAACAGGGAGATCACCCCGGATATTTATACATTACTCCACTACATCCTGCAGACTGCACCGGAGAAACAGGGAGATCACTGGTAACTACCCCCCCCCGGGTATTTATACATTACTCCACTACATCCTGCAGACTGCACCGGGGAAACAGGGAGATCACTGGTAACTACCCCCCCCCGGGTGTTTATACATTACTCCACTACATCCTGCAGACTGCACCGGAGAAACAGGGAGATCAGTGGTAACTACCCCCCCCCCCCCCCCCGGGTATTTATACATTACTCCACTACATCCTGCAGACTGCACCGGGGAAACAGGGAGATCACTGGTAACTACCACCCCCCCCCCCCCCCCCCGGGTATTTATACATTACTCCACCACATCCTGCAGACTGCACCGGAGAAATAGGGAGATCACTGGTATCTACCCCCCGGGGTATTTATACATTACTCCACCACATCCTGCAGACTGCACCGGGGTAACAGGGAGATCACTGGTAGCTACCCCCCCCCCCACCCAGATAGTTATACATAACTCCACCACATCCTGCAGACTGCACCGGGAAAACAGGGAGATCACTGGTAACTACCCCCCCCGGGTATTTATACATTACTCCACCACATCCTGCAGACTGCACCGGGGAATCAGGGAGATCACTGGTAACTACCCCCCTCCTCCCCCCGGGTATTTATACATTACTCCATTACATCCTGCAGACTGCACCGAGGAAACAGGGAGATCACTGGTAACTACCCCCCCCCCCCCCCCCCGGGTATTTATACATTACTACATTACTCCACCACACCCTGCAGATGGCACCGGGGAAACAGGGAGATCACTGGTAACTACCCCCCATGGGTATTTATACATTACTCCCCCACATCCTGCAGACTGCACCGGGGAAACAGGGAGATCACTGGTAACTACCCCCTGGGTATTTATACATTACTCCCCCACATCCTGCAGACTGCACCGGGGAAACAGGGGGATCACTGGTAACTACCCCCCCATGGGTATTTATACATTACTCCCCCACATCCTGCAGACTGCACCGGGGAAACAGGGAGATCACTGGTAACTACCCCCTGGGTATTTATACATTACTCCCCCACATCCTGCAGACTGCACCAGGGAAACAGGGGGATCACTGGTAACTACCCCCCCATGGGTATTTATACATTACTCCCCCACATCCTGCAGACTGCACCGGGGAAACAGGGAGATCACCGGTAACTACCCCCCCTCGGGTATTTATACATTACTCCACCACACCCTGCAGACTGCACCGGGGAAACAGGGAGATCACTGGTAACTACCCCCCGGGGTATTTATATATTACTCCACCACATCCTGCAGACTGCACCGGGGTAACAGGGAGATCACTGGTAACTACCCCCCCCCCCCCCGGGTATTTATACATTACTCCACCACACCCTGCAGACTGCACCGGGGTAACAGGGAGATCACTGGTAACTACCCCCCCTCCCCCCCGGATATTTATACATTACTCCACCACATCCTGCAGACTGCACCGGGGAATCAGGAAGATCACTGGTAACTACCCCCAGGGGTATTTATACATTACTCCTCCAGCAAGCACACCCTGCAAACTGCACCGGGGAAACAGGGAGATCACTGGTAACTACCCCCCCGGGTATTTATACATTACTCCACCACATCCTGCAGACTGCAGCAGGGGTACAGGGAGATCACCGGTAACTACCCCCCCGGGTATTTATACATTACTCCACCACATCCTGCAGACTGCACTGGGGAAACAGGGAGATCACTGGTAACTACCCCCAGGGGTATTTATACATTACTTCTCCACATCCTGCAGACTGCACCGGGGAAATAGGAAGATCACTGTAACTACCCCCCCGGGTATTTATACATTACTCCACCACATTCTGCAGACTGCACTGGGGAAACGGGCACAATCCCGACAGGGGGGCGAGCGCAATGCAGCCCCTTGCAGGCTTGCTGCGCCCGCAACCCTGCGGGGACACTGCCTTGCTACGCTCGGCACACTAATTTATTCTCCCTCTATGGGTGTCGTGGACACCCATAGAGGGAGAATATGTCGGGATTGTGCCGGTTGGGATCAGGGTGTCGGTATATTTCGACCACCAGGATCCTGTCCGGCGGGATCTTGACCGCATCCCGTACAGATGTAGCCATGCTCATCTTTGCTGCAATGGAATTAATTCATTAATGAAGCGATTGCCAGATGCAAATAGTAGCAGCCTGGCACGCCATACAGTATGCCGCATCACAGCCTGGCACGCCATACAGTAAGATGCATCACAGCCTGGAACGCCATACAGTAAGATGCATCACAGCCTGGCACGCCATACAGTGTGCCGCATCGCAGCCTGGCACGCCATACAGTAAGACGCATCACAGCGCGGCACGCCATACAGTAAGACGCATCACAGCCTGGCACACCATACAGTAAGACGCATCACAGCCTGGCACGCCATACAGTAAGACGAATCACAGCCTTGCACGCCATACAGTAAGACGCATCACAGCGTGGCACGCCATACAGTATGCCACATCGCAGCGTGGCACGCCATACAGTAAGACGCATCGCAGCGTGGCACGCCATACAGTAAGACGCATCACAGCCTGGCACGCCATACAGTATGCTGCATCACAGCGTGGCACGCCATACAGTAAGATGCATCACAGCCTGGCACGCCATACAGTAAGACGCATCACAGCCTGGCACGCCATACAGTAAGACGCATCACAGCCTGGCACGCCATACAGTAAGACGCATCACAGCCTGGCACGCCATACAGTAAGACGCATCACAGCCTGGCACGCCATACAGTAAGACGCATCACAGCCTGGCACGCCATACAGTAAGACGCATCACAGCCTGGCACCCCATACAGTAAGACGCATCACAGCCTGGCACCCCATACAGTAAGACGCATCACAGCCTGGCACCCCATACAGTATGCCGCATCGCAGCATGGCACCCCATACAGTATGCCGCATCACAGCGTGGCACGCCATACAGTAAGACGCATCACAGCCTGGCACGCCATACAGTAAGACGCATCACAGCCTGGCACGCCATACAGTATGCCGCATCACAGCCTGGCACGCCATACAGTATGCCGCATCACAGCCTGGCACGCCATACAGTAAGATGCATCACAGCCTGGCACGCCATACAGTAAGATGCATCACAGCCTGGCACGCCATACAGTAAGATGCATCACAGCCTGGCACGCCATACAGTAAGACGCATCACAGCCTGGCACCCCATACAGTATGCCACATCACAGCGTGGCACGCCATACAGTATGCCGCATCGCAGCCTGGCACGCCATACAGTAAGACGCATCACAGCGTGGCACGCCATACAGTAAGACGCATCACAGCCTGGCACGCCATACAGTAAGACGCACCACAGCGTGGCACGCCATACAGTAAGACGCATCGCAGCCTGGCACGCCATACAGTAAGATGCATCACAGCCTGGCACCCCATACAGTATGCCACATCACAGCGTGGCACGCCATACAGTATGCCGCATCGCAGCCTGGCACGCCATACAGTAAGACGCATCACAGCGTGGCACGCCATACAGTATGCCGCATCACAGCCTGGCACGCCATACAGTATGCCGCATCACAGCGTGGCTCCCCATACAGTATGCCGCATCGCAGCCTAGCACGCCATACAGTATGCCGCATCGCAGCCTGGCACGCCATACAGTATGCCGCATCGCAGCCTGGCACGCCATACAGTATGCCGCATCACTGCCTGGCACGCCATACAGTAAGACGCATCACAGCCTGGCACGCCATACAGTAAGATGCATCGCAGCCTTGCACGCCATACAGTAAGACGCATCACTGCCTGGCACGCCATACAGTAAGACGCATCACAGCCTGGCACGCCATACAGTAAGATGCATCGCAGCCTTGCACGCCATACAGTAAGACGCATCACTGCCTGGCACGCCATACAGTAAGATGCATCGCAGCCTTGCACGCCATACAGTAAGATGCATCACAGCCTGGCACGCCATACAGTAAGATGCATCACAGCCTGGCACGCCATACAGTAAGATGCATCGCAGCCTTGCACGCCATACAGTAAGATGCATCACAGCCTGGCACGCCATACAGTAAGACGCATCGCAGCCTGGCACGCCATACAGTAAGACGCATTGCAGCCTGGCACGCCATACAGTAAGACGCATCGCATCCTGGCACGCCATACAGTATGCCGCATCGCAGCATGGCACGTCATACAGTATGCCGCATCGCAGCCTAGCACGCCATACAGTATGCCAAATCGCAGCCTGGCACGCCATACAGTAAGACGCATCGCAGCCTAGCACGCCATACAGTATGCCAAATCGCAGCCTGGCACGCCATACAGTAAGATGCATCACAGCCTGGCACGCCATACAGTAAGACGCATCGCAGCCTGGCACGCCATACAGTAAGACGCATCGCAGCCTGACACGCCATACAGTAAGACGCATCGCATCCTGGCACGCCATACAGTAAGATGCATCGCAGCGTGGCACGCCATACAGTAAGATGCATCGCAGCGTGGCACGCCATACAGTATGCCACATCGCAGCCTGGAACGCCATACAGTATGCTTCATCGCAGCCTGGAATGCCATACAGTAAGATGCATCACAGCGTGGCACGCCATACAGTATGCCACATTGCAGCCTGGAACGCCATCCAGTATGCTTCATCACAGCCTGGCACGCCATACAGTAAGACGCATCACAGCGCGGCACGCCATACAGTGTGCCGCATCGCAGCCTGGCACGCCATACAGTAAGACGCATCACAGCATGGCACGCCATACAGTAAGACGCATCACAGCCTGGTACGCCATACAGTAAGATGCATCACAGCATGGCACGCCATACAATAAGATGCATCACAGCGTGGCACGCCATACAGTATGCCACATCGCAGCCTGGCACGCCATACAGTATGCCGCATCGCAGTAAGATGGGCATGGCTACATCTGTAGATCATTTTGTGTTTGTTGGGTGATTCCTATGGGCAGGATCTTCTGTAGGAAACTGCTGGTGTGTTCAAGTCTCATCATTTTATTGGGTGGTCTTCAGTATGCCGGCGGTCGGGCTCCCGGCGACCAGCATACCGGCGCCCGACAGCCGGCATACCGACACTTATTCTTCCTCGTGGGGGTCCACGACCCCCCTGGAGGGAGAATAAAATAGTGTGGCGCGCATAGCAAGGGGCACATTTGCGCTCGCCACACTGTCGGTAAGCCGGCGGTCGGGCTCCCGGCGCCGGTATGCTGGTCGCCGGGAGCCCGACCGCCGGCATATCGTAGTGAACCCCATTTTATCAGATTGTCTTCTGAAACGAAGAGAGATTTGGGAGGTGTGGGATTCTTTCCTCTGTAATACCCCCTTGTTTCTATGTACAGAGATGTTACTAGGATCTGGCACAAACTAATAGTGCTGCCTGTAAGGTGCCATGCGGCTGCCGCTATTACACGTCATGTGGCGGTATTCTGCGGCGCTGACAGCGGTGTAAGTACAAATAACACAATACATGACAGTCTCACCTGGAAGCTTCGGGATGTCTCTTGAAACAATAATAAGAATTCAACAGACCAAAGAGATCAGCCAGAAAGGAGACAGCCCAGGAGCACTGTAGTGAGAGAAAACCGGAGTGTACAATAATCGTGTGACGGACATACATGGGGAGACAGCCCAGGAGCACTGTAGTGAGAGAAAACCGGAGTGTACAATAATCGTGTGACGGACATACATGGGGAGACAGCCCAGGAGCACTGTAGTGAGAGAACACCGGAGTGTACAATAATCGTGTGACGGACATACATGGGGAGACAGCCCAGGAGCACTGTAGTGAGAGAACACCGGAGTGTACAATAATCGTGTGACGGACATACATGGGGAGACAGCCCAGGAGCACTGTAGTGAGAGAAAACCGGAGTGTACAATAATCGTGTGACGGACATACATGGGGAAACAGCCCAGGAACACACACACACATATATATATATTATATATATATATATATATATCCAATAAGAAAGCAGGAGCACTCACCAGTCTTTAAAGTAGCAAAAGGTTTTTAATCAGGTCATCAATGCAGAGTTCTGATCTTGATGACCTGATTAAAAACCTTTTGCTACTTTAAAGACTGGTGAGTGCTCCTGCTTTCTTATTGGATTTGTGTTGGAGTAGGGCTCTGTCCCTGCCTACTTGGATGCTACCCCAGCGATTTTCTATGCAGCACATGAGTGTGGACTTTACCTAGTATATATATATATATATATATATATATATATATATATATATATATATATATATATATATATATATATATATATATATATATATATATATATATATATATATATATATATAAACATGGACACAATTCTCATATTTTGGGCTCTATACACCACCACAAGGGATTGGAAATAAAACAAACAAGATGTGCTCTAACTGCAGACTTTCCGCTTTAATTTGAGGGTATTTACATCCAAATCAGGTGAACGGTGTAGGAATTACAACGGTTTCTATATCTGCCTCCCACTTTTTAAGAGGACCAAAAGTAATGGGACAAACTAAACAATCCTAAATCAAACTTTTCCTTTTTAATACTTTGTTGCAAATCCTTTGCAGACAATTACAGCCTGAAGTGTGGAACGCATAGACATCACCAGACGCTGGGTTCCATCCCTGGTTATGCTCTGCCAGGCCTCTACTGCAAATGTCTTCAGTTCCTGCTTCTTCTTGGGGCATTTTCCCTTCAGTTTTGTCTTCATCAAGTGAAATGCGTGCTCAATCGGATTCAGGTCAGGAGATTGACTTGGCCATTGTATAACATTCCACTTATTTACCTTAAAAAACTCTTTGGTTGCTTTCGCAGTATGCTTCGGGTCATTGTCCATCTGCACTGTGAAGCGCCGTCCAATGAGTTCTGAAGCATTTTACTGAATATGAGCAGATAATATTGTCCGAAACACTTCAGAATTCATCCTGCTGCTTTTGTCACATTATCAATAAATACAAGGGAACCAGTTCCATTGGCAGCCATACATGCCCACTCCATGACCCTACCACCGCCATGCTTCACTGATGAGGTGGTATGTTTTGGATCATGAGCAGTTCCTTTCCTTTTCCATACTCTTCTCTTCCCATCACTCTGGTACAAGTTGATCTTTGTCTCATCTGTCCATAGGATGTTGTTACAGAACTATAAAGGCTTTTTTACATGTTGTTTGGCAAACTCTAATCTGGTCTTCCTGTTTTTGTGGCTCACCAATGGTTTACATCTTGACTACACATTTTGTGAAGTCTTCTCTTGATGGTTGACTGACACATATACACCTACCTCCTGGAGAGTGTTCTTGATCTGGGCAACTGTTGTGAAGGGGTTTTCTTCACCAGGGAAATAATTCTTCTGTCATCCACCACAGTTGTTTTCCGTGGTCTTCTGGGTCTTTTGGTGTTGCTAAGCTCTCCGGTGAGTTCTTTCTTTTTAAGAATGTTCCAAACAGTTGATTTGGCCACACGTAATGTTTTTGCGATCTCTCTGATGGGTTTGTTTTGATTTTTCAGCCTAATGATGGCTTGCTTCACCGATAGTGGCAGTGCTTTGGATCTCATATTGAGAGTCGACAGCAACAGATTCCAAATGCAAATGTCACACCTGGAATCTACTCCAGACCTTTTACCTGCTAAATTGATGATGAAATAACGAGAGAATAGCCCACTCCTGTCCATGAAATAGCTTCTGAGTCGATTGTCCCATTACTTTAGGTCCCTTAAAAAGTGGGAGGCAGATATAGAAACCGTTGTAATTCCTACACCGTTCACCCGAGTTGGATGTAAATACCCTCAAATTAAAGCGGAAAATAAGAATTTACTTACAGATAATTCTATTTCTCGTAGTCCGTAGTGGATGCTGGGGACTCCGTAAGGACCATGGGGAAAAGCGGCTCCGCAGGAGACTGGGCACATCTAAAGAAAGCTTTAGGACTATCTGGTGTGCACTGGCTCCTCCCCCTATGACCCTCCTCCAAGCCTCAGTTAGGATACTGTGCCCGGACGAGCGTACACAATAAGGAAGGATTTTGAATCCCGGGTAAGACTCATACCAGCCACACCAATCACACTGTACAACTTGTGATCTGAACCCAGTTAACAGCATGATAACAGAGGAGCCTCTAGAAAAGATGGCTCACTACAGCAATAACCCGAATTTTTTGGTAACAATAACTATGTACCAGTATTGCAGACAATCCGCACTTGGGATGGGCGCCCAGCATCCACTACGGACTACGAGAAATAGAATTATCGGTAAGTAAATTCTTATTTTCTCTAACGTCCTAAGTGGATGCTGGGGACTCAGTAAGGACCATGGGGATTATACCAAAGCTCCCAAACGGGCGGGAGAGTGCGGATGACTCTGCAGCACCAAATGAGAGAACTCCAGGTCCTCCTCAGCCAGGGTATCAATTTTGTAGAATTTTACAAACGTATTTGCTCCTGACCAAGTAGCTGCTCGGCAAAGTTGTAAAGCCGAGACCCCTCGGGCAGCCGCCCAAGATGAGCCCACCTTCCTTGTGGAGTGGGCATTTACAGATTTTTGGCTGTGGCAGGCCTGCCACAGAATGTGCAAGCTGAATTGTACTACAAATCCAACGAGCAATAGTCTGCTTAGAAGCAGGAGCACCCAGCTTGTTGGGTGCATACAGGATAAACAGCGAGTCAGATTTCCTGACTCCAGCCGTCCTGGAAACATATATTTTCAGGACACTGACAACGTCTAACAACTTGGAGTCCTCCAAGTCCCTAGTAGCCGCAGGCACCACAATAGGTTGGTTCAGGTGAACGCTGAAACCACCTTAGGGAGAAACTGAGGACGAGTCCTCAATTCCGCCCTGTCCGAATGGAAAATCAGATAAGGGCTTTTACAGGATAAAGCCGCCAATTCTGACACGCGCCTGGCCCAGGCCAGGGCCAACAGCATGACCACTTTCCATGTGAGATATTTTAACTCCACAGATTTAAGTGGTTCAAACCAATGTGACTTTTGGAACCCCAAAACTACATTGAGATCCCAAGGTGCCACTGGAGGCACAAAAGGAGGCTGTATATGCAGTACCCCTTTTACAAACGTCTGAACTTCAGGGACTGAAGCTAGTTCTTTTTGGAAAAAAATTGACAGAGCCGAAATTTGAACCTTAATGGACCCCAATTTCAGGCCCATAGACACTCCTGTTTGCAGGAAATGTAGGAATTGACCCAGTTGAATTTCCTCCATCGGGCCTTACTGGCCTCGCACCACGCAACATATTTTCGCCAAATGCGGTGATAATGTTTTGCGGTTACATCCTTCCTGGCTTTGATCAGGATAGGGATGACTTCATCCGGAATGCCTTTTTTCCTTCAGGATCCGGCGTTCAACCGCCATGCCGTCAAACGCAGCCGCGGTAAGTCTTGGAACAGACAGGGTCCTTGCTGGAGCAGGTCCCTTCTTAGAGGTAGAGGCCACGGATCCTCCGTGAGCATCTCTTGAAGTTCCGGTTACCAAGTCCTTCTTGGCCAATCCGGAGCCACGAATATAGTGCTTACTCCTCTCCATCTTATCAATCTCAGTACCTTGGGTATGAGAGGTAGAGGAGGGAACACATACACTGACTGGTACACCCACGGTGTTACCAGAGCGTCTACAGCTATTGCCTGAGGGTCCCTTGACCTGGCGCAATACCTGTCGAGTTTTTCCCAACGGTTTATAATCATGTGGAAGACTTCTGGGTGAAGTCCCCACTCTCCCGGGTGGAGGTCGTGCTGAGGAAATCTGCTTCCCAGTTGTCCACTCCTGGAATGAATACTGCTGACAGTGCTATCACATGATTTTCCGTCCAGCGAAGAATCCTTGCAGCTTCTGCCATTGCCCTCCTGCTTCTTGTGCCACCCTGTCTGTTTACGTGGGTGACTGCCGTGATGTTGTCCGACTGGATCAACACCGACTGACCTTGAAGCAGAGGTCTTGCTAAGCTTAGAGCATTGTAAATGGCCCTTAGCTTCAGGATATTTATGTGAAGTGATGTCTCCAGGCTTGACCATAAGCCCTGGATATTCCTTCCCTGTGTGACTGCTCCCCAGCCTCGCAGGCTGGTATCCGTGGTCACCAGGACCCAGTCCTGAATGCCGAATCTGCGGCCCTCTAGAAGATGAGCACTCTGCAACCACCACAGGAGGGATACCCTTGTCCTTGGTGACAGGGTTATCCGCTGATGCATCTGAAGATGCGACCCGGACCATTTGTCCAGCAGGTCCCACTGGAAAGTTCTTGCGTGGAATCTGCCGAATGGGATTGCTTCGTAGGAAGCCACCATTTTTACCCAGAACCCTTGTGCATTGATGCACTGAGACTTGGCTCGGTTTTAGGAGGTTCCTGACTAGCTCGGATAACTCCCTGGCTTTCTCCTCCGGGAGAAACACCTTTTTCTGGACTGTGTCCAGGATCATCCCTAGGAACAGAAGACAAGTCGTCGGAACCAGCTGCGATTTTGGAATATTGAGAATCCAATCGTGCTGCCGCAACACTACCTGAGATAGTGCTACACCGACCTCCAACTGTTACCTGGATCTTACCCTTATCAGGGAATCGTCCAAGTAAGGGATAACTAAAATTCCCTTCCTTCGAAGGAATATCATCATTTCGGCCATTACCTTGGTAAAGACCCGGGGTGCCGTGGACCATCCATATGGCAGCGTCTGAACTGATAGTGACAGTTCTGTACCATAAACCTGAGGTACCCTTGGTGAGAAGGGTAAATTTTGACATGAAGGTAAGCATCCTTGATGTCCCGAGACATCATGTAGTCCCCTTCTTCCAGGTTCGCAATCACTGCTCTGAGTGACTCAATCTTGAATTTGAACCTCTGTATGTAAGTGTTCAAAGATTTTAGATTTAGAATCGGTCTCACCGAGCCGTCTGGCTTCGGTACCACAACAGTGTGGAATAATACCCCGTTCCCTGTTGCAGGAGGGGTACCTTGATTATCACCTGCTGGGAATACAGCTTGTGAATGGCTTCCAAAACTGTCTCCGTGTCAGAAGGAGACATCGGTAAAGCCGACTTTAGGAAACGGCGAGGGGGAGACGTCTCGAATTCTAATTTGTACCCCTGAGATATCACCTGAAGGATCCAGGGGTCTACTTGCGAGTGAGCCCACTGCGCGCTGAAATTCATTGAGACGGGCCCCCCACCGTGCCTGATTCTGCTTGTAAAGCCCCAGCGTCATACTGAGGGCTTGGCAGAGGCGGGAGAGGGTTTCTGTTCCTGGGAACTGGCTAATTTCTGCAGCCTTTTTCCTCTCCCTCTGCCACGGGGCAGAAATGAGGAGCCTTTTGCCCGCTTGCCCTTATGGGGCCCAAAGGACTGCGCCTGATAATACGGCGTCTTCTTATGTTGAGAGGCGACCTGGGGTACAAACGTGGATTTCCCAGCTGTTGCCGTGGCCACCAGGTCTGAAAGACCGACCCCAAATAACTCCTCCCCTTAATAAGGCAATACTTCCAAATGCCGTTTGGAATACGCATCACCTGACCACTGACGTGTCCATAACCCTCTACTGGTAGAAATGGACAACGCACTTAGACTTGATGCCAGTCGGCAAATATTCCGCTGTGCATCACGCATATATAGAAATGCATCTTTTAAATGCTCTATAGGCAAAAATATACTGTCCCTATCTAGGGTATCAATATTTTCAGTCAGGGAATCCGACCACGCCAACCCAGCACTGCACATCCAGGCTGAGGCGATTGCTGGTCGCAGTATAACACCAGTATGTGTGTAAATACATTTTAGGATACCCTCCTGCTTTCTATCAGCAGGATCCTTAAGGGCGGCCATCTCAGGAGAGGGTAGAGCCCTTACAAGCGTGTGAGCGCTTTATCCCCCCTAGGGGGTATTTCCCAACGCACCCTAACCTCTGGCGGGAAAGGATATAATGCCAATAACATTTTAGAAATTATCAGTTGTTATCGGGGGAAAACCACGCATCATCACACACCTCATTTAATTTCTCAGATTCAGGAAAACTACAGGTAGTTTTTCCTCACCGAACATAATACCCCTTTTTGGTGGTACTCGTATTATCAGAAATGTGTAAAACATTTTTCATTGCCTCAATCATGTAACGTGTGGCCCTACCAGAGCGCTATATATATACAGGGATAACCTTATACAAGTGTTTTTCCCCTTATAGCTGCTGTATCTTTAATACTGCGCTTAATTAGTGCCCCCCCTCTCTTTTTTAACCCTTTCTGTAGTGTAGTGACTGCAGGGGAGAGACAGGGAGCTTCCCTCCAACGGAGCTGTGAGGGAAAATGGCGCCAGTGTGCTGAGGAGATAAGGCCGCCGATAAGGGGGCGGAGCCTATCTCCCGTTTTTCTATGTATTCTGGCAGGGGTTAAATGCATCCATATAGCCCAGGAGCTATATGTGATGCATTTTTTGCCATCCAAGGTGTTTTTTATTGCGTCTCAGGGCGCCCCCCCCCAGCGCCCTGCACCCTCAGTGACCGGAGTGTGAAGTGTGCTGAGAGCAATGGCGCACAGCTGCAGTGCTGTGCGCTACCTTGTTGAAGACAGGACGTCTTCTGCCGCCGATTTTCCGGACCTCTTCTGCCTTCTGGCTCTGTAAGGGGGCCGGCGGCGCGGCTCTGGGACCCATCCAGGCTGGGCCTGTGATCGTCCCTCTGGAGCTAATGTCCAGTAGCCTAAGAAGCCCAATCCACTCTGCACGCAGGTGAGTTCGCTTCTTCTCCCCTTAGTCCCTCGATGCAGTGAGCCTGTTGCCAGCAGGTCTCACTGAAAATAACAAACCTAAACTAAAACTTTCACTAAGAAGCTCAGGAGAGCCCTTAGTGTGCACCCTTCTCGTTCGGGCACAGAGATCTAACTGGGGCTTGGAGGAGGGTCATAGGGGGAGGAGCCAGTGCACACCAGATAGTCCTAAAGCTTTCTTTAGATGTGCCCAGTCTCCTGCGGAGCCGCTATTCCCCATGGTCCTTACGGAGTCCCCAGCATCCACTTAGGACGTTAGAGAAAGTCTGCAGTTAAAGCACATCTTGTTTGTTTCATGTCAAATACATTGTGGTGGTGTATAGAGCCCAAAATATGAGAATTGTGTCGATGTACCAATATTTATGGACCTGACTGTATGTGTGTGTATATATATATATATACACATATATATATATATATATATATATATATATATATATATACACACACACACACACACACACACACACACACATACATATACATATACACACACACACAGGTTGAGTATCCCATATCCAAATATTCCGAAATACGGAATATTCCGAAATACTGACTTTTTTGAGCGAGAGTGAGATACAAACTTTGTTTAATACACAAAGTTATTAAAAATAATAAGAATTTACTTACCGATAATTCTATTTCTCGGAGTCCGTAGTGGATGCTGGGGTTCCTGAAAGGACCATGGGGAATAGCGGCTCCGCAGGAGACAGGGCACAAAAAGTAAAGCTTTAGGATCAGGTGGTGTGCACTGGCTCCTCCCCCTATGACCCTCCTCCAAGCCTCAGTTAGGTACTGTGCCCGGACGAGCGTACACAATAAGGAAGGATTTATGAATCCCGGGTAAGACTCATACCAGCCACACCAATCACACCGTATAACCTGTGATCTGAACCCAGTTAACAGCATGATAACAGAGGAGCCTCTGAAAAGATGGCTCACAACAATAATAACCCGATTTTTGTAACTATGTACAAGTAATGCAGATAATCCGCACTTGGGATGGGCGCCCAGCATCCACTACGGACTCCGAGAAATAGAATTATCGGTAAGTAAATTCTTATTTTCTCTATCGTCCTAGTGGATGCTGGGGTTCCTGAAAGGACCATGGGGATTATACCAAAGCTCCCAAACGGGCGGGAGAGTGCGGATGACTCTGCAGCACCGAATGAGAGAACTCCAGGTCCTCCTTAGCCAGGGTATCAAATTTGTAGGATTTTACAAACGTGTTTGCCCCTGACTAAATAGCCGCTCGGCAAAGTTGTAAAGCCGAGACCCCTCGGGCAGCCGCCCAAAATGAGCCCACCTTCCTTGTGGAATGGGCATTTACATATTTTGGCTGTGGCAGGCCTGCCACAGAATGTGCAAGCTGAATTGTACTACACATCCAACTAGCAAAAGTCTGCTTAAAAGCAAGAGCACCCAGTTTGTTGGGTGCATACAGGATAACAGCAAGTCAGTTTTCCTGACTCCAGCCGTCCTGGAACCTATATTTTCAGGGCCCTGACCACATCTAGCAACTTGGAGTCCTCCAAGTCCCTAGTAGGCGCAAGACACCACAATAAGCTGGTTCAGGTGAAACACTGACACCACCTTAGGGAGAGAACTGGGGACGAGTCCGCAGCTCTGCCCTGTCCGAATGGACAAACAGATATGGGCTTTTTTTGAGAAAAAAAACCACCAATTTGACACTCGCCTGGTCCAGGCCAGGTCCAAGAGCATGTTCACTTTTCATGTGAGATGCTTCAAATCCACAGATTTGACTGGTTTTAAACCAATGTGTTTTGAGGAATCCCAGAACTACGTTGAGATCCCACAGTGCCACTGGAGGCACAAAAGGGGGTTGTATATGCAATACTCCCTTGACAAACTTCTGGACTTCAGGAACTGAAGCCAATTCTTTCTGGAAGAAAAATCGACAGGGCCGAAATTTGAACCTTAATGGACCCCAATTTGAGGCCCATAGACACTCCTGTTTGCAAGAAATGCAGGAATCGACCGAGTTGAAATTTCTTCGTGGGGCCTTCCTGGCCTCACACCACGCAACATATTTTCGCCACATGTGGTGATAATGTTGTGCGGTCACCTCCTTTCTGGCTTTGACCAGGGTAGGAATGACCTCTTCCTGAATGCCTTTTCCCTTAGGATCCGGCGTTCCACCGCCATGCCGTCAAACGCAGCTGCGGTAAGTCTTGGAACAGACATGGTACTTGCTGAAACAAGTCCCTTCTTAGCGGCAGAGGCCATAAGTCCTCTGTGAGCATCTCTTGAAGTTCCGGGTACCAAGTCCTTCTTGGCCAATCCGGAGCCATGAGTATAGTTCTTACTCCTCTACGTCTTATAATTCTCAGTACCTTAGGTATGAAAAGCAGAGGATGGAACACATACACCGACTGGTACACCCAC